>NC_134966.1:8787878-9090909 GCF_965638725.1 Aptenodytes patagonicus | reverse complement strand
GGTTCCTCTGTGTGTTTGGGGTTTTTTTCTTAAAATTTGGTACAACTGTAACACTGAGAAGGAATTAATGTATAAATGCATGGGAAAAGACTAATGACTTTAATTGTAGATGGTAGTGGAAGTATTCATATCCCCATTTTACAAGTGGGGAACTGACAAGCCTACAGCATGGGGCATCAAGAACTGAGCTGAGGTGTCAGCACGCTGTTTTGTAGCTGTCTTTTTTGTAATTCTTTGCAGGTATAGCAGAAGTTTGGGGATGCTCTGCCCAGCAGGGAAGTGTTTGAGCTCTTGGTTTTTTGTTTTTATTTTTCGCCTTTTCTTCAAAATGCTTTGTGTCCCATAATCTCTGTTTTGGGAAATCAAAGTGCAGGAAAAGAAACAATCATGACAAAAGCTGTTGTGGAAAGACCATGAGTAATTTATTCACTGTATGCTGAATCAAACTGAGTTAGAGGTATTTTTTTCCTTATACTGTAAAAGTACACGGAGCACCATATGCTGATTAGAAAGGGGGAAGGGCAGACTCTCTTTTTCAGAACACAAATGTTTAACTGGGCAGATCACATCCTTTAAAAAGCAGAAAAAGAGAACCCTGCAAGGGTGTAGACGTACAATAATCCCATTAGGAGTTCTGAAGCCTGTGCGGGTGTTGCCACATTATGCTTTAATGGGTGTACCTAAATGCTTCTGTTATGCACGTATCATCTGAAACTTGGGTCAGTGCCACAGTATGGGTTTTCTTGTGGTTTTGTTTGTTTGTTTTAAATAATTTAACTGAAATATAGTTTGCCAACCTGAAATTGACAAAACTGATTTCTGGAGTCACAGGATGAATCGGCAGTGGTATCATGTGTTGGATAAGTCATGCTTTGGAGAAGGTAGGCTGTAAAGTAATAGATGAACAGAGGGAAATTAGGAGACAGAGCCTTGAAGGAGGTGGGTTGTGGTACTGACCTGCA
This sequence comes from Aptenodytes patagonicus, assembly GCF_965638725.1. Classification (NCBI taxonomy): domain Eukaryota; kingdom Metazoa; phylum Chordata; class Aves; order Sphenisciformes; family Spheniscidae; genus Aptenodytes; species Aptenodytes patagonicus. The sequence continues at coordinate 9,089,947 of NC_134966.1, read as the reverse complement.
CTGTAATTTTTTTTTTAATTTATTTTTAGTTTTTCTTTTTAAGACTGTTACGTCTTTCCAATTTGTGCCTCTTTCCTGGCCTGTCTAGACTGCTCACTCCTTAGGGCAGAGACTCTGTGCGTGCTGCACTGTGCTTGGTCCTAGTCAGGGCAATGGAGTCTCTTGGTCATAGTGCAGTTGGTGTCTAGGCACATCCTGATGAAACACGGTCAAGTTGAGGTGTTTAACTTGTCAATGCATTGTCCTAGCAATCAATCAGGCTCCAGCTTTTATTCCACCTCCCCATCCAACTTGCAATGTCTGGTCGTGAGCAGAGGCTGGAGTCTCCTACAATGTGCGCTGTCCTCGTACAGTGTCTGGTGTGTGGTTGTCCTTTCTGTGTGTTGCTGCATGGCAACAATAATGGTGACCAAGCCTGGATGAACCACACCAGGGCTTCTCTCCCCCTGCTCTAGTCTGTAGTTCAGGAAAGTAGAGTGGATGTGTATGATGCAGCATTTAACAGCAGCCTGTGGTCAATCTCACTTTCAAACTGCATGAAATGGGAAGCTTTAATTTCCTATCTCCTCACTCTATTCATTCCTCCTTTCTTTTCCTGACTTTCTCTACGTTTTGCTTTCTCCTACAGGGTGTAGGTTAGCTGCCTGTTTCCTCTTCCAGTTTATCTGCTCAGCAGTATTTGTATCTGTTTCTTTCCATCAATTTTGCTTCCTGAAGGAAAGTAAGCAAAAGGAACCCTAGACTGACTTCTGCTGAAGCTAATGAGTATCAGATTAAGACTGTTCAGCATCATCAGCCAGTACTGAAATGATTAACAGCTTCGGCCTGCTTACTTGTCACTTTGGTGGTGTGTCCGGGACGGACCTGTTGCTCCTGGACTTCTAGCCAGGAGCATATTTTCTTCTCAGCAGCTCTCAGCAAGTGAGATTTTCCTCCTTTGCTCCTTGTGCGCTGTGGCAGTATTGCTTGATGGCTGGGCAAGCAGGAATCCAAAGATCCCCTGCCACTGAGGCTGTTACAACATCAGGCCATCAGTTTCAGTCTCCCACTTACAGAGCAGTTGGGAATGCTGACGTGAAGGATGCTAATAAAGAATGACTGTGGATCAAACCCAAGTGAGCAAATGGATTTGTAGTTCTGATTGGTCTTGAAGTATGGATTTGAATGCACAAGCAAGGGTGAGTAGAGGTGGAACAGTAGATTCTGTCCATCTGTGAAGTTTAAAGTGATAATAATACCGGAAGCATTGAGAGGTGGAATAACAAAGAAGGCATCTGGTAGGCAGCACTCATTCCAGTTTTGAATTTGCAGAATTGGCCAGTCTGAAGAAATTGTGGCTGAGTCTGTAGAGTCTTTTGCTATGCCCATCAGCAAGGTTTGAATTTGGGATCATCAAACTTTTTCCCCCTCCTTGGCCAACTTTCATGTAAACATGGAGATTCCTCTTCCTGACTAGGCTGCAATTTATTTTTGTGGTGCTTTGGGAAACGTGATGAAAGAGAACAAGATCTCTGTGCTCTTGCATACCTTATGCTTGTACAGTGGGACTTCTCTAGCTGGGATCACGATCTGCAGCAATCCTGCAGTGAGAGGATATATCTTGAGGGCTGGGCAACACTGACTAGATCAGCTATCATAGCTATGGTAACTGCAACAATGGGAGCATCCACAAGTCTGATCAGTCTGAACAGGCTCTCCAGCCCCAGATTTCTAGCACTTAACCTCCTTTGTCATTTTATCTGTCCCTAATGGACAGCTAGAGAAGGGGTTGACCCAGGTAGAGGGGCCAAAAAGTGTGGAGAGCTTGAGATTATTTCTGTCTTTGCCTAAACCTTCCTTAGAAAGAGATTTATCTTGATTGACCAATTAGTTGTATCTTGTAGGTGGTAAGTCTGCAAAACCCTCTGTGGAGAGGTGCTGAGCCACAGAAACTGTGCAACAAGAGGGGAAAGTTGCCTTAGCACTTTGCAGGATGGGGCTTGAAGTGGTTACTGAATCACAGAGGACTGAGTTGCTGTTTGTGTTGTGGTTTATACCATACTTCCAATGTGCCTTCAGCCATGTTCCTGCCTCCCCTAGGTCCCCTGCCCCCCCATCCTGCTCCTGACATGTTGGGAGCTCATATGGTATGTGACCACGTGCCAGCACCTTCCCAGTGCTTCCTTTTTGCCTAATGTCCAAGGCTGCAGGGCTTCTGCTGCACATGGGCTTTTGGGGGACTGCAGTAACCCCTATGAGTGCTAGAAATTGCCAAGTAAGCATTCAGTGTGTTGCAGTGCACTAGATAAGAGAGAGCATATGCTCAGAAGCAGGTTCACCTTCTCTCCTTTCTCTGTAAACCTTGACTGCCTGCTGTCTGGCTTCTCTCTGGCTCTTCCCCTGATGATGAGATGTTGTGGGTTCAACCCTGTGGGTCATGCAAGGTAATTTCATTGCACCTCCACCTTTCCCCTCTAGGAAGAAATGGCACGAGCAGACTTTGCCCACGCATGTGATTCTCCCAAACACTTTCCTTTCTGTGCCAAATGTCTGTTACGAAAATGAAGGCTGAAACAGACCAACGCTTTTTTTTTCCCATTGCTGTAAAGGTATAATTGGTGTATCTTGTTGTGAGAGGCACAACCACTAGCGTTTTCCTGTGAAGCACCTACCCATTCCCATCCTGTTGATTTGACTCCGTCTTCCCAGAGTGTTGATGTGCAAGCCACCAGCTGCTTTACGTACTCTGAAACCTGTTCACAGATGCTTATTTTCACTGCTACAACTAAGCGTTTGTTAACATTTTCATTATAGGTCACCCCGTTAATTTGCTGAAGTACTTCTTGGAAGATTTTTTGCAAATGCAGTTTACTTTATTTCAGAAATCTCAGTCCAATCCTTACTGCAGAGTCAGGTCTCAAAGCTGGCTGAACTCCTCCAGTCAGGAATCCAACATAGAGTAAGCTCTTTAACCACTCACATTTTTCCTTCCTCCTGTAGCCTTGTTAACAAAACTGTGTGTAACTCAAGAGCTTGCACAAAACCAACATATGTCTGAGTTAAAATTTGCCTCCATGTTTTCAGAGGACCACAAAAATTAGGGCTGCAAGAAATGTCCAGAGGTCATTCTGTCCTTCTGCCCACTCCAAAACAAGATCAACCATACCTAGTCCATTACTGAGGCTGGTTATTTAAACTGTTCTCAAAAGCAAATTCAAAGCTATGAAAATGAACTTTTTATAGTGTGAAACATCGCTCCCTGCACTTGGAACTGCAGCCTTTAGAAAGCAGTTGAGCCCCGTATGATATGTGTGTTGCAGGAGGTATGTGACACGCGCCTAAATTCTTGCTCAGACTTGATCAGAAGTTGCTTACTGTGGCATTGGTGGAGAGAAATACTCTGGGCTGTCATTATCAGAAAGACCATCATTTCATTTGAGGTGCCTAGAATAGTGCTTATAAAAGTCCCCAGTGCTTTTGTAGTCAAGATAAAGTGACTTTTGGGTACCCCTGCGTTTGAAGGCATTATGTGAGACATCTTAAAGCACCCTGATTTGCAGGGAGCACTGAGTATGTATGTCGTGGTTTAACTTCAGTCGGCAACTAAGCACCACGCAGCCGCTCGCTCACTCCCCCCCCACCCGGTGGGATGGGGGAGAGAATTGGAAGAGCACAAGTGAGAAAAACTCGTGGGTTGAGATAAAAACAGTTTAATAATTGAAATAAAATGATAATAATAATAATATGATAATAATAATAATAATACACAAAGCAAGTGATGCACAGTGCAATTGCTCACCACCCGCCGACCGATGCCCAGCCAGTCCCCGAGCAGCGGCCCCCCCGGCCAGCTTTCCCCAGTTTATGTACTGAGCATGACGTCACATGGTATGGAATGTCCCTTTGGCCAGTTTGGCTGTGCCCCCTCCCAGCTTCTTGTGCACCTTCAGCCTTCTCAGTCGGTAGAACATGGGAAGCTGAAAAGTCCTTGGCTAGTGTAAGCATTACCTAGCAACAACTAAAACATCGGTGCGTTATCAACTTTGTTCTCATCCTAAATCCAAAACACTGTACCAGCTACTAGAAAAGAAATTAACTCTATCCCTGCCGAAACCAGGACAATGTATCAGAACTGAAGGCCCTTGAAATTACCAGTTACTTCTGGCTGATTCTTATCTACTAGTTAGGAACCCACAGGCTCCTTACTGAGGAAACACCTGCTCTTATAATAGCCAAGGAGAGACCAAGGGTTGGAAATCCATCTGCATAATCTGATGAGCATTAAACTAACCAAGTCAAAAGCCAAGGAAGTGACTTAATCTTCTGTGATCTTTTTCCCTCCCTGATGCAGAGGTAAGTTAAGGACACAGTTGCATCTCCCAGTTTCAGGATGTTATTGGGGCTGTGCTCAAAATAATATGCATGAAAAGCAAATCTCTGATGTGTGGAATTAATGATGTGGGAGACAACAAGGACAGCTGAATGGACTTTCAGAGTGCAAAGCTGCAGTGTGCCATAAGGGCACTCGCAAGCCAAATTCCCATTTCCTGCAGTGAAGCCAGGTGCAAATGCTTCATCCCCAGGTCTTGAGGGGGTGGCATATTGTGTATAGTGTGCGTGTCTCTGCCAGGGCAGTGTTGGCTGATAAAGCAACTCGTCTGGCCTCGAGTCTTGGTCTCAAATTGCACATCCCTTGTGTTTGAAGAGAACATCCCTGCTGACATGGAGTCAGTAGGTAGTGAAAGCTGCCTGAAGTTCAATTCCTATATGGGGCTGTGAAGGGAAAGGAAGGCAGAGTAGGAGGAAAAGGAGGACATCCACCAGCTTTTTTGTCCTTCTGAGGAGCTTGGAGGAGTGGTGGTGTGGCCCTTACTTTCTACAGCCATAGAATGAAATGGGTACAACCCTCAATTAATAATCTTATCTGACTTTAAGGTTGTGTTGAGGTGTAGTAGTAGTGCACTAAACTTCTGCAGTTGTAAGAAAGTCTGGGCAAGATGATCATGGGCCTGCTGCTTCTCTGCGATGCGGAGTAGCATATGGTGGCACAAGCTTCCAGCTATTGCTGCTGTCGGGGAAAAAGGGACCAAGTGTCTGCTTTGGTGGCTGCAAGGAGCCTATGCGGGGGAGTAATGCTTGGAGCAGCAGTGCTGCAGAGCTCCAGCTGCCCTGCTGTCTCAGTGTGGTTCTGGCTGCTGGCTCCGTCCTACCTTCAGAAGGGCTCAGTCGCTGCCTGCCTTTCACACCTGTGTTGAGCAGTGGTGCTTTGGAGGTGCTGTTTCTCTGACAGGCTAACGAAACCGGGGCTAGGCACTGGCCGGGGTTCAGGGCTCTGCTCTCGGCTCTGCCGCAGGCTTGCTGGGTGGCCCCGGGCAGGTCACTTCACCATGGCGTGAAGCATGAGTTGTGAGTGCTAGCTCTTCGAGGTCTTACTGTGTGTCTGCAGAGTGCTAAGTGCTGAGGGACCTTGGACTGTGCACAGCTTCCATGTGCTACTGTAATGTAAATAATAATGTGGACATAAAGATGAGGTCAAGGAACATCTCTTAAACTTGATAATTTTCCCTGATGGGAAGATTTATAGTGCTGTTTCTGGCTGGGCTGGAATTGCACCAGTTTTTGATCAGTGTCCAAGTAACCATGCGGAAATACTATACCAAGGGGAAAAAAAAGACTTGCTGGGCTCACATGCTAACATAAAGCTTGCTACCTTCTAATTTTGCAATCAAAACAAATACCATCCTGTACTGCACGAACAGCAGCAAGGGAGTGAGCCATCCGTTAAATCTTCGGCACTGCCAAAAGAAGTGGCAGAACTGTTAGCTGAAGCAGCAGGCTTACTGGCACAGTGCATGTTTCATGGGGCTTTATAGCTTCTTTTAAAATAGTCTCCACCACTGCAGATAGTCTGTGGACTGCGTCGGCTGAGTAAAATGTTATCCTCCTAGTACAGGGAGTTATTAACATGTTTTCTCCATGCCAACTGTCTCTCCACTGACTGACCCATACAAGCAACTCAAGGAAAGAAAAGTTAAAAAAAAAAAAAAATCATCCTTCCAACCTAGCTAGTTTTTTTTTTTTGATGACTGGTTTGGCTGAGGGATAAGCCAAACCCCTTAGCTTTGCTGGATGCCACACTGAGGTTGCAACTTAGCACAAGAGGACAGACTTACATTCCAGAGAAGCAAGATTTATTTGAGAGTTTGGGTTTGGGTTTTGCTTTTAGTTACCGTCTCAGACTGGGATGAGTAAGGAGGAGGAGAAACGCACAATGTGGGAAGCAGTGTACACTCTTCATGTATGACAGCAAAAGGGTGTACTTTAAATTTGTTATATCAAAACTGTACATGTGCAGCCAGAAGAATCAAGAACAGCTTCTGTTACTTGAACATTACAGGTCTGAGGAACAGGATAAGTAGTAATTTAAAAATTTAAGAAGTTTTTACTCCAGAGCTAAAAGAAGTCCAACCTTAGGTCCTCACTGGAAGATGCACATGATGTCTGTGCCAAGGCTGGTTTTGGCAGTCTTCGTTCCAGGTTTGTACAGTACCTTGTACAGTGATGTCCTGGTTCACAACTGGGCTCCCTAATAGTTTAATTATTGATACTAATGCAATTTCAGTAGATGCTGAAGTGCTTAGACTAGATCTGTGTGTTTTGATTCTACTTGTAGTTACGGGACAATTTGTGTAAGCTTGTTTGTTTTTTGTGTGTGAGCCTAACTGTCGTGTTGGATGATTTGTATGGTAAGTTGGGATGTCAGATGGTCATGCCTCTCACTTTCCTCATTTGATAAATGAGGTCTGACAACTAGTAGATTTCTCAGGTGGGGCCATGGCCTCTCTGAATTCAATGTCATACACTTTTGGACATTTCCAAAGCATTTGCACCCTCTGCTTCCAGGTTCCCCATAATCCTGCTTTTTACGTTCTTAAAAAGAATATTATTTTGAAACTTTAGAAGTAAAGGAATGGATGTAGAAACAAAGTTTTAGTTTTAAAAATTAAGGAATAATCTAATATCAAAGCAGCTTCCCCAGCAAATGATGAGGAAGCTGGTGGACCAAGGGTTAAAAGGGTGCAGTGAGGCACACGCATGTTAAAGCTATATTTATGCCAGGAACAGGTACTTCCAGTGCTGCTGAGATAGCCCAGGTAGCATTCCTGTCTTTCAGCTGCAGGATCCAGCATTTAAATGATGGTGCTGTTGAGAGGTTTGGGGTTTGTAGCCGCTTTTGGTTGTAATAACCAGTGAGTTGGAGCATGAAAGTTAAAGAGGATCAGCTGTCAGAGGACTAGCTGAGTTGGCTGTCATGATTCTGCCCCTCCCACTTTTGGTAATGTTCTTAATTAAAACCCTTTCTGAGTTGTGTCACTGATGACTGTTACATGCTTCTCTTATGTGGACTGTACAAGCCTTGTTTAAGCTTGGTGATCAAAATGTGCATGTGAGGAGGCAGTGCATGTCCCAGAGAGTTTGCAGGCTGGCTGGGTGGAGAAGATGAAGACAGAAAGGAACTATCACTATCTCCATGGCACAGATGAGGAGCTGTGGTGTGAAGATACTGAACGCCTTGACTAAGGTGAGAGAGGGAGTTTGGGAGAGGCAGGAGCTAGATCTGTGTTTTTTGAAATACAGTTCTGGGTTTTAATAAAAATTAATTAAAAAAAATCCTTATCAAATGGAGTTTGAGAGGTTGGAGGACATCAGGAAATTCAAATGAAAAGAGAATAGTTGTATTTAACTTAGGCTATTTAAAGGGAAGACTTATGTTACACTGCATAGTTTCAAATTTGTGACTGAACTGCTTTATAGCAGTAGGAATTGCTCTCTGTGGGTGTTTTATTTCCCATCAATCCTTGCGTTGGATTCAGTTTGTTAATCAAGAAGACAGCAAACAAAATGCTTCAATGGTGGTCACCAGGGGCCTGCAGTCAGCGTTGCATACACTCAGATGATGCGTGTTGCTCAAAGGCCTTGGGGTCTGAAATCGATGCAGAGAGCTGCCCAGGAAGAGACTGAGTAAAACTTCCCAATTATCTTTTTTTTCTTCTTTTTAATTCTTTATCTATTTCCCTTCCTTGATCTGAAGATTGCATTTTGCAATATTTCTGCTGCTTTGAGTTGATGGAACATCGGGAGAAAATGCTTCCCCAGTTTCTTCCAAATCTGAAATCCCAAGTAACATCCTAGTTTTGAAATTCCTTGCCCAGAGGATACCAGCATCCCTCTTGGCTGCTTGGTGATCACCCTGCCTGCCAACAGCAGTGCAACCAGCGTGATCAGATGAGAGGGCTGGGGAACAGAGACTAGTCCTTTTCGAACTACTAAGCTGGGCTCTTGAGTTATCAAAGAATAGGGACCAGAGGCCTGATTCTGGATCTTTACTTGTGCCGTATACATGGCACAACAAAGTCCTACTGTCATCTCTGCTTTTTCTACATCCTTGAAATATGGGTCTTGTGAATGAATGGTGGCAGAGTCATAACTGGTCTTGTCTGTTCCCTGCACACATAAGCACGCGTACTCACCGATTTGTTTTAGGTTTTTAACCATTTCATTTTCCATAGAAGCACTATAAAAAATGAACTATACAATTATCTCTTAAAAAAAAAAAAAAAAAAAAAAAAAAAAAACAGATCTGGTTTCTGGAGCCAGGGACACCTGTGAGCCAAGCCAAACTGGTCCATGGCAAGGTGCACCCAGCGGCTGCGACACCCGGAGCACTTGGGTGTCCCTGGTGGCTGTGGCACCCAGAGCACCGGCTGCTTCATGCTGTGGTTCCACAACGTCACCGGGGTGCCGGAGTGTTCTCCTAGTTACGGAGCTGCTGGGGCAGCAGCTGGCCTCTGGAATGCAAATGCCTCCGCTACCTGGGCAAGCCTGAGAAGACTGATATTTAAACATCCCTCTCTGCTGCAGATCTGTTTATGTTTGTACATATCTATTTTTGTAAAATTCCCCCAAATTAGGTATGTGTTTACTTTTTGCCATCATCTAATCAGCAACTCAAAGGGTAAGTTGATGTTCTATATTTAGTCCAGATATTCAGTAGAGATGATTAGGGATGTATCAAAGAAGAGGTGATTTTTTTTTTTCCCCTAGGATTTCTTAATGCTCTCTCCTTCTTCCTGTATTAATGCAGCTTCTGCCTCTGCTCATGTTTCTCTGTGCAACCAAGAAGCATGTCGGTGAGAGTATTTGTGTGGCTTTCTGAACATATTTATTTGAAATAATTTGCCTCTAGAAAGTGATTATGATCTGTTTGCCATGAGAAGAGTAGCTGCAGTCCTGAAATATCAAATGTTTATGGAAGATGACATAGCAAAGCTGTTTAACACATGGTACACAAAACAGTGATTCTAGACCTTTTTTTTTCCCCTGAAGTTTGCTGGGGAAAAAATAGAATACAATAATGCAATTTGTGTATTCCTCTGTATTTCATATGTGCCTTTGAGAGAGCATGACAGTGCTCTCTTAGCCACGTCATGGGATATAGGTGTGATATTAATTATTATTTATATTGAGCCTGTATCTTGAGACTTCTGTACGAAACTGAGGGCCCAGTCAGGTGTGTGTAGTAAGGATAATAGTAAGACATTTATGAGATTTGAAGTGCAGATCACTTCAAGTTAGGATGTTCCTGGTGACATTTTTCATTCACAACTGTTCACAGCACCTCCCTCTGCCTCTTCTTTTATTTCTCTGGATCAAGGTCCTCTGACAGCTGTTGTCCGCTGTCAGATTAGGGGATCTTAGACTAACCGTAGCACCAGTGTAGAGACTTGGAAGCTGACTCAGTGCTCGCCAGCATGGGTCTAGAGATAATGCAGTTAAGTTTACATGGAGCTGGAAGCTATGGATTTACTAGCTTGGATCAGCACATTTGTGGGAATCTCTGTATTACATCCTAACTGTATTCCCTAACAGTATTCTTACACTACCCTATGTGTTTTGTTTGCACAAAGATGCTCCCTGAGCCAGATACAGCAAGAACTAGTCCTGTGAAGCTTACTGTCTGCCTGCAGGCTTTGAATTTGGGAATTGCTGTTCCACTGTCTCTTGGGCATCGAACTGTGCCCATCATCAAGATAAAGTGTGTGAGAAGGGAACGAAGCAGATGGGGTAAAGAGCCTGAGTTAAGACACTTCTGCTGTTGATTGAACATGCCTACTTCAAGTATCTGTATTTACACATTGTCCTCTTCCTCTCATTTGATCTAGGTTGTATGGTTGGGCCCTGGAAATGGGATGTCAGTCCCGTTCAGGGAGCATAAAGGAAGAAAGAAAATCTCCCAGTTGCTGCTGCTGTGACAGCGAGTGAGAGCAAGAGCAGGAAAATGTCGACAGTCACATCAGCAATCCAGGCTCCTCAGGGCCCTGTGAATCCACCGCCTCCGGAGGTCACTAATCCTAATAAGCCTGGCCGGAAGACCAACCAATTGCAATATATGCAAAATGTTGTGGTAAAGACCTTGTGGAAGCATCAGTTTGCTTGGCCCTTCTACCAACCTGTTGATGCAATTAAATTGAATTTGCCGGTACGTTATCTATCGTCTTCTGTTTGGTATTCTGTTCTTAGAAAGCGTTGTGTTGGTGAGATCAGTTTTCAGATTACTGGATCAGAATGGTTAGGTTGCTTTTGGGGATTTCCTTGTATGCTCTTAGACTTGCTGAATTAGAAGATGGTGTCTTTCAGAGCTGGAGAGGTGCAGGTCTCTGAAGGAAAAAACTACTTCTCACTTAGTGAGGGAAGAGAAGAGCACACAGGCAAGCTGTCTTAGAGCATCTGAAGCATAGTGCTTTGTTTGTGGCTTACCTGTGGTTACTTTTATGTGGCTTCACCCCTTATCCCACCTTTGTCCAATTTGAGTGAGAGCCTTGAAGCCCACGCTCTTCTGAGCATTCGGCATTGGGCTCAATGTAACTTGTGTTTCCGATAGGCTTTCCTGGATTTGCCACTGACTTCAGTGTTGAGGAAAGCAGGAGAAGCTAATTACCAAGGATACTTTGGAGCTAGATATTTTCATATTTTCTACTGGAAGTAGAAATAACAGAACAGTTGCATTTACTCATCTGCCTCCTGTGCCTGATATATATAGATAGATAGATATAGATAGATAGATACATACACACACACCCCCCCACCCACCCACCCTGTCTCTGTCAGACCAGATAGTACAAGATGTAGCCCGGTTATTCATAAATGACCAAAGTTTATTAAGCTGCTTTCTTCCAGGGAACGGAGCCACACACTCTTCACCTCTTCAGAGGGGTTCTGTAGGTGTAAAAACTCAGCAGTGGAGGCATACCCCTACCCACCTGCTTCACTTAAATACAGACACCACCACCCCCCCATCCACCCTGCTGTCTGCTCAGCCGGACAGCCCATTGCAAATTAACTCCGGCTGCTTTGAGCAAGAGGGTTTCATGCAGGATTTGAGGGAGCAGAGTTCTGGGATGTAAGGTCAGCAGAGCTCCAGTTACCGCAGGTTATAACCCAATTTTATGGACTAGATCAGGAGTCTTTTGAACTCTGTAATGCTGTTGATGGGTACTATCTAAAGTGCTAGCCAAAAGAATAAAACGCTTAACACCTGTATAATATTTCTCTAGGTCTGTGCTCCTTTGTGTCGTCTTTTTGTGGATTTAATTTCTCAGTGAGGCATTTTGAGGTTGTTTTAGGGCAGGTTACCAGAAAATTTAAAGGAGGAGTCAGTGGAAGAATAGTTGTTTTTCACGTGTGGCCTAAATCTGCACGAGCCCAGTAGCCAGCAGGATTACCTCTTCTGCCCTAGTGTGCCTTGCCTGGAAATATTGGTATCTCGGGTCGTGCTTGAGGGTTGGGCTCAGAGAGTGGCCAGTGGCTGTACATGGCTTCGTGTGCACGTGCAGCGAGAGAGGGCTTCCTGCTCTTCTCCAGCATGAGAAAATTACAGCGTATAACCTTGCATGCCTAGAGTGTCTCCAGGCTAATCACAGCCTCTACAGATGCTTGAGACCAGCCCAGAGAGAAACTGGGTTAACAAGTGGAAGCCTTTTAAGGACTGAAATGCCCTTAAAAGAGAGACTGAAACTTTTAGCGCGGTCTTAGCCAGTGCTGGCACTGATAAACTTCTGTAAGTGCCAGAGGCAGTCTTTTAAAAAGGGAGGCAGAAATGCTGTTTCCCAAACTACAGCTAGTCCACTGTTAAACTGAACAGCCTGCCAAAGCTAGTGCTGACCCTGCTGCCCCAACTTCTGGTCCCACGTGAGCATGAAGCGCATCGCTGCAGTGTTAGTCTAGCTGTCAAGTGTGGCACCCTTCCACTCTGTGGCACAAGCCAAAATGGCACCTACAGCCTTGTAAGGGGTATCAAGGCTGCAAACAGCTTCCAGGGAGAGCTGCTCAGAAAGCATGTTTTCCTCCACATTACTCTTAGAGCCTTCCCAGTCCAGCTGTATTTATAAAAAGCTGGTAATGTCCATGTAGCGATTTGTGTGTGTGTTTGAGCATGTGTTGGGGGGGGAGTTGTGGAAGGTTGGGGGTTGTGGAAGGAGTTCTTGTGCTTTGTAGTCAAGTTCATAATAATGATAGATTAAAAGGCTACAAATTAGAAAATAAATGAAAGCAGAGATGATATTTGCAACTTCCACAAAAATTTGGGGATGTGTTTTTTGGGAGGGGGAATGAGGAGAAAGCTGGGACTAGGAGGAGATGTGAACAATGCTCTCTGCATATCAGGAGGTGTAACGTCTTTCCTGTTTCTCCAACAGGATTATCACAAAATAATAAAAAACCCCATGGACATGGGGACCATCAAGAAGCGCCTGGAACATAACTATTACTGGAGTGCCAGTGAATGTATGCAGGATTTCAACACCATGTTTACAAATTGTTACATTTATAACAAGGTAAAGAGCCCGGACAAGCATTTAGCTGGGGTACTGCCTAGAAAAGACCCACCTACAACTGTTATAATGCAGGTTTTGAACAGGGCCAGCTCCGCTGTGCTCCGGGCCCTCCTTGCAAGGATTTGAAATGCCGCTAATTGCAACCACATTACTTGAAATGCACAAAGCTGTCTTTGTGCTGTGTCTTTCTTCCCCCAGACTGCTTAAAATGGCAAATGTGCCTTTTAATTATAGGTAGATTTCTGCTTTGGGGTTATGCAGCAAGTTTTTACTCCTTTTATTTCCAGTTAGGAATTCTTTAAGATGAGCTAAAGTTTGTGCAGTGCTTTGCAGGTGTTATGTGGGGTATTAGTGCTGTGTCTTACACTGGCTGTCTAGCAGTAAATAGTATCTCTTAGCAGCAGAGAGCAGTTCAGGAAGTTTATCTCTGTTCTCTGCCTATGTCTCGTCCATACTTGCACACCTTTAGATAGCTTATTATTTTTGGTTGGGCTTGTTTGCTGTTTTATTAGGTTGTTAAAAGCCTGTATTCTTTGTATTATGTTTTCTACAATGGTTTGTCATCGTTGACCCATACTGGAGAACAATAATAAACAAATTAATTGGTTTGAGCCACAGAGTATGTGTTTACACTCTTTTCCTGGACCTGCTGGCAAGCAGAGGAGGACAGCTCATCTGTTCCAGTTTGCTGCTTCCACGCTGATGCACAGGATGCTACTTACTAGGCTCCTACTGGAAGTCCTGATAACTCTCTGAATGCACCGTACTTAGAGGCTGTAATTACTGCATGCTAGACCAGAACAGAAGAGCAGGAGGGTAGCATGCAAGGAGGGAGAAGAGCCAGTATGTTTATTGTTGAAGCTTGGATACCATCATTTATTTTGAAGGGCGGCATCATTGGGGATTTCAAAACCTGATTTTGAACCTCTCTGCTAATATGTGGATGATACAGCGTGGGCTTGTATTCTTCTTTCTGCAGCCCACAGATGACATCGTCCTCATGGCCCAAGCCCTGGAGAAGATATTTCTGCAGAAGGTGGCCCAGATGCCTCAGGAGGAAGTCGAATTATTACCCCCAGTTCCTAAAGGCAAAGGTCGCAAGCCGTCAGCGGGCACACAGAGTGCAGGTATTAACCCAATCCAGTGACAGTCAATGTTACGAGCCTGTTGCTGAGGCCTGGCCCACCTTTCAAGCTGCCTGGCTTTGCAAATGGTGAAGAGGCTAGGAAGGGAGCATGTAGTCTAACGGATAAAGCAGTGGAGGAAAGCGTGAGATGTCTAGATAATGTTCACCCAGCGTTTCAGGGCTTGTCTGTCCTAAGGGCGCTCTGCATTTGTCATACAAACATCATACCATCTGTGACTTATCCATCCACGCAGCACTTCAGTGAGGGAGGGCAATGCTGTTGCTTCCTGTATGCAAAGAAGAAACCAAGGCAAGAAGAGGCAAGGTAGTTAGACACACCAGTCTGCTGCAAGTGACAGACCATGGCGTGGAATGCCTTTATAGACCTGGGTTTATACAGCTCACCCGAGGTCCTGGCAGAAGTCTGCCACAGCAGAGACTTGGACTTAAATCTTGCCCATACCCTAAACCCCATACAACATTTTTCTTTTGCACACATGGTTGCAACATCATAGAATAAAGTTTGATCAACAGAAAGGATTGACAACAGCCATTGCAACAAGCTGTGTAGACCACTGCATATAAGTAGAAACTAAGTTTAGTTCAGCTTACCTAGAGTTGATTTTAGATGGATTTATGACTAAAATGTCTGTAAGCATGGTAAAACAGTTCATAAAGGAGCTTGTGTGGGCTGAATTAAACTGTTGCAAATTTTTTTCTGTAAACAAGGTCTAATTGTTGCTCTGGCAAAGTCAACTGTTCCTCTTTGTTTTCCCACATCTCAGGTGCCAAATGGAGCTACAACTTCAAGCTCAGAGAAATTTGTGATGATGTGTCTTTTCAGCATCCTTTCATAAGTTGCTATAAAAACATAGAGGAGTATTTCTACTTTGGTTATTAGTTACTAGATTTGTCCCCCTTAACTTTACACTAGTAGGCAGTTCTTTAACAGTGCAGGTGTAGCATAAGAGACATTTGCCTGGCTACCAGGAGACTTAGGCTCTACTCCCAGCTCTATTTCTTTCGTTGTATAACTTGTGGCAAACGTGAAGTGCTTTGGACTCTTGGGTGTTTAGCTGGCAATAGGGGAGTTTGTCATGCATAGCAAAAATGCTCCCAGATTGAGGTCTGTGCAGGACAGCAGCTGTCCAAAAGAGCCATCTCCCTCCTTTCCCTCTCCTTGAGCTCCTGCTCTTTTGCTGAGCGCAGGGTTGCTCTGAGAGCATGAGAGGGATAAAGACTGTCCCAGAGCAACACACCCCATGTGCGAAGCTTGAAGTATTTTGCATGCATGTGGCTGGCCTAAAGCTCATGGTATGAGGACTTAGGTCAGTGATTTCTCATTTTTTGTTGACCCCTGGGTAACAGCATCAAGCAAATCACACTGTGTTGTTTGTGCTCTTCCTGTGGCCCTGGACTGGGAGCTTTTTGCCAAGCCCATGATTGCACAGTCCAGCGGCACCAGTGTCACTTTGTTCCCAATGTCTTGTTGGCACTTGTAACCATCAATACATTGCAGCACGTTTTCACTTTGTCGTTTGAAAGGAGCGCAGCAAGCAGTGGCCGTGTCTTCCGTCTCCCCGCCGGCCCCGTTCCAGAACGTCCCTCCAGCCGTGTCTCAGACGCCCGTCATTGCTGCCACCCCTGTGCCAACCATCACTGCTAATGTCCCGCCTGTCACTGCCCCTCCCGCCGCTGCTCCCCCTCCGCCTGCTGCTCCGATAATGCCCGTGGTGCCTCCTACGCCACCGGTAGTCAAGGTAAATGGAGAACTCGACCCCTTCCTCTTCAGAAGGCAATATTGCTAAGCAGTGCTTTATTTTCATCCCCTCGCTGCTGGTTATCTACATTCCTTCTCTTCGCATTTGACTCCTTGCCTCTCTGGCCATCGTTGTCCCTTTGGGGTGTGCTCAGACAAGTGCTTGCTGTTGAGTTTGAAAGGGTTGAGAAAAGTTTTGCCAGTTCTACCGCACCCCAGCTAAGGTGATGTCAACTGTAATTGCTCCAACTCAGTTACAAGCTCTCATCTGACCATAGCCTTAGCCAGTGCTGTTGCTTCATGAACCAGAAGGCTGTTGGAGGTTCTCCCATTTTGCACCATATAGCCCAAAGCATCTCTTCCCTCTGTAACTGACCCCCTGATTTCACTGGGACTATTCCTTTAAGGTTTGCAGGCTCCAGCACTAGGCACGTTCTTCTCTGCCATAAACCAGTTCAAGACAAGCTTGTCACTCCAGTTGGAGGAGACCAATGTTGCCTGCAGGTTTTGGGTGCACTAGTTCTGTCTTCCTTACTGAGGAATTTTCTGGGAGTTGCCATTGGTGTTTTGCTATTTACTATGTTAATTTATGGGTAAATGAACACGTTGCTCTGAATAATCGCAGTTTTCCTAGCAAGCTGTGTATTGCTTTAAAAATGATGAAAGCATAGCTCAGAGAAAGCTATTTTTTTTCTAAACTGGGAAATTAACTGCAACAGTATTGGTGTTCTCCGATGTGAGGCTGCATGGGCCAGCAGAGCCACAGAATTGTTTTGCTTATTTAACCCTATAGTTTGGAATTACTAGAGAAATTGTAAGTCAGATCTTCTTGCAGCTAAGCTGTCCTCCTCAGAAGCCCGTCTCATACTTCAGTTTCTGTCCAAATAACTCGCTTCTGAGAATCAATTTAATTTTAAAACTCAAGGATGAAGCCAGAAGTGAGTTTGCCAAATACACACTGCAAAAGTAATTCTGCTTGGGATTTACTTAAGACTTCCCTTAGATTTCCCTAAGGAACTTTTTTTTCCCCCCTTTCTCTCTCTCTCCAGAGAAATAAATCCTTCATAGGAGCACAAGAGAGAGCTGACTGGACAGTCACAGCTTGAATTTATGCGAGAGAGGTTTTATTTGCTTAAGGCAAAATCATTAAATTCTTGCTCTTGTCCATAATAAGCAATCTACCTTAGCACACCCACTAAACACAAGGGAGTGAGGGCTCGTGGGTCTTTGGTGATTAATATGCTTTGGTTCAGAACTTATAGCCTGATCCTGCCACTGGGGACTCAGACATGTGGTTAAGTTACTGACACACACTAAGTCACGATGCATCAGCTGAGCTGCAGTAGTCGACTGGGCGCACTCCTTTCCCTTGGCAAACATGAGGTAAGAGTCCTTAGTTTAAATCTCAGTGAAATACATAGAGCTAACACACTTTGCATCATGTTTGGGGTTGGGTTGGAGATGTGCAAATGGCTGGTTACTGTGGCTCAGATGACAAGTAGTAATACATCGTGTTGTAGTCACTGAATTGCGTGTCAAAGCCCCTAGTCACAAGTCCCATTTTATCCCAGTGAAGTAATTTTATTTTCTGTCAGGGGACAGGCAGATCTCAAAAATAAGGATGAATTGTGCTAGGTTTCTGCTAGAGTAGCATGAGAGCTGGGCACGTATTCATGAGGCCTGTCCATCTGCTGTTTCAGAAAAAGGGAGTGAAGCGGAAAGCAGACACAACAACCCCCACCACCTCCGCGATCACTGCCAGCCGAAGCGAGTCGCCCACGCCCCTCTCGGACCCCAAGCAGGCCAAAATCATCGCTCGACGGGAGAGCGGCGGCCGGCCCATCAAACCACCAAAGAAAGACCTTGAAGATGGAGAGGTCCCCCAGCATGCAGGGAAGAAGGGCAAACTCTCTGAGCACCTCAAGTACTGTGACAGCATTCTCAAGGAGATGCTCTCGAAGAAGCATGCAGCCTATGCATGGCCCTTTTACAAGCCTGTTGATGCAGAGGCCTTGGAATTACATGACTATCATGATATTATCAAACACCCCATGGATCTCAGTACTGTTAAAGTACGTCCGCATTTACCACCTCTTTTGCAGGGTGTCACAGCCCTCTGGTTGCAGAGGACTGGCTCCTTCTGGGGGAGGGGGAAGGGACAAGGGTGGAAAACTGAACCTATTTGGATATCATCTGGATATTTTTATATTTTGTTTCCTTCCCCTCTCCTTTTTTCCCCGTAACCTGGGACATCTTTTTTTCTGCCCTGCAAAGCAGACTGTACAATGGCATCCTCTCCTCTTTGTGGATAGTCCGGCTATTTAAACTTGTGTCCTTGGGATTGTGTTGCACTCTGAGAAGAAGAGGTGCTGTATTTCATAGGATTCGATTGATAGTATCCCATTTCCAGAAACTGCTGCCTGCCTACTTGTTGGCATGATGTGTGGTCCAGATAGGCTTACGCTGAGCAATTCCACCCGGAACGTGATGATCACCTGGTACTCGGGGAGGGGAGGAAATACCGTGATGCTTGTGTGGTTCATGCTTGGCTCTTCAAGAGCTTAGCTTAGTATGGTCCAATATTAAAGGTGTTTTTCCCAGTAGACTGGGAGGTTTCTCTGAATCCCTCCTAAATATCCATGGAGCAAAGCTGTGGTTTTTTTCTAGTTCTCATCTTCTGCTTGTCAGCCGGCCATTGGAATCAGTGTTGGTGGAGGTGAGACTTTCTTCCATGTGCAGGAAGTTAAGGTATTTCTGCTGGCTTTCGTTAGTGTGCCAGAAGGGTTTTGCTGCCATCTGAGCCAATGCCTGGGATTGTCTAAATGCCCAGGTGACAAAAGGGCAGCTGCGTTCATGATTCCTTTCATGTTCCTTGGCAAATCCTACGCAGTACCTGGAAGCAGTGTGTCGTGCTCTGATATGCCATGCCATTCAGCCATGATGCTGCAAAGGTTCTTACTACAGCTGCAACATTTTTACGAGTATTTTAGTTGCATTATTTAGTGGTGAGAGAATAGTTGTCATGGTCTGTGCATTGAGGATTAGACCAGGAGTTACCAGTGTCTGATTTTTAATTGTTGTTTTGATGCTATGGTCCTGGGCAAGTTTCCCTACAGCTCTGTGCAGCTCTGTGCCATAGTTTTCCCAGTCATAAAATGGAGATAATAATTAACCTACCTCACAGGGCTGTTGTGAGGACAGATACCTGGAAGGCACTATCTAAGTACTAATTATTATTATTATTATTGATTGGGTTTGTATAGAAAAGACCATCTCTGAGTTGGCAAAAGCATTGGAAGCAGGCTCTGGTGGAGCTAGGCTTGGAGACCATTCTTCTGAGCTTGCAGTGCCCTTGCTTTGTTTATAAAAGCCAGCGCAACGTGCAGTATTTTTGACTTGCAATTAAGCTGAGCTGTGTTAAAGGCCTACAGCAATTTCCTGGGAGGAGAAGAGGGCAAGACGAAGGGTGAGTTGAGCTGCAGGCAAGATGAGGGAGCCTGAAATACAGTGGTAAAAGCAGGAGAAATGGCTAGGTTGAACATGCTAGTCTGCAAAGCTGGCTACCTGACTTTAATCTTCTGCTGATAGAGGAAGGTTCCAGTGTTTTCTTGTGTAAGTTTCCATTTTCTCTTGCTCTTGAGTGTCGATGAGGAAGGAAGAAGCTCCCCTCAGTTTTGGTACTGCAGTGCATTTGCCATCCTGCTGATTTTGGATGCCCAGTGCTGAAGACCCACTTAATCCTTGTACACTGTTTTAACTATATGACTTGCTGTCAAGGTCGGCTCACTTCAATTTGCGTTGGAGTTGCTCTTCTCCACCAACTTGGATGTCCATCCACATGGCTTGGATCATAGGCTAATGGATAATTCAGCTTAGTCAGGAGGCCTGCCCCTTGCTAAAAGCAGGGTCACTTACGCACTCTGATCTGCTCCCTTCCAGGGGTCACCACCTTCTCAGCTGAGTGGGTCTGACCTTGCTCCTCTGATGCCAGTGAGTGGGCTGGGAGCAGGAGCAGGTTGCAGATGGGGTTTCTGGTGTTCTTCTGTAAGTCATATCAGAGGTGCAGTACTTGAGTGGCATCAGGAACCTTCATATACGATGTTCTGTTTACTGTGCATGTGGTTACATTTGTCCATGCTTATCATAGGCTACACGTCAAAATCTGTTTTAAGAGTCTATAAACTGGACAGTAGCTTTAAAGGAATTTCAAAGTATGTCTGATTTGCAGAAATGACTGAGATGGGAAGAAGCATCTCTTCCTGAGTGCAACTGTTCTTTTTGTTACCACATTAGAGTGATGAAGTGTTATTGATAGCCTTTTCTCTGCTGGTCTTGTGAACACAAGTCGTTAGATGATCACATCCTAGATGAACTCATTCAGTTACTGTACTGACATTAGTGGGACTGCTGGTAAACCTAGTCCTTTCAGACCTATTCTCAGCTCAGTCACATTGCCTTGACTTCCTAGGGATGCTGTGGGTCTCCAGGGATACCTGCAGCCTGGTAGATCAAGCCCTGGGTGAATGCAGTAAGATTAGAGATGGAGAGAGTGAAATCCTGATTGTCAAAGCTGGTCTTTCCATGTCTGGTTAGGTGGCTTCTTATTGCAAGGGATTCTGTGCTGTATTCTGCAAAATCTAGGTGAAAAACTGATTTCTTGGGTTGGTGACTTCTTCACACTTAAATCTCTTTATAGTCCTAACTTCATTCTTTTAAAAAGTGTACATCTCTGATTGCACTTTCTCTGCAAGTGCAGGTGATACTCTCCCTCTGTACCTTACTAGTGTAGGACAGAAAACTGGTCTCCACTGGAGACCCAGTGGAGTCTTTTACATGCAAAGACTCTGGACTTGTCTTTCCACGTGGTAGGATTTTTCTTAATAAACTTGTTCGAAGTGCTGTCTGGTATTGTTTTTTTATGGAGTGTTTTATTATCATTGCTCTTGGCCTGTAGATCATAGTGTGACTTCTCTGAGATGCAGTCTATAATATGTTAACTGCATGGAACAGAAACCTGCCATTTGCAGGCAGTGTAATTCTCCAGTGTCAGGAGCTTTCTCTGTGGCTCTGAAAGGTTTTAGATTTAATTCTGCACAAGTGACAATGGCTGTAGTAAAGCAGCGCAACTAATGGCCTTCAAACTAACCTTGAAGGAATTATGTGAGAAAGTGAAACATAAGCGTTGCTGCAGCTATAATAGATTCCCCAATATCTGGTTGCTTGTCACTTTGGTTCTCTGGTTATATGAGGTTTGATTTTCTTCAGAGAATATCCTTCACATCCAGGAGCATTTTTTTTTTTTCAGGCTGTGCACCCAGCAGAGGTGTGCTTCAGGAGGATGTGGAGATTTTCTCTGTGTGCAGTGG
The DNA here is from genome assembly GCF_965638725.1 of Aptenodytes patagonicus. Classification (NCBI taxonomy): domain Eukaryota; kingdom Metazoa; phylum Chordata; class Aves; order Sphenisciformes; family Spheniscidae; genus Aptenodytes; species Aptenodytes patagonicus. The sequence goes on along the minus strand of NC_134966.1, from coordinate 9,068,824 downwards.
AGGAGGCAGGTTGACTCATGACCGTGCTGGTGGCAGGTGAGAGGTGGAGGGGCTGTAGCTGAGCTTGTTGCAGCCAGGAGCAGAGGGGTGTGCTGGAGTGCCGTGCCGGAGCTAGGACTGAGAGTGGGGAGAGCTGAAGGGACAGGATCGATGAGCTCATCTCCACCTCAATTCTCTGATAGTCATCACAGAGGGGGAAAGAGCAGAACTGCTTGGAGTAGAGAGAGGAAAGGATGAAAGCATGGGGGAACAGGGAGGCAGAGGCATGGGTTACACTTTAAAAACTGTCAGCAGCCCTAACTCCCCATAGTAGGTGAAACGCTTGCTATGAAGCTGTAGCAGCACCGTGCTTCCGCTGTCCTGTCCACAGGCAGACAGGGCCCACTTGCAGTACGTTCATGTCCCCCTCTCTGATGCTGGGGAGCTTTGGCATGGGGAGGCAGGGTGCTGTGCCCGTGATGGGGCTGGGGGGAACCTGGAGCGCCTCTTCTCCCACTCCGTCCTCTGGCTGCCGGGTCACAGCAGCAGCAATGTGGATGTGTCTGTCTTTGGTTTACTTGGTGGTGAACAAGCAACAGTCCTCGCCATGCAAAAGGATTTATACAAGGTGTTTATACTTTTGGAATAAAGCGCTACCTCCAGGGATCTAACTATGCTTGCTGGTTAATATCCTTGTAGTGAATTGCTGTGGTTTCAGAGCAGCTGAGTTCAGGGTCTTGAATGTGAGGAGACATTCTTTGGGGGAATTTTTAAAGATTTCTTTAGTTGCACCTATTTTAGAGTACAAATGCAGCTTCACAAAGCAGCTGCTCTTGTTGAGGCAGTTTCTGTAAGGTGCAGTTAGGCCCCCAGAAATCAGGCTAAGTCCTCATTAGCTGGTAGAGATGGATTTTTCTCTGCTAAAGTCGCTGGATCTGTGTGGCCCTGTCCCTCGTCAGCACCTGCCCTGATGCCATGCCCAAGGCATGTGCTTTGAGGACAGATTGATGTCCAGTTTAGTCTTGGAGAGGAGAAAATGGAAAGGAGACGTATTAGATCTTCAAATGTGTAAAAGATTGCTGCAAGAAGGGAGGGAACAAAGTTTTCTCTGCATCCTCTTTAGGCAGGTCAAGGCTTACCTTAGAGCAAGAGACACATTAGAAATTTGTTTCCTAATGTCTAAACATTAAAGAATATTAAACAATCGATTTGATTGCTGAGGGAAAAATGAGATTGCTGTGATAGATATTGCGTAGGGCAGAGAATGGACTAGCTGGCCTCCCAGCACCTCTGCCAGTCCTGCTTCTCTGACTCCTGATTTGCAATTGTAAATCTAAGAACTTTTTTTAAGCAGCTGGATACCTCAAAGTGAATTTGTAACCAAAGATATTCCAGCCCACCAATTTAGAGTCCTTTTTTTTTTTTCTTCCTTTTGTTAAGGTAATTATTCTTTACAAGAAAACAAAACAAAAATCCACAGATTAAAACTGTTGGGCTAGAAAACTGTTTGGTTTGGATGAAAGCGAAGCCTCAGACACTGAAATGTATTTCATAGGCAGTAATCAGCCACTGAACATGCCAAACAAATGTAAGTGCATCAAAAAGGCCTTTCATGCAGTAAGGCTTATTTAAAAATAAATGGGCCCTTTCGTTTGAACATATGTTTTGCTTTGGAATTGGCCTGAGATGCTTTTCAAACAAACAGCTCTCCTTCAGACAGGAGAAGCACAAACCTACTTCCCTTCCCGTCTTTGTGCTGTGGCTCAGAGGCTTTCTCCTAGCTTATTCCCCAAGAGAATGAGGTCTCCTGACAAAAGTTTGACAGATGTCTGGCTGCAGCACAGCAGGGAGTAAGGCTGCGGGGACGTCACCACCCGGTGTGCAGGTCCCTCTGAAGCTGCATCCCTGGAGGTGAAATTCTGCCCTATTCAGAACAAAAACAGTTTTAGGAGTCATTGCAGTGTTTCAAGATAGTTACAAGGTCTACCGTGTAGCTGTGAAGTATCGGTAGCTTCCATTGAACGAATGGGAATTTTGCTTGCGTTAAGGCTTCTAGCGTGGGTTACAGACCCTAAGCACCCCTGCTTTCTGCTCGGATGGGGGATGTGTCTTCCCCAATCACATTTGCAGCCTGTCTGCAAGTCAGCCCCTTCCCTTCACTGGGGGATACAGGTGCACAAGACATACAAAATGGAGGCCTGCAAGCATTTGGCAAACAGAGAATTTCTTTAAACCCAGGTCTTTTAAATGCAAATGAAATCTAGTGTTAGCTGCTTTTTCCTTTTGGTAGGAGTAATTGAGCTAAGTTTTATACATAGTAGTAATATGCATAAAATCAATTAAGTTCTAGGAATGCTATAAACTGTTCTCTAAACCCAAGTCGTTCAGTCCCAAACAGCAGGAGAAATGGACAAAAGTGAGAGCTGAAAAATGAGAGAAAGGAACAAGGTGCAAATATTTAGCTCCTGATACTTATCCTCACTACACTAGGAAATAACATTATGAATAGGTTCATAAAGGGTGAATTCTGTATCCATTCTCTGTCAGTTGGACTTTTAAATCAAGAGTAGGTGTTGTAGTTTAACTGTAAATGCCTATCTTGCTGTAGGAATCACCAAACAAAATTCATGCCCTGTGTTAGCAGGAAGTCAGAGTTTAGATGGTTGTGATCCTTTGGCCCTTTCAGATTTACAGGGCAAATATACCCAGGCAGCATGTAGAAGTACATGCTTAAGGTATTGCTGTAATTATAACTTGGTTGTTTGTTGACTCTTGCCCTTCCTGTCCATGAGCCTTGTTTACATTAGTTTCTGATCCAGCAAACCCTTTTTCTAAACTACTCTCTTTTCTAATAGGATGTGGACCCTGGCAGGTTTATATAGCACTACTTAGAAAAAGAAAACAACCCAAATTTAGAATCTTAAAGTGTTTAAACTGTTATGGAGCAATATCAACTTCTTTGGTTGTCTGGTGTGTGTTTGCTTGCTTGTTTTTAAAAGCAGAAACTCTGAATGTTATTTAGGAACCAATAAGCCAGATCAAACTACTGTTCTCTTAGACAAATGTGATTTTTGAGGCTGTTCTGAGCTGTCTCCAAGATGCACGTGTCCTCCTTGCAGTTGCTACAAATGTCTTTTGCTTATGGCTTTTTCTTCCCTTTCCCTTTGGCTTGTTTGTTTGCAGAAAAAAATGGACAGTCGGGAATACCAGGATGCACAAGGTTTTGCAGCAGATATTCGGTTAATGTTCTCTAATTGTTACAAGTACAATCCTCCAGACCACGAAGTGGTAGCCATGGCCAGGAAGCTACAGGTAAAGGTGTTGGCAAATGCGTCTTCCAGAGTACGTTTAGTTCAGCTACAAGGTGTCGATTCAGAGATCCAGGCATGGATCTGCTCTTGGCACCAACAAGGGAGAGTTGGTGATTCCTCCAGCCCTTGGAAAGAGCCACGTTCTCTGCTGCAGAACTGTTGTGCTCTTCACATGGCATGGCCCAACGCCACATTCCGCTCCTAAAATGTTATATTCATTGCTGTATAAAGTAACGGGAGAATTTTCTTGGGCTTACAGAATATGTATGCCCATCTGTACGTTATTATTTACTTGTACAGCACCTTGTGTAGTGCAGTAAGACCCTGACCCATGGTGGGGTGTCAGGTGTGTTTAAAAGGCCAAAATGTGGTCTTGGTGGCTGAGGCTCCTTTTATCACCAGTTTTCCCCCCCCTTTTTTGTAGGATGTCTTTGAGATGAGGTTTGCAAAGATGCCTGATGAGCCTGCAGAGGCCCCACCCCCACCTCCACCAACAGCACCAGTGGTGAGCAAAAGCACAGAGAGCAGTCACAGCAGTGAGGAGAGCTCTTCCGACTCGGATAGCTCGGACTCAGAAGAAGAGCGAGCGACTCGGCTGGCGGAGCTCCAGGAGCAGGTATTGCAATGGCCAAGCTGTGTGTCTGTGCAGTAGAAGGGGCGTAGCAGGAGGAAGGGTTTAATTTTGTTCTTAAAAATCCCATCTAGGCTGAGATGCAGCAAAGCAATCTCCCCTTCTGCTAGCTAAAGGGGAAGAATGCTCAGCTGTGAAATAAGTGCATGTTTGACGTTAATTTTCTTCGAGATAGCCATTCTTGGTGCTGATGCTCTGTGCTTCCTTCTGGGATCCTAGAGTATGAATGAAGGTGCAGACAATACTAGAGATCTGGGAAGAACAGAGACACCCATTTTGTATGAGAGGTCAGGCATAACAAAATCTGTCACAAGCTCCCTGTGGGATATTGTCCCCCTGTACCCCGTCTGTAGAAGTGAGCTGTTTTGACTGTTGTGGTTGCAAATGATTAAGCCATGGTCTTTCTTATTATGCAGGTATACAATGCCAGATGCTACAGTGCTTACATGTGCTACTGTAATACAACAAAGCATTAATAAAATAGCTTATCTGGTGTCTCAAAGCAAGTTAGTAGGAGAGCCAAGAAGTGAATCCAGGATTCCAGAGGCCATGTTGTCAGTACTCTGGACGGAGCTATTAAGATTAATTTTTATTTGCCCCTATAAAACAAGAATGATGTTTTCATTTGAGCCAACTTCTGTACGCTTGCACTGCATTTTTTAAAGAATTTCAAATCAAGCAATGTCTCCTGAGTTCAATCACTAGACTGCTTGATCATTGCCTTTGGGATATACTTACATGTCAGGATGTAGAAGAAGGGTATGTGGAGGCATCGGTTATCTTGCCTTGAAGTCTGATTTATTTTCTCACTGTTGTCCCTCAGCTAAAGGCCGTCCATGAGCAGCTAGCTGCATTGTCACAAGCGCCAGTGAACAAACCAAAGAAAAAAAAAGAGAAGAAGGAAAAAGAGAAGAAAAAGAAAGATAAAGAGAAGGAAAAAGAAAAGCACAAAGTAAAAGCTGAGGAGGAGAAGAAACCCAAGGTGGCTCAACCACCAAAACAAACCCAACAGAAGAAAGCCCCAGCTAAGAAAGCAAACAGCACGACCACAGCTAACAGGTGAGAGCCTGCTTTCTGCAAGTTGCCTTAAGGGGAATGCCAAGAGCTTCCAGCCCAGTTCTGCTGTCCCTCCTCTCCCTGTTGAATTCCTGGTGAAGCTCGGTTGTCAGAGCAGTTAATTTGCTGTTGAATAGTGTCCCCATTCCCAGACAACTCCAGGGAGTCTCTAAGTTAGAGCTGGCAGTGGAACCATCCTATTTCCACTGTCCAACTCAGAATCCCTGCCTGATCACTCTCAGATAAGGTTTTGCTTTTTGCCTTTTGTGCAGCCGGCAAGAACATGCCATTTCATTGCTTGCCCCCCTGCTGCTACATGGGCTTGTTGACATGCCTCACAGGGCTGAAATATAATAGGAGTAGAACAGCTGATCTCAGATTTCTGAACTTTTTCAGAAGTTGTGGTGCTGTTTGAGCCATCTGGCTAGAGGTTCAAAGCCAAGAGCATTGGGACGTTCGTTACAAGGGGAGTAGAAAAATGAGTTCATTCCTGCTATATACCCATGAATGTTTCCGTGCTTGCCAACCCCCCCCAGGCAGCCCAAGAAAGGAGGCAAACAGGCATCTGCAACCTACGATTCAGACGAGGAGGAGGAAGGTCTGCCCATGACCTATGATGAGAAACGACAACTCAGCTTGGACATCAACCGCCTGCCTGGGGAGAAGCTGGGCAGGGTGGTGCACATCATCCAGTCGCGGGAACCTTCCCTCAGAGACTCCAATCCTGATGAGATAGAAATAGATTTTGAAACATTGAAGCCCACAACTTTACGAGAACTGGAGAGATACGTGAAATCTTGTTTACAGAAAAAACAAAGGAAACCATTTTGTAAGTTACCTCCTGGGGCACGTGTTCCCCCACCAGCTCTTGGGCTCAGCTTTGGAGTCAGGGCATGTGTGTTGGGATTCTCTTATCCAGCTGTTGGGTATGTGATGACAGGGATTTTTAGAGATTGTTTTCTCCCATGAAAATGTACAGAAACTTTCTACTTTTTCTGTTGTTTCTTCTCATGATGTCATGCCGTGGAGACCTGGAGGGCTATCGTGTTCCTCTACAAGACCCCTGTGATGCCTTTATTACTTACGTAGAATCTAGAAGGCACTGTAAAGGTTTCAGTCTCATTGTGTTGGGTGTTATGTGCACTTGTCTAGAAGGATCAGTTTCTTATCCTGAATAGTTTAGCATCTAATTAGGAAGGAAATAAAAAGCGTGGTTGGGATCTGAAACACCAAGGGAATAAATGACTTGCACAAAGTTACCTGGGCAACCCGTGGATTCTGGGTGTAAGTGTCTGAGTTGTATATTCACCTCAGAACTGCTCTTCCTAGATGGCCTGATCACCTTATTACCCTCAGTCTCTATCAGATCAGAGGATTAATGTTAATGCGCTGCCGAGTGTACGGTACAGTATGGGATGGACTTTTCTCTGTGCCTCATCCACAGAGAGTGAATTGTTGCGGTCCCTTGAGAGTTTAGCTCCAGCTGAATAGCAATAGGATCACTTACCTGAAGTGGTCCTGGCTCTGTCCATCTGCTTGTTGGTTAAGAGGGAGTTGTCCTGTTAAGAGTATAACACAATAGCTACTCGCAACTCTTGCAGAGCACCTCCATTTCTTCACCACAGGATTTTCAGGTAGGCCTAAGCAAAGCTCAGACTTTGACCCTTCTTTTTGCTTTTTAATATGTTACTTTGATCCCCTCCCCTCCTCCCCCCCCACCCCCTCCCCCCCGAGCCCTGCACTGTTGAAATAGCTCAGGAAAAGATCTTCAGAGTGGTTAGGAATAAGAACCATTCTTTTGTTTTGGAACCAAAGCATAGAGTAACGCAGACAACCTCAGATGTCCGTCCGTCCACTCCTCTGAGACTGGTATGCCCTGGGCTGGCAGGCCGGCATGCCTGATCCCAGCCGGACTCTCCTGCTGTCCGGTGTCTATTGCAATGCTTAGTGTTCAGGGGCGTACCCTCTTAGGACTGTGCTTTCCAGATTTCTTTTTTTTTTTTTTTTTTAAATCATTGCTTTAAAACAGCACACAGAAACGTAGGTATTTCCTTGCTGGATCGGGCAAAATATCTGGCCCCTGTTTTGTGCTTCTGATACTGACCAACACCTGTGTTCAATTACTCCTTCTTTGGAGGGATATTTCTTCTGCTCAGAAGAATGAGTATTGCTGGTACTTCTCATCATTTCCATCCTAACTGATGCAGCTACTTTCCTGTTGTCTGCCAGCCTTTGCCTCAGTTGTTTTTTAATTTGTCCTTTTTGTTTTGTTTTATATTTAAAGCAACATAAAACACATTATATTCTTGCGTGAGGTATCATAAGTTTTAATGGCAGATGCTACTTCTGACAACCTTTAATGGGACACTTTATTTTACAGGGCAGAAAACCCATGTAACAATTCTGTAATTACAAATGTGTAACTATTGACCATATAACTGGCTGGTAAGTAACCTGTAACTACAAGGTTATTACATGGATATTTCTATCTTCTAAAATACTTTCCAGAAGGTCTGTCTTAAAAAGTGCATGTTACAGGATGATGGTGATTGGATGATCTAGACAACTTCATGTGTTGTCCTCTATCTGGGATGTGTAGTTGCTGTGTGGTCACTTGATCTTAGCGGTGTCACTGCAGAGCGGTCACACAGATTTACATGCCCTGTAAAATAGTGATGTCCACTCTTTTTTGCCTGCAACCATGCAGTTTCAGAAATTGTGCATTCCTCCTCCACAGCTGCAAGTGGGAAAAAGCAAGCAGCAAAGTCAAAAGAAGAGTTAGCTCAGGAAAAGAAGAAAGAACTAGAAAAACGGTTACAGGACGTCAGTGGGCAGCTAAACAACAACAAGAAACCTGCAAAGAAAGGTAAAGGCTTTGGTTTTACTGTGCTAACAATGCCCGAAAAGTTGTGTATGTAGATAGACTTCCTCACTGAGGCAAAACTACTGCCGCCTTGTAGCCTTGGATTTATCTCTGTGACAATTACCCCAGTTGGTCACTAGTGTCGGGGTACAGCCAGTTACTGCTGGGCACTGAGCTACTGTGTGGGGGCTGCTTTGGTCCCTGTCCAGGTGGAAGCTCTCCTGGGTGGTAAATGTGAGGTGTCTTGGAGGCAATTCATCCTTCAGAGGGAGAAGGATCTTCTCTTCTGTGTTAGCCTGTGCAGGACTGTGTGTACAGACCAGTACCGCGGAGCATCTAGCAGGTGATTTTTCTCCATTGTGGGATTAAAAAAAGCCCAAGCCCCCACGTAGTGCAATAGTGTGAAAGATGGTACAAAAGGTTCTTCCAGTGCAAACTAAGCTTCTTCCGGCTTCACGCAAGTCAGGCAGGATTTTCTTGTGTTCAGAGGTTGCGCTGAAGCACGAGGCTGTGAACACAGCTCCCCAGGTGCTCTGTGCCGTCTCACCATAAGCACCGTAGGGCCACGGAGGACATTGCCCTCCCGTAGGGCTCCTGTGCGGAACCCAAACTTTTGTGGTCACCTGCAGCCTGAGAAACCTTGCCATCCACTGATGCGACAGGCCTTGTTGCAGCGAGCAAAGGCTGCGGGTAAATAAGCTGCCCAGGCAAAACGAAGTTGTGAATGAAGCCGTGGAGGATGAAGGCTGTGGGCCTTCGCTTTCAGTTCCTTGCAAGTAACCACATCACTGCCTTCTTCCCCGCAGAGAAATCCAGCTCGGCTCCCTCCGGAGGCCCTTCCCGGCTCAGCAGCAGCAGCTCCTCCGAGTCTGGGAGCAGCAGCTCCAGTGGCTCCAGCTCAGACAGCAGCGATTCAGAATGAGTTACGGACACTTACACACAAAACACAAAATGGACATCACCCTCACCGATGTTCTGCAGTGTTCCTCTCTCTCCTTAATATACTGCTCTTGTTCCACGGTGGTCAGGTTTTTTCCCTCTCTCTTTCTCTGACCGTTTTATTTTATTTTTTAATTCAGTGTTATAAAAGGTATCTTCCATTTTTTTGGGGGGCGCTCTTTTAATAGGTCAAAGATCTTTGCGTGTGCGTGTGTGTGTGACTAGACTTTATGACAAATAGTTCCCTTTGCATAAAGTCTCTAAAATACATTTTAACTGAAGAAGATTGGTTGAAAATGGAAGAACTTTGAACTCTTAGCAGGAGATAAATAGAAGGTTCTGCAAGGTTTCTAGTACATTTCCCTCCCGCCCCTTCCCTCTCCCCACAAAAATGTTCTCTTTTAATAAGCCTGCCTGGCTCACACAAGGTAAAAAAAAAACCAACAACTTTTTTTAAAGAAATCTCTGTAAAATGGTACTGTATCTGAAAGATGTTAGCTTTTGAACTAGTTGGTGTATTTGTTATTAGCACTAGTATTCTTAATCTCAAAGTCTACAGTGTGATGAAAATGCCAGATGCTATCATCTTTTTACATAAAAACAAAAAAAAAAAAACCAAAAAAATTCTCATGTACTGTGGATTGCTAACATGCTTTTTTTTTTAATCTTGGTAGAGGCATAGGCACCTGTTCAGGAAGGTATTTAAGCATGAACTTAACTTTAAGCACATGAGCAATAGAAGTGGTTGCATTTCTTGTTTTTTCCACTCAAAATTTTGATTTTTCTCGGGGATACGTTGGGAAGAAGGGAGCAAGGGACACTCAAGTTTCTTGGGAATGTTATTTTTCACATCGTACAGATAATTTCCAGGAAATTGACACACTCTATGAAAGTTTTCATTTAATTGAAAACAGTTTTTGGCTGAAAGTTCTCAGCTGGACCTCAGAGTGATCCCTGCAGAGTGACCAAGGCAAGTCATGTGCTCGTTATTAGACACATGCTTAAGTACTTTCTCCATGACAAGCACCTCAGTCTGGGCTTAAAATAAAGGAGCACTTGAGCTCCAGCTGAGGCTGAGCTGGCAGGGGAATTGGAGAGGGATGTTGTGTGTGTTTTGTTTTTCAGTTTGTTTTTTTTTTCTCCTCCTTATTGTTTCAGTAGTGAGCTCCTAGAAAGGGAATGCTACTTCTGTGTCATGCAGGGTGCAGGTTTCCAGGCACTGAAATGCTTACCTCAATAAAAAGAAAAAACAGAAAAAAGAGATGAGGAAGAAAAAAAGAAAAATAGAGACAATTTTTTAAGGCTTGCAATTTTTTGAGTCCAGCCTATGTTTTGACCTGCACTGCTGCAATATGCTCTGTTTTCACTGTCCCTAATTTCATGTATATATAAGTCCTTTATTTATTAAACACCATTGGTCATTTAAAACATTTAAAAAAAATAACAAAAGCAAAGCTGCATTATGCAGACCAGCAGAAATGCAGACCAGCAGAAATGCAGACTTTTAATGTGGTTTGAACCAGATTAAAAAAAAAAAACCACAAAACAACAACAAAAAACCAAATAAAAATCTGAGACTTTTTATTTAAATCCAATGGACTTTATACCTACAGGTGCTACAGTCCAGTCTATCGTGTGTCTGGTGCTCTGTCATGTTTGGTGTGTTCATTTTTGCTTTTGTTTTTTCTCTTCTTTATCTTTTCACCCCAGCCCTCTTTTTTTCCCATTTTGTACAGATTTTGGAGACATACAGGTAGATGCAATTTCTTGATGCAGCACATTACTATTTTCTCTGTAATATTTCCAGAGGTCTTCCCCCCCCCCCTTTTTTTTTTTTTAGAACAGTGGGTTTTTTCTTTTATAATCCAATTTTAGGAAAACACCAGTTCTATAATTATATAAAATTTGTAATCTGAGGGGCAGAAATTTATTGTAAATTCTTAACTTTTTATTGTAAAGAAAAAATATACAGAGTTTAACAGGAAGTTATGCCTTTCCCTCTCCCAGCACCAGCCCCTAAGGCTGCCTCTCTACTGTGGGGTAGCCCTAAAATTCACCCTGCTGTGGTCTCTAATAATGGTTTGCCAGAGGCCCCGTGGTGCAGATTGCACCAGCTTTTATTTTTCACATAGGTGAGTGGCCCTGGAGGACTCCTCAGCCCCAGCACACGATTTTCATTGCACGCTCAGCCTCCAAGAGCTAGGACAGGAGATCGCGTGCTGGGATGCGTGGTGTCTGGGGGATGTCCCGGTGCTGGAAAGCCGGGGAAGTGCAGGGCCAGCCTGTTATTAGCACTCCATGGTTTGCACTTCTAACTGCATCCACACTCAGCTGCCAGTCACTTACTGCCCATCGACTGAGGTTTTATTAGCTAGACACTTATGCATCTGTCTTTTAAAAAAAAAAATCTATCTTTCAAAGATCAGCATTTCAGAGTGTCCAGACGTGCGTCTCATACAGCTGACGTGGCTCTGTCTTTGTCTTATCTGTGTAGTAACAATAACAGACTCTGCACAGTTTGCTGTAGAAAGAATTCCCATTTTGTTGTTAAGGGCTGAGCACGCGATGCTGTGTTGCTGTAAGGCACCGAGTTCCTCCTGTAAGTTGCTGGGCATCTTTGGCTCATTTTGCAATCACCAGGGTGCTTGGCCTGTTGGCAGGAGGCTCTCAAGACTTCGCAGGTAGTTTCCCATAGTATTTGAAAATGGATGAACTAGGGTATTCTGACTCTTACTGAAATTAATCATTTTTCTTTTCCATTAACAATGGAGTTATTTTTAGTTCCTATATTTTTTTAAATTCTGCCCTTAAAAAAAATCTTCCCCTAGACAGATCCTTAGTAATATATTTTCAGAATTTACTATGAGGAAATGTAATATACACCTAATTAAGAGCTTAGGGGTTTTTTTAATGGAGTTGGGTTTCATCTGTGTTTCTCCTATCGTCTGAGACTTGCATTATCAAAACCAACTAGTATTTTAATTAAAATAATTGCGACCAATTCAATACCATGACAACTTGGATAATCAAGCTCCCAGTTTTCCCCCCGCTTGAAACCTTTTCCCGTGTGCATTAACCTGAGCTATGCTGTTTGGTGTAGCGTGGTGGTCGCTCTGGACAAAACACGCTCCTGTGCAGAGAACAAACCGCAGCCGGTGTTGGAGGCAATAGCAGCCTGCCCGGCAGCCGCTCTCGCCAGCATCGCCACCACACAAAGCCCGGGGACCTGGCTCTGCAGCGTGCCACCATCCTCCGACGCTGGGGGCAACCCTGTTGACCACGGCCAGGGTACAGACGTTCCTCTGGGACGCATAGCTCTGTCCCACTGAAATCAGTGGAAAGGTTAGAGCCAAAGGGTTGGGGAACAAGCGTGAAGTGATGGAAAGGGGCCTGGCCTGGGACTGTCTGCAGTGCCGGAGGAGGATCCCTGTTCTAGTTGGCAAACCTGTCCTAGCTTGGGGATTTGCAAGGAAAACAAGCAACCAAACCCACCAAGGAATATGAAGAACCACCTACGTATCTTTGATATACCCAGCTGCGACTTGGGCTACCATTTAGTGGGAAACTTTGTTCTTATGGAAAGTAAGGTGTTCCCTGTGAAATGGCAGTTCACAGGAGAAATCCATTTTGGCATGACCTTCATTTCAGGAAAGAAATTGGTGATTCTTCATTTCAAAATGTTGTTCTTAACTTTCTCATTTTCGCATTGTTTGTAGTGCTCATTATCTCCTGACATGTCAGTAGTGGTGCCTCTTGTATCTCCAGATCAGAGTGTCTCCAGGAAAGAAGAGATGTTTTCAGTCCATAGTAAGTAGCAGCAGCCCTTAATGAGTTGGAAACTGAAACAATAGAGCAGTTATTTAACTGAGTTTGTATTGCATGACATGTCAGTACAGATGTCATGAAGTAACTTTTAAAATGATCAAACATATAACATTTCAAATAACATTTTTAAACTTAAGAATAAAAAAAATTGAAATTTTTATGGTAGAATTTTTCTTGAACGAACAAAGTTTAACTTTGTTTTCCAGGGGAAACTTCACTGAAATCAGTATGATTTCTTATGTATACATACACACAAATAGTTTTATTGAAACTGTGTTTTCTGACTAATTCCTGTTTGACAAAACAATATCTGACCAGACCTGTTATCAATCAACCAGCATTACTGCACCTTTAAAAACTTTGTTAAACTTTATCTGATTGTAAGGTCAGCCCGCTTCTTGGCATACCATCAGATGTAGGCTCAGTGGGACCAGAGGGAGATCCGCATCCCATGGGCTCAGGCCCTGATCCATCTACTAAAGGAATCTGTTGCGTACAACAGTTTTCTGCTAACCAAATGTTGTCTACACAAAATCATTTCAGTTTTGTATTGATGTGATTTTAAACTTTCCTACCGACAGGGTTTGTAACTGTAGAACTGATATTTCAGGACTATGTAACTGTTGTTTGTGAGTGTGTGTATAATAGATGCACGCACCCACACCCACGCACATACACGAGCACGTGTGTGCGTGTATATATACAAATTAGTTACCCAGTGAGGTCTCTTTCATGTTCTCTATGTGGTAGAAGCAGACTGCAGTTACCTAATCTAGTTCTTTCTCTGTTTTGGGGACTCTTAGACCAGTTTTTAATTTTTTTCCTTGTTTTGAAAGGAATGATGTTTTTTAAAGTTGGGGTTGGAGCTAGGGGGAAGGGATCGGGGCGTGACAAAGAAAAACCACAACCTTTTTAGTACTGGATTTTAAAAAGACATATTCTCAAACATGAGCAGTTACCACTAGGGCTAACTGTGGGCAGGCTCTGCATTGCTGAAGATAAATTTAGGGCGAGGATTCATTACACTAGCAGCATTATCTTGCTTGTAAAACAATGAGATGCATTTTTTTAAAGAAATGGTATTTGCATATCTTTTTAAATGTCACTTTTTAAAAATAAACAAACCACCAGCTAGGATTTGACACAGGCCACTTAGAACTTACCCCTGATACTGGCATAACCAATCCAGAAAGATTTGTTGTTGTATTTTTGTTTTGTTTTTTGGGGTTTTTTTAATATTTAAAAAAAATGTTACTTTTCTGTATGATGTGCATGCAAATTTACCGTAACTCTTTTTCTTAAAACTTTTTAGTGCCATTTCTAGTATATTCCTGTAAATGTCAGTTACTGAAAAGAAATGAGTCAATGTAAGTAGTTTAGCTTGTTTATTGCAAATTGCTGGCCTCAAACACAACAGAATTAAAAAAAAGAGTTAGAAAGTAATCTTTGATGTTTCTGGTAATCATGGACCCTGGTCCTGGGGCATTTGTTTTGTTTTCATAATAAAAAGAAAAATTGTTTTGTGTGTGCAGTTTGATCCCATATTTTCCCCGCTCCTCTCCCTTTCCCTTTCCTCATCTCCTTTGTCAGGTGTTGCACTTGCTCCAGTTGAAAACCTGCAGGGCTTTGATCGAGCAGTCAGTTGAGTAGCATTGCTAAGAGACAAACATAAATATACTAAGAGCCCTAGTGCCACGAGTATGGAAATAATTTGGAAGTAATTTTGCAAGTCCAGCTGTTAGCTGATGGAGTGCCACACTAACGGGGCAAACTGCCTTCAGAGCAGGGGGCAAGCCTGGGGCACTGCCAGCTTGGCCTGGGGTCTCTGAATAACAGTTCAGTACCTGGCATTGACGTGCTCTAAATATACCTTTCTTTTGGTGAGGAAAGCATTCGGGCTGCTTTAATGCACCAGGACAGACAAGGAAGGACTTTTACCTAGAAGCCTACAATCGGAAGGGGTCTTAGTTTATGTGAGAATTGCATCCGATTGAGGTAAGTTCAGCTAAAAAAGAGATGAAAGTTTCACCCAGGTTTAATGCTGACTACTTTCAAGCCACCAGGACCTGAAGGAACCAGAGGGAATTTCTCACCAGCCCTGGCAGCGGCACCTGCTCCACCAGCCGGTGCTGCACACGCTGGCCCCGCAGCGATCCCAAGGCGACCAGGACATGGGAGACGCAGCTGGGAACGGGGGGGCCCGGACTGGCTGGTCACATTCACCGCAGAGTCTTGACATTTACTGTATGGTGGCCAAAATCTGTTTTGGTCACTGGAGACGATTCAGGTTGGTTTTGCTGTTCGCTTTCTCAGATGCATGCCGGATGGTTTATTTATAAGGTAAGGGTTAAAACAGCCAGGTTTCCCCTGGGTTAATCTTTCTCTAACCCTGTTCCTGCTCACTGGGTTTAAAAGCTGTGATCTCTAAGGTTTCAGTAAACCTGTTTTGCTTAGCTGTTGTATCAGTGTAGCTGTGTGTTGTACCAATGATACCCCCAAAGGAAATGTTTGTTCACCCTGTCCTCTCAAAATCTCCTGTGGGGCTGCCTCACAGGAGGATGTTTTCTTTAGCATTTACTAGTGAGTTATTTCTAGGTGCATCAAGCAGTGCTGCTTCTTAGAGACTTGGAGGAGGTTGAGGACAGGCAGAAGACAGTTGAGGTTCGGCTCACGCTGGTATCTGTAGCGATAGAGGTCATTGCATGTGTGACATCCAGAGGCTGTCCTCATCCCCGAGTGCACCGCTAAGACTTGATGAGGGCTGTTGGGCCTGGGAACCTGGAGGAGCCTCCTCCAGACATGGCCAGTCTTCGCAGGTAAAGTGGTGTGACTTTGGAGGGGGAGGTTACCCCCAGCCTCCCCAGTAACTAAGGTAATTCCCAACTGGGGAGAAACTGCCCATCTGCTGAGCTTTCCCTCTTCTGCCCGGGTGGGGATTGGGAGTGATAATAGCTGTAATCCTGACATGTGCCAAAGTGATTAACGTGCAGAAGAAAAACAGCAGCTCGCGATGATGCGTCCAAATGATTTTAATGCACTTTATCAAAGAGGCTACAACAGCATTTTAAACAAGTGCATCAACGCTACACAACTGGCTTACAGAAATGCTCGCTCATAGCAGCCACTCCACAAACCTGCTGTGACTAATGAGGACACACAGACATGGAAAATAGTACACTGACAGGGAGGGAAGAACAAGTCACACTCTTCTGTACTGTCATGTCCAGCCTCAATCCTGGAAGAATTTATGCACATACTTGAGTTTTTATTCTTGTACAGTCCAATTAACACTCTTCAAATAACTGAATTTTGGTTTACCAGCCACATAAACAAAAAGAGACTGATAATCAGCTTTCTTACTGAAATTAAAAAAAAAAAAAGTGTTTTTTCTATAAGAAAAGTAAAGAAAATGAACAGCTGGTTTTGGGGATGTGCTGTTCCTTAAAACTCCCGGAGTTCGCATGCTCCCCTGGGCTGGATTCCTCTCCAGGTCGCTTCTACCTGCAGTTTCCAGGGGAGCTCTGGGACCAGCCTCCTGCCCGCCTGTATCAATAATCACCCGTTTGCTCAGCCGAGAACTGGAGCCCTGGGTGGGTCACGCATCCCAGGCCATGCTCTACCTTAAGCCGCGCACTCAGTACAGGAGCACCGCTGCCAGCAGCTTTCAGAGTCTCGCTAGTTCTGTGAATCTTGTCGAATGCTTTTTCCCCAGTTAAAAAACGTTTATTCACCAAAATGTTTCTCAGCCAGAACTAGTGACGGCAAGATCAACGGGACTATTTGAGTGTGCAGAGCACTGCACAGGTCTGCGAAGCACTGAGGTCCATCAGCAGGTTTAGTTTTATGAGCACACACGTAAGGTACCAAACACCAACACATGCATAAATAGTACTTAAAAAAAAAAAACAGAATGAGCTGCCTATGGTTTGCAGTGCATACACGTGCTACGGATCAGGGCTGAGTACATCAAACCTCTACGATCTCGCGTTAAAACAGGTATGTTCTGCTCAGCACGCTGAATTCAGCAAACTTGAGTGTGTGTGTGGTAGCATTTAACCCACACGGGAGAGGTGGAAGAGAGTCGTCTTCACTGTACTAAAAAAAAAAAATAAAGTGCTTGAAAAATGCAAAAGAGGTTTTAGATAAATATAATAGAAGGTAATGACTGTGCCTAATTTTAGGCAGGTAAATAATCCATACTGAAGTCAACATCGAATACCGGTTTGCTTGAAGTTAAGCCTGTACCTAGGGGCTGCTGGATTAGGCGCCCAGGGCTGCAGGAGGATGTCCTAGGCAAGACCTAAAGGGAGTCTATGACTTCAGCCCAATGTTATGCTTTAATGCTGAACCCTGGGCGCATAATTAGCACCCCTGGAAGTGGTACTGCTTTGTTTTTAATAAAGATTTAGGTGCTTGCTGGGTTGAGTTTCTCAGCTTGATCTTGCCTTGAGCAAGTTGGGGATTCAGCTCTAACGGAAACAACCTGAAAGCAGTCTCTGTTCCCAAAAAGGGCAATTGTAGTATTTTTCCCTCCTAAAATCCTTCAGTTGGTTGAAACAAATGCTCCCAGACACAACTTTTAAAATACATGCACCAAATCCACTATCCAAACCAAATTAGAAGATAAACGCTTCCAAGCTACTGTGTGCATTAAAACTTAAATGCAAAGCAAACTTCAGTAGGCTGTTTTCTTCTGCAGCTGATCTCTGGGGGCAGGTACATGCTGTGTAGGAGTTTCCTCATGTGCTTTAGCAGGAGATGCGTGTATTTACAGGAGCTTTCTTCCTTGTTGCTTTCCTGGGCTTGTCCCTCCCTTTCAGGTGATTCGCTTGGTGATCCGTTCCCGAAGCGTGGGCTGGGAATCTACCTGCGTGAAGGGAGTCAGCTCCACCGACTCCAGAAGTCCTCTCTGTTATTTCCACGATACCAAACTGTGGCACCAGAAAGGGCCCTTTGCTTTGCACAGGATGAAACTGCAGCGCACCTTTCCTGCCAGGTGTTTTGAAGGCTCAGATGAAATTCTCCATACATTCTTTCCCTCTTTCCCTCCACAATAAACCACTTAATTACCTGGTTGTAAGAGACCACTTCCAGGGCAGTAATTAAAGGGAGACAGGGCAAGCAGAACAAGTAATGGCCGGGTAGTTTTGCAGATCACCTTCCTCAAATCTTAGCCTCGATGGAAATGGATCTGCGCTTGCCTCTCTCCCACCAGCATTCGCAGAGCTTTGGCAATGTGTAAGGACTAGCAAGTAAAAGTGCCTGCTGGGGATGGCTCCCAAATGACAGCGGGTGTTTCTCACGGTACACAAGCCACTTGCAAGCAACACATGGTCCAGCATGGACCCTGCCAAGATGCTAGGCAGCAAACACAGGCTCATGAGTTCCCGAGCAAGACTGTTTTCGTTATACACACTCAACGACATGCAAAATCTGATGCTACCAACAGCGAAAACAAACGTAAACTTCAGACAGCCTTTCTGGCCTATCCCGTACACACTGCTTTAGCCGCAGGTCTGTCGGTGCAAACCCATCTCCCCCAGCTTGATGCAAGTCTGGTTTGTCTCCACGTGTGGATTTCTAATGCAAAGCCACTGAAATTACATAATAGCACAAAACTTAGATTGCCCCGTGTCCCTGGAGACATCCAGCTTGTTTTTGTCCCGCACCAGGATGGCTTCGTTGCCGTACTGCGAGTACCACATGCTCCGACTCCGGCTCAGGTAAGTGTTGGGGGGGGCCGACTCCAGTTTTTGCTGCTGCTGCTGCCAGATGAGCAGAGAGGTGTCCCTGTACCGCAGCCGGGCGTAGCCCTCAGACAAGGCTTTTTCAGGCAGGGGCACCCTCCCGTTCATTACTTTGTCAGTCATCTGCTCAGGGGTAGTTTCAAAGACAACAGCTCCTTCCCGGCAGCTCCGAAATACACCCCGCTGGGTCGGTCCAGGTCGACTGCTGCTGCTTTGAGCTCAAGGGAGAACATCCCCAGTGGCACGGCTCTCGGGACCCACGAGCTGTTGGTCGATGTAAGCACCACTCAGGAGAGGGAGCAGGGACACGCGCGCCCGAAAATCACAGTGGGCAGCCTGGCCTTGCTTAAATAACAAGCCAGGACTTCCGAAAGCTTATCCAGTGGCGATGCTGCTACGTGTTTCATGTTGCAAAGGGACCACACGCACATGAGCTGCTTGTTGTTGAGAGTCCATGAAGTATCTCAACAGGCGTGAGTGGTGGCTCCACGGCGGTGGGCTTGCTCCACAGCCGGGCAGGACAGGCTGAGTGGCTCTGGACGAGTTTTGCTTCCCTGAAGAACGGATCCCGAAGCTGTGGGGCAGGCCTAAGAGGACAGACCTAAGAGGTCACCAGCGTCCAGGCCCGTGCATGAATTCTCCACCTCTGCTTCACGCTGATGCCAGACTGACGGCCGGGAGCTTAGCGAGTCAGGTACTCAGGGATGCAGGAGATGCTGCCTTCAGCCCCGGTTATGGTACCCGAGCTGGGGTACCCATCGCCTCCTGACAGCACCGCTTCAGGGCTTCAACCTGGGGGGGAATGGCAAGGCTCACCCCAAGGCCTGGCAGCGGGGGTCCCTGCCCTGCGAGGGCCCCCTTCCCGGCACCACCGTGCCCCCCACCTCCCGCCTGCCCTCCAGACCCCCCCGACCCCTTCCACCGGCACCGCACACCCGCCCACGGCCCCCCCCCCCGGGGGTTTCCTGCACCCTCCTGCCCCTGCACGCACCTCGTGGGGCACCCCCCACACACCCCTACGGGCCCCCCGAGGGCTCCCTGCACCACCACCCCCCCCCCCGCCCGTGCCCCCCGCCCCGCGCCGGCGCTGCCCGGCCCCACCGTGCCTGCGCTGCTCGGCCCGGCCCGGCTCGGCCCCGGCGCCGCTCGGCGGAGCAGCCGCGGAGGCGCCTCCCGAGCGCATCACGGCGGGAGGAGCCAGAGCAGCCGCCGGGAGCGGGGGGGGGGCCGCGGGCCGGGGCGGGCTGCAGCCCGGAGCACGGCAGTGGGGCTCCCCGGGCGGGGTGCGTGGGTCCGGGACACGGCAATGGGGCTCCCCGAGCGGGGTGCGTGGGTCCGGAGTATGGCAATGGAGCAACCCTAGTGGGGTGCGTGGGTCCGGGGCACGGCAGTGGAGCACTCCGAGTGGGGTGCGTGGGTCCGGAGCATGGCACTGGAGCAACCCTAGTGGGGTGCGTGGGTCCGGGGCACGGCAGTGGAGCACTCCGAGTGGGGTGCGTGGGTCCGGAGCATGGCAATGGAGCAACCCTAGTGGGGTGCGTGGGTCCGGGGCACGGCAGTGGGGCTCCCCACGCTGGCTATGTGGGTCCCACGGGTGTCAGCACCCTCTGGGTGCACAGAGCGTCTTAAAGGGACACCCAGCCCTGCGTGTGCTGAGCCCGTGGCATCATAGACGGGAGCACGGGGGCTGAACTGGGGGAGCCTGCTGTTGTCCACCCCGTCCGGCACTGCCCTTGGGAGAGTGGCTCTCCTTGCTGCTGAAGGCGCCCGGGTGGGTCCTGGCCCTGGGATTTACAGCCAAGGCAGAGCGTGTTGCTGCCCAGTCTCCCTTCTGGTGCGTGACTGGTGTAGCAGCTGGGAGGGTGCGCGATACCCTTTATACCCCTTCGGTTTTCTCAGGTTCCCCAGTGACTGCCCGTCCGTGGGCTGAAGGCAGGTTAAGGGGACACCCTTATGTGTGCTGACCGCCTCCTGCAACCGTCGCTGTGACAGCCGCACGGGTACATCTATAGGGTGGAGCGCGTGGAAAAGGAGTGTGACTGAGTGGCACCTCCTCTACCTCCGCTCATCATCACTGTCTGCTCCAGCACGTTGCCTTAGCCCAACTGTCCCCTGGCAAGCACAGTAAGAAATATGTTTTGAAGAGAGCCGTGGGGCTTAATTCTTTTTCCGATGATGCTAAATTTAAGCTCTCAATCTTCTTATCTCCTGTGTATGCAGCACCATCTAATCTCCTGTTAAGGACCCGATACACTTATCTGTTGCAGAGCTACTTGAGGGCGGTGCTGCTGTTCCGCTTGGCCTTCATGGACACAAACAAGACGCGGTGGTTTACTTCCATCAGATAGAAGGCACGCTGCAATTCCCTGTTCCCAGAAGATTTAGACCAAACACAAAGAAGAGGGAAGAAAGAAAAAAAAAAAAAAGAATGAATACACTATTAAAATGTTTACTGTCAGAAATGTCCTGACTTTGCTGCTTAATCCGCCTCCCGCTAGCACAGAGGAGCCAGCCCAGGCCCCACCTTGTGGAAGCTGCAGAGCAAAATGCAAATCGTTTAGTGGAACCAGATTTAGATTTTTGGCACGGATGAGGTGTCTTGGTCCTCTCTGAAAAATTACCGGTTGTGTTATCATCAAACTCAGAGCGTAGCAGAGGAAGCCGGTAAGTGGCGTGGTTACGTTGCCAAGATAAGGCAAGAAGAAGGACCGGGAACTGCAGACCTTGGACAGCCAACAACTGTCTCTGACCGTCCACTTGACCCTTTGCCATGAGTCCCCGAGACGTTTGCCAACAGGACCCTTCCCAAATAAACCTTGGAAGCAGCAGCAGTAGAACGGATGAGGTGAAACCCCGGTGCTGCCCAGCCAATGGTTAGTTCCTCTCCTCCTTCCTCCAAGTAAATCAAATCTCCGTGTCTGCTTTGCTTTCCCCACGAGCTGCCTCGGGCCTTACCTCTGCTGCAAAACACGGCTGCAGTACAGGCCTGGGCTGGGCGATTTTCCCCTTGCTCAGCTCCTTAGGACTGCGATACGCTTCGGGTCTATTTGATTTTGATGGGAAAGCTGTTGGGGGTAGAGCCCGGTGGAGGAAGGCTGGTTAGTGAGGCCGTCCCGGCAGTGCGATGACGGTGTTGGGAAGAGGGTGCCACTTGCATTCAGCACAGCTGGGGCATCACGGGCCCCATGAATGAGACTCTTCCGCAGAGGAATGCCCAGGGAAGTGCTGGCTCCGCCTGCTTGGTACCCGGGTTGAGAGCCCTTTTCCAGTGGAGCTGCCCTCTCGGGCGCTACCCACCAGTGTTAGCGTTTTCCAGGCTAAGCAAAGAATATTTTTGGCTGACTGCCCCCATTGCACCAATGCGAGGAGAGAATCCAGTTCATCCCTCCTGCCAGCATCGAGCTGCGCCAGGTTAATTTTCCTGCTCTCCCTTTACACGGCGGCAGGCAGTAACCTCCATTGCCTGCTCTTGGAGGCGGCGTGCCTGGGGGTAGGGGAGAAGACGTGAGCTCTCCTGGCAGGAGTGCAGGACTGTTAGCGGGAGGATAATTGCAATGACTATTCCAGGGTACAAGTTGTCTGGGCAGGTAGATCAGGTGTTTACAGCAGTAAATGAGCCAGACAGAGAATTATTTGTCTGTACCCAGTGAACGTTAGTAGTTTAATACGGCAGCACTTCAGTAGTTGTGTGATCTGTCCCCCACTGAGGATCGAGCGAGAGCTGCAGCTGAGCGGTGTGTTTGCCGAGTTGTGACTTGCACAGGTTTCCTAAAATAGTTGGTGAAAGGAGATCACAAAATCTAAGGGCGTGATGTAAATGGCACGTAGGCTGCACGGGTAACTGCTGACAGCTGCTGGTGGTGCCCGAGCTCTGCTGTGACAGCAGCCGTGATGGCTCCTGCTCTGGGGACCCCGGCTCCAGCTGGAGGCAGATGTCCACTGGGCTGCTGGCAGCCAGCACCGGGTTTGGGACAGGCTAGTGCACACTTGGTCTAATCCAGAAGGTGGCAATGGCAATCCATGGACACTGGCTGGCTTGGAAATGGGGATTTCGTGGTGGTATGGCCCGTGTATTTAAGGGATATTTTCAGACCGCTGCTCCAAAGAGGCAGCGGGGTGGCTCCTTCTCTGCATGCGCTGACGGGGGAGTCAGCTCTTCTCCCAGGAGCAATACCAAACATTACAGAAAATATACCTTGCTGTGAAATGTGGCCATTTCCCAGGTATGTTTTGGTTGATCTGTAAGGTACGATCTCCTTGCACACATTTGTGTATTTTCTTTCTCTTTCTCTCTCTCTTTCTTTCTTTTCTTTCTTCCTTTCTTTCTTTCTTCCTTTCTTCCTTTTTCTTTCTTTCTTTCCTTTCTTTTCTTTTTCTTTCGTTCTTTCGTTCTTTCGTTCTGTTGTTCTTTCTGTCTTGTCGTTCTGTCATTCTTGTCTCTCTTTTCTGTCTTTCTGTCTGTCTTTCTGTCTTTAATGACTAGTTTTGCCTATTCTGTGCTGGACTGTGATGTTTCCAAGCAGCTCTGTTACGTTCCCAAACAGCTGCTGCTTCACCAGCCGTGTACCCCCTCACACCCCCTCTGCAACGGGACCCAGGCTGCGGTGGCTGCCTGCTGCCCTCTGGCAATAGCTGCCTGCCACTCTCCTTGTAGCTAGTTACTGAGACATTTTGGGATGAAAAAGCATAATATTCCTTATGTTGTTCTCTTTCTAGTGCATTCACTCGCCTCTCAGGCTTCTCTCATGCAAGAAAGTAATAAAAGCACATACAGCGAAGCCCGTTAGCAGAGAGAAGCTCCACGCTCCGTCCCCAGCAGAGGGTAGTGTCAGCCTCTGCGTGTGGGTCAGCAGCCTCAGCCCTGGCAGGCTGTCCTTCCCTGGCTGGCTGTCCTTCCCTGGCTGGCTGTCCTTCCCTGGCTGTCATTCCCAGCAGTGCCAAGGGGTAGGAAAGGGGAGCACCAGCTTTAACACAAAATTCAACCTCTTTAATTTATGCAAGCTCCCTTTTAGCTTTAGGTACATCCTGAAAGCAGCGCCTAGGTCCTCCCCGTGTACCCCATCCTGCTTCAGGACATTTGTATAACCTGCAGCTCGCAGCCCACAAGAGTGTGTGCAGGATACATGCTCTTCACTGAGCCTCGCCTTACAGGTTTTGGGGGGGGTTTTTGCTGCTCTCAAAAATCGCTCTGCCATCAGCCGTTTGCAGAGGTAGGTGAGGAGCGTACTTGCTTCAACGCCTCCCACCCAGAGGCTGGCTTTGCAGCTGCAGTGATTGCTCCTAAGTGTCCAGGGGCCAAGTAAGCTTTTTATTATGCAGTAAAAAAGCCAGGCTGCAGCTAGCAGTTTTAATTATACACATATAATAAACTCCTCTGTTGTCCTCTACCTACAGACCTGACCTCACAAGGCAGACTAGTACAGAGTCAACCAAAATTACCCCTGGCAGGACTCGGCTCCTTTCAGTAGCCTTGTGATTCCTGCCCAGTGGGTGCTGTTGGAGACCAGAAAGAAAAGCTTCCTGAAGGACTAAAAGAATGAGAAAGTTATTCTGAGAAATCACCTCCGCAGGGTATGGGGAACTGCGGATGGAAGTCAGCGTGCTCCTGAATACACCCAGGGCAGGGTGTAGCTCTAGTTGAGACTGGGGCGCGTGGATGCTGCTCCCTCTCGAATCGTGCTACACTTACCCTGCCCTGCCAGAGGGGCAGTGGGCATTGCACGCAGCCGGACCCAAAACAGACTGAGTGCCAGCACAGCAGGCTAAAAGAAGTGCCTTCTTAAAAAAAAAAAAACCCAAGCCTACCAAACTTTCCTTGTTTTTCATTCTTTGGAGGGATCCTCCTTCCTACGTTGGAAATGAAGGATCATGCCAGTAGAGTCGCTCTTTCTTCTTTATCTCCACTTGGCTACATTTGGAAGAGATTAGCGTTGCATTTGTTTGACATGCAGGTTAATAGCTTCCCTTCGTCCCAGCCTCGGCTTCCGGTTTTGGCTATCTGGAAAGCCAGGCTGGAAATTAATCGACAAACTCTGGGGAGAGGATCTCCGAAGAAAACTCAGAACAGATTTGAAAAGAGGCCGTTCTAAACTGTGCTGATTTGGGTGGAAGCCACCGGTGAAAATTAGGGATTTTTCAAGAGTTTGCTGCCCAGGAGTTAATGGCTGAGAGTTGAGGCTTTTAATAAATACACTGGTAATTAATTATAGGAGTTGTCTTCATGTTTGAAAGTCGAGGAATACGATAAGCTTGTTTGGGTTAAACATCTCCCCTGCACTATTTGCAACCCAAACGTGAGACGAAGAGCGGGAGCGCACGGTCAGACAAAGCCCGGTCTTGTGTGGGAGGGCAGAGGGAGGGCGAGGAGCCCTGGGTCGGGTCCTGCCTCTGCCCCCGGCGAGCTGGGGCCGTGCGTGTGCAGGGGCGGCGGGGAGCACGGGGGTCCCCGGGGCCGGGGGGGGGGACGGGACGGGGCCGGGGGACCCCCGGCTGCAAAGTAGGGATGGCAGCTCTGCCTCCCCGAGCCGGAGGGGAGAGCGAAGCAGCACCGCGGCTCGGCGCGGCTTCCCCGGAACAGGGAGCGAAGCAGCAGCGGCAGGAGGGAGCGAGGGGATTAAAAAAAAAAAGGGGGGGGGGGGGGAGGAAGGGAAAAATAAAAATAATTGGGAAAAGAGCCAAGGCGGCGCGGAGCGCTCCCCGCCCCCTGCTCCCAGCCGCGGCTCGGGGCCGCGCCGAGCCCGGGCTCCCGCAGACAAAGGGGCGGCGGGGGCGGCCCGGGAGCTCCTCCCGCCTGCCCGGGGCGGGGGGAGAAAACTCACACCCGCGGCGGCGCAGGTGGGGCCCCTCGGCGGCAAGTTTTCTCGGGGTAGGGGGACGAAGTTGTGCGGGGGCGGCCCCGCCGTGCTCGGGTCCGTCTCCCCCCCCGCCCCGGCTTTGTTCCCGGGAGGATGCGGCGCGCCTAGCCCCGGCCGAGGCGGTGGGGCCGCAGCGGGGGCAGGGGCAGCCCTCCGCCGGAAAACTCCGCGCCGCCCCCCTTCCTCCTCCTCCTCCTCCTCCTTCCTCCTCCTCCTCCGCAGAGCCCCGGCGCGGAGCGATGCTTCCCCGGGCGGCGGGCGGCGATGGAGCGGGGCGGTAGCGCGGCGCCGCGGTGCAGAGCAGCCCCTCGGGCAGCCGCCCGCTGCCCCTGAGCGGCGGCGAGGAGGAGGAGGAGGAGGAGGAAGGCCGGGCGAGTGAGCGGGGCGGCGGCCCCGTCGGACCGCGGCCATGGAGGAGTGGCGGCAGTGCGGCCGCTGGCTCATCGACTGCAAAGTTTTGCCCCCCAACCACCGGGTGGTCTGGCCCTCGGCGGTGGTCTTCGACCTGGCGCAGGCGCTGCGGGACGGGGTGCTGCTCTGCCAGCTGCTCCACAACCTCTCCCCCGGCTCCATCGACCTCAAGGACATCAACTTCAGGCCCCAGATGTCCCAGGTAGGAGGGGAGGGAGGGATGGATGGATGAGTGGGTAGGTGGGTGGGTGGGGGACCCCCACGAGCACGCCCTTCCCTGCCTGCGGGTGCTCCTCTCGCAAAACTTGGTGGGATGCGTGAAGGCGAGCGGGTTTGGGGAGGGGGTGCGTGGGAGGCAGACTGCTTCAGCCCCCCCAACTGCCCTTCAGCCCCCCCCCCCCCAGCCCCGTCTGTAGCTGCCGGGTTTCTCGCCGGTCGTGCCCGGGCGGCCGGGGGGGGCAGCGCCGGTGGGAACCGCGGCAGACGGGAAAGGGCGCCGGGGCGGAGAAAAGACACCCCGGGAAAGAGGGAAGGATTCCCCCTTCTGTTTACAGTCACCGCGAAACAAAAGCAAATAATAGGGCTAAGAGGAGGGGATGGGATTATTTCGGGGTTCTTAACGAGGCACTAGTTCGGCTTCGATGCGCTGGAGGAGCAGGCGGTCCTGGGAGGGTACTGGCCTTGAGGACAGAACTTTGGCCGGGAAGATTAAAAGCAAAATAAGCAAATAAATAAATAAGAAAAAACCCAAACCCACCACCAAACCCTGACGCTCCGCAAGCCTGTCCCAAGCCCGGCTGGGCAGGCAGCGCGGCCATGCGGTGCCCGTCCCCCCCCCCCCCCTGCCCCGGGGCCGGGGCTCCCGGGGCCGCAGCCCCGTTCGAGCAGCAGCTGCTTCGGGGCGATGGGTAATTCGGGCCTCGGTTCAGCGACCCCAGCTGCGCTCCGGCCTGTCCGGCTCCCCCGCCTGCACCGCTCTCATCGCGGCTTTCGGGTCTGGGAACTTTAAAGGTTTAGGGCTCCTTCCTTGGAACTGTTTCCAATTTCTGGTTGTTTTGGTGGAAGCAGGCTTAAACAAACGAGAAAAAAAAAAAATCAGCTCTGGTTGTTTTGGGTTTAAATGCTCTGCTTATGTTTTTGCAAGCCGAGCTGCGCGGTATTTGCATGGAAATTGGGAAGTGAAATCAATTAGAAACAAATGAAACGGGGTACTTTGTCCTCCCTACCCGGCAGCCCCCGTGTTGACAAGCGGACAGTAAACTTGTCTTCTATTTTTGAACAACAACAACAACAGGTTTTTCTGGTGAAAAGGAAGGGAAATTTCCTGGTAGCAAGGGCACACGAGACTCTGTTTAACTTTATTGAAGCGTTCAAAGATAAATAACGTATAATGTTAACATGACTTCTGGATATGTGCTGTGCAAGCACGCTGCTTATCCGGCAAGTGCCTTCCACTTCTTCTGCCACAGTTCTGTTCCAGGGCAATGGTGGCTTTTGTCTGTTCGGCCTCCTCACCCAGCAAGACGTAACCCTGCGTGCTGGGGGGAGCTGCTGTGATTGAGGACAGCCGGGAGCTCCCCGGCGAGTTGTTCAGGCCCGAAACTTGGAGCCGCGCTTTGGGGAGCGAAGCGCGTTTTGCCGCGTGCACGTGAACGCGAGGATGCCGCTGCTTGCTTGCGGAGTCAGAGACCTTGATCCCGCAAAGCACCGGGGCGGGAAGCCCCAACCATATGGTGAAAACCAGCCTGTGTCGGCTCTTGCGTTGGTGCGTGAGACCTGCTGGCGCTGAGTAAATAACAACACGTACTGATGCCTCCTCCCAGGGTGGAACAATGCTGTGAGATTTCCTCTTAGATTTCCAGGCTATAAACTGATCAAACTGTCTTCTGTACAAACTGATGTTTCCAAATATAAACTGTCGCGCTGGAGCTGTAGATGTGCAGGGACTAGTGCTTTCTTAGAACATGCTGAGAATGGCATACTATGCTTTTCTTTTTTTTTTCTTCTAAGGAAATATTATAGCCCTACAAACCTAATGTCGGTTCAATATTTGCCCTGTGGGGAATTAAGAATGGGTTTAAAAAATGGTAGCTGCGATCTAGGGAAGATCCCAGTGGTAGTTTGGAAAGGAGGCTCTTGCTACCCTTGCTGAGGCAGGTGTTGCTTGCTGGAGGTGACGGTTTACAGCTCAGCTGTCCTTAATGAAATTGCTTTCTGCCTACCCCAGCCGGCTGCTTTCCTGGCTTTGGGAGGAGCGAGAAGGGAACTGGCTGAATTGGGTGGCTTTGGTGGTCACCTCTGCGAGAACCTGGTTGTCGGAGCGGGCTGGCACAGCCTGGCCAAAGCTGAGCCCACGGGGATGCGCAGAGCCATCGCCTAGCATGGGAGTGGATGCTATGGCGAGACTCGGCTGATGCTTGTCCTCGGCCAGGATGGGACCCAAATCAATCTTGAGTCTTTATACTTGCTCTTACGTATTTGGTGTTTCTCTGGCAATTCCTGAATTTGGGAATCTGGCTTCTCCCCCAGGGTAGCTAAAGACAGGAGGCGTCTTGCTGCTCTTTACCTTCTGTGCATCCGCAGCGCTGGCAACCCGGGGAGGAGCGAGGAAGGGGGTCTGAGCCCAGCCGGGCTGGGGGCAAACATCCCTGCAGTGCCTCAGCCTCGCTGCAGCTATCGGTGAGCAGTTTAGTCTCTGCGGGCCAAATTTCAGAAGAAGAGTGTAGGAACCCATGTTTGTCACACAGCTGTGATGCGTTCGGACACGGGGGTAGGGATGTGCAAGACAGAGTGCGCCTAGAAACTTCAGAGGCTGTTTTTGATGATAAATGCACGTTTTGCCTGACTGGCTGGGCTGGCTAACCAGCCGTCTGCCTTCCTACAGAGATTTCTTTTTTCATTATTCAGTCAAAATGCCAGGGGGCAAGACACTTGTGCTAGGCTTGAAACACCCAGTAATATTCTGTCATCCACCTTTCCCAGTGAATTAAATGGGGTTGTGCAGGTGTGTAATGAGAAACAGATTTTTGCCCAAGGTGAGCATCATTTCAAAGGCCAGAGGTGAAATCGCATCTCTCTGCAAAGAAACGCTTTGAGATCCAGACACTATTGTGTGTTTGTTTGGTGCGTTTTGTTTGTTTTTTTTTAATCTCCCCCCATGCTGATTTGTTTTTACGTGCAGCGTTGAAGGTGTGCTGCGTGGTGAGGTTAGAGCATCGGGTCCTGCTCGCAGCACAGCGAGGCCAGCCGTGGATGAGGCTGCAGGGACTTGTGCTCCCTGCTGTGGGGAGATGAACTGGCGTCCCCGTCCTCCATAGAATCATAGAATGGTTTGGGTTGGAAGGGACCTTAAAGATCACCTAGTTCCAACCCCCCTGCCATGGGCAGGGACACCTTCCACTAGACCAGGTTGTTCAAAGCCCCATCCAGCCTGGCCTTGAGCACTTCCAGGGATGGGGCATCCACAACTTCTCTGGGCCAACTGTTCCAGTGCCTCACCACCCTCAAACCTCCTAAAACCTTCCCGTCCTTGTTCAGCAGGGAAACCAGGCTGGTGAAATGGCTGGGCTGGCCACGCAGCAGTAGTGTACTACTTGACATTTAAATAAATAAATGAGTAAAATCACCTCATTAGGCTGCGATCTCAAGCTTGCTTTATTTTCATGCTCAATTCCAGAGACCGGAGTCCGGCGCTTGGCAGTGCCTGGTAGGCTGGGATGACCCAAAGCTACTGAACCTCCACAGAGACTAACAAAATAAGCAGGAAAAAAAGTCTTAAAGCCCAGCTTTCTTCTGAGAGTTAGTGGACGTGAGGCCAGTTTTGATGAGCCCGGAGTAAAACTTCATTTCTGCTAATTGCTTTTGCTGTAGAGGCTGTTTCTGGAGAGTTGGGAATGGGATGTGTGTACTTGCCCTCAGTACTTATTGATCGTTACGTCTATTACCCTGATTGGATTTTAGGGGGTGTAATTCAAGCTGGTTTTCCGGCCAACGGAGAGTGTGTGATGCAAAGGACATCTTTATTTGCAAATGTGAGCAGATGTAGCACCCCTCAGGCTTGCAATCCCTGTCCCCAACTCTCAGTACAGCGTTTCTCCCCCATCCCTGCGCGGAGCCGTCTCCAGATCCCCACTTCTCTCCCCGTTCCCCTGTAGCTGGCACGAATTTCCCGTCCTCTGGCGCTGTGTGGTACAGCTGCTCTTGCATCCCAAGCTCCTTTTTTGAGTAAGATGGAGATCTCTGAGCTTTGGATTTTCATCAATAATTAGGTTTTAATCGTAATTTTGTTAAGTCTCTGGTCAAATGCAAATTAAATGACTCTTCACTTGTGTTTCAGCGTGGTGAGGCATAAAAAATAATATGTGCAATAAAAAAATTGCACATTTGGGTGAGGTTGATGTTTGCTGTGGGTTTTATTTGTGGTTTGGTTATTTTTTTAAAATTTTTTTTTTTGCACTTGCCTTAGATAAAATTAATCCTTCCTGACAGGGACTTGGGTGTGTACAGACATTGGTAGGGAAGCTCGGGCGAGCCCTGCTGCAGGCTGCTCCCCGCTCGGGCAACGCGCTTTGCTTAGGCAGGCGTATGGGCAGAGACCACACGGGAGCTGGATCAACTGTGCCGGGCACCTTTGCAGGTGGGGGATTGATCAGGAATTATCCTTGAAGACAGAAAACTTGGGACATGCTTGCAGGGTGCCAGGTCACTGTCCTTTCTCCGGTGGCATGCTAGCACCCTGGTTTAATTCCCCTGGTGTCTAGCAGACCTGGTTCAGCCTCTTGGCACTTGTGGTGATGCTGTGGAGGGCTATATGGAAACGTATGCCTCTTGGTGAAGTGTTTGTATCGCAGGTGCCCGAGAAGCAGCAAGGAAAAGCGAGCCAGTGTGCAAGGTGCGGCGGGGGCCTGACACCATCACCAGCGTGTCTGGGGGGTCTCAGCCTGCGCTCTGCCCTCCAGCCCGGCTCCAGCAGCGTTTCTGCTTCTAAATCTCTGCAGCGGAAGGAAATGTGGGTTCCTTCAAGGGAGAACAACTAAGAAAAAAGCAATACACCCCCCCCCCCCCCCCCCCCCAACTCCTGCCTCGTCTTCCCGTTGCCCCTCTCCAAACCCTGCTCTTGTTTCCTTGGCTCTTTGGCCATAACTAGCCAGGGAGGAACTGCAGGAGCACGACCACCGGTTGTGCTTGAGTTAC
The DNA here is from genome assembly GCF_965638725.1 of Aptenodytes patagonicus. Classification (NCBI taxonomy): domain Eukaryota; kingdom Metazoa; phylum Chordata; class Aves; order Sphenisciformes; family Spheniscidae; genus Aptenodytes; species Aptenodytes patagonicus. The sequence goes on along the minus strand of NC_134966.1, from coordinate 9,038,015 downwards.
TGGATAACCCGGGTAGGTCAAACCAGATTCCCAACCAGTGCCCGGGTCCCTGCCCGAAATGGGACTCAGAAAGCAGCTTTGGTGGAAAGCTGGTGTGAACATCAGGTGATGGCAGTGGCAGGGTGGTGAGGGTGGCTTTCTGGGGGAGAAAGTGCTGTGTGTCACCAGTCTCCGTTAGCCTGCGTGTCCTAACAGTTCTGGCTGTCTGAGCACGCTATTGCAGCGTTATCTGCCGTGACGTTGACGTTCCTCCATATATTTAGACAGATGGAAATTGGTGCCTGTACCGAAGCAGTTGTGCAGTTCTAGGGCTTGATCGTGTGGTTTGCTCTAAGGTGAGGACTCCTGTTAATATCATGTTGCATTCATCCTTCCTTTAAGATTGGCCTGGACACTGCTAAATATATATATTTTTTTTCTACTTCAAAATCTCCTGGATACTTGAAATGAAGCAGCCACATATTTAATGTGTGTTTTTGTGTGTGCACAGACTTTAAGTTAGCAGTAATGGTCAGCTCATTAAGGATTCTTATTTTGAAGCATATTGACATCTCTCTAGAGATAATCCATCTCGGTGTGCAGCGCCTGGAGGTTTTATTAGGGCTCTTGAGAGTGACAAGACACAGCAAACGTAATTGGCGCGATGACTTGGCTGCCCACCGCTCTGTTTTGCTCTTATTAAGGAACCACGCAGACAACTGACTGCCCTCGGTTGACGGGTGTAACGCCCTATACCCGGCCGAACTGTCAGACGGCTTCATGGCTGTTGTTTGTTTTTTTTTTTTCTGAAGGATGGCAATAATTTGGTATCAAAGTCCTATTTATTGATGATGTAGGCACTCATTTGCCATGACAACTGGGAAGCAGGTGGCTTGTAGCAACTGCTTCCCCCAGGTATATGGGACATGAAGGCACGTTGGCGTATTTGGTACCAGTAATTATTCACAAGGCTTTGGGACTTTTTAACAGGCCACTTGAAGGCTTTATAGCTACAATGCTTGTAATTACTTCCATATGTCATAGTAGTAGTTAAATATAATTCAGTATTATCAGAGCTGACTGGGTAGGTGGGTTGTTTGAGCGAGGTCTGCATAGCTACTCTCTGATTTACCCTGCTCAGGTCCTCTGGCTTTTTATTTACTCTCTGCTTCTTGAAGTTGAGTTCTGTTCCAAAAACGGCTATAAAAAATGGCCTCATTACATATCACTGTTTACTGTGTCTCAGTGACTTCCCGTTCGGATGTGCTGAGCTTTACAAAGGGAAAAAAAGGTGCTCTGTCTTGTACGGCCGAACTCATGAGCTCGCTGTAAGTAGGACCCGATTGCAGTCTTTCTTCCCAGCCCCGCTTCGTGCCTCCTGCGTGTCAAATAGCACCCTAAAACCTTGTGTTAGCTGGAGGTAGTGCTCTCTTTCTTGCTGTTTGGCGAGGTTGTAAGATACAACTGAACCTGCAGCTGAAGGCTCATATGTATTCTGTTGGGGCAGAAGAAGGCGGAAAGTGTTAGATGGATCCCGCTGGCTGTGCCAAGAAGCATGAAAAGCAGTGAAAACTTTTCTCCCCCCCCCCCTTGAATGATTGATGAGAGTTAAATACCTGCATTAAATACCTAGCAGGAACAGACTCCTGAATGAATAGATGCCTTTAAAAACACAAAGCCAAAAAACCAGTCAATTTGGTCGCTTTTCAAGTTGGGCTTGGAAGCTGCCTTCTATCTCAACAGCATGTTGATGAGCTGTAAAAAATGCATGACTTGTCCATCCTTCTTGGTGGCGATCCTTCGTGCTGGGTGTACCGCCAAGAAAACGGGGTACCTTGTTGCTTGGTCCCTCCAGGGAGAAACAGGCAATTTCTCAGCAACGGCACTTGTGATACTTAACTCCTGTGGCTGCGTTTGAGCGAGGCGGTCGGGTGAGGAATTAGGGCTGCAGAAATTTAGGCTGGATCAAGCAAGGTGTGTGCTGGGGCTGTGGTTATATTGAAGGGTTGAGCATCACCACCTCACCCGTGCCCTACGGGATGGTGCTGACCCATCGCCCTGTGTCATGGCTCGTGAGTGTGGGAGCCTCTGGCCGGCGCCGTGGACCCTCTGCTTTCTTCAGTTCATCTGGAGCCAGAAGAGACCTGATTTTTGGCACTGACAGAAGTGTTGCTTCAGACTGACCTGAGGGCAAATTTTTGATCTGCTTCTTTGTCCCTTCTTAAAGAGACAAACTTTTTTTTCCAGCGTTTGACCTTTTTCCCTGCAATACTTCTCCATCTGATTTCCCCCTGAGCCTGCGTTTAGTAGTATCTCAAATATGCTCATCCCATGTGTCCCAGCAGCATGGGCTGGGGCTGCTGGGGTGCTCTGGGCAGAGCTGGGGTGGGAGCACCAGGATCCCATCAATTTAGGGCGCAGTGTAAATGAGGGGGTGGAGGGCTTATGCACACGTAAGGCGTGCGTGTTGGGGTGGAGAGGATTAACGTGGAGGGATGGTGGAGGTGGGTGAGTACAGTGAGCTTGGCAGCACCTCTGGGAAGTGAAGACTGTCTCTGCTTTGATTTAAGCATGGATCCACTTTCTTTGAGTTGCACACAGCTTCCCCCCCGCTTCCTCACGCTACCCTTGACATCGGTTGGATCCCTTGGACTCTCAGCGGTCTTAAGATGAGTCCCCGTGACTGCTCTCCCAGCAATCACCACAGCTTCCCGGATCTCTGATCCCACCCAAAGACTTGCTTGGTGCCCCATCGGGGTCACCCGCTCTCGTGTTAGTGCTGAGTCCGTCTGTCTGCCCAGCCGCCCGTGCAGCACCCGGGACCCGCAGGGCTCACGGGTGCCACTTCGGTGAGCGCTGGCCCCAGGCAAAGCTCAGTGTCTTGTCCCTGCTGCCAGCCTGCAGTGAGTCACCCCCAGCTGTCCTGTCGGTATTAGCCCGAGGGCTCTAATTTGGGTGCATCCACGGGGTGATTCGTGTGTTACCGTAGAGCAACCTTCCGGGTTCACCTGCCGCTCCCTCGATGTGTCCTGCTTGTTCTAAGCTGTGTGCCCTCCGACGCTGCTTTTATAAGGAGGGGGAAGGACCGTCTTTTACAGGGCAACTATTAATTACAGACTGCATTTGACAACCTTCAAACCCAGCGTTAATGAAATTACTTTTCCCAGTATTGTATTTCCGCTTCAAGAAAAAGCCTGGAAAAAGGTCTGTTTCTAATAAAACTGACTTCCCCCCCCCCCCCCCCCTTATGTTTTCTTTGGTTGCAGCTCAGGGCTGTGCTTCATCCGATGATACAACTCGAAGGCAACCACTCCTTGTCCTCCACCCTCCATGAAGGCTCGGAGCCTCCCGTGTTTGCAGCACGGGGGCAGGCAGGGCTGGGGCTCTCCTGCCTGGCTGCAGTTCAGTGCAGGTGGAGGGTGGCCAAACCAGCAAGCAAAGTACATAGCCGCGTGCGTAACAAAACCGTGCCGCTTGAGCACCCACTGTCCAGGTCTCTTATAGTTTGGGTTTATCGGTGACCTTGCAACTGCTCAGCCCCGTGACTGTGATCTGCTTATTCTCAGTGCATGGGTGTTTTGTGCTGCTGCTTCTGGGAATATTTGACTGGGATCCCATTCTGGACTAGTCCAGCCCTGTTGGGTCCAGTCCATGTTAATGGTAAAGTTTAGCTAAGATGCCCTAACCGGAAAGGTTTTCACAGGGGTACATCTATAACAGGTAATTGGACCGTCTGAGTCCTCTCCTCTTGTGTCGGAGGGCATTCTTGCTCTAGCAAAAGCCAGAAGGACTCCACCATAGAAAGAATTGGAAAAAATATGGGTGTGGATGGGTCAGGTTGCTTATCTGCATGTAGGCTCAAAGCCCTGTTGCTCAAAAAAAAAAAAAAAAAAAAATCAGTTATCCTCAGGAGAAGTCACTGAAGAGTAGTAGTATGTTGGCCATCAAATTTCCCAGCCTGTCTAACAAGCCCTGCAGAACTTGTTTTGAAAGATCTCTAGTTTTAAGAGTCCTTTTCTTCTGAAGTCCCCAAAACAGTTGTTTCAACCTGATGTGAGTCACGGAACAAAGGACAAAGGACGCCGCCTGCCCATTGTCTCTCTTCCGCCAATGCACCGCTGCTTGGGTGGCAAGAGATAACGTGAAATCTGTTCTTGTTTCGTAACCCGTGGGCCTGCCCCGTCTGGACAGCGAGGATTCAGCTGGAAGGTCCTCCTTCACCTCCTTGGAAAGCCACTAGCCTGAGTCATATCCTGACTCGCTCTGCTCGTTTGGCTCCTCGGTGGTGTGATCTAGCAAACTCCCCCGTCAGTAGACTCTGTAGCGTTGCCTGTGGTAGAGACCCAGTTGTAAATCAGCTTTGACTTGCTGTGATGCCGCTTGACTTCTCAGGACTGAATTTGCCAGGCTTGCTGGACCTGGGGAGCGTCTCCCATCTTGCACGGTGCCCTGCACACCCTTGTCAGGAGCGGCATCGGCTCCGTGCTCTCTCCCGGTCCGTGCTGACGGCTGACCAGGTGGTGAACCTGGTTTGGCAAAGGGAGATGCTGACGGCCGCCTTTGGATGCGATGAGAGTGGCGGTGGCGAGGTCGGGAGGGATTCGCGCCTCTCTGGGGCGTGCAGTCCTCCGCTTGGCCGTGAGCTTTGCGCCGTGCCCCAGCTCCCTCGGGGACAGCGGCGTGGGGCAGCTGCCTGCGCTTGCCTGCATCGGGGCCTTAGCTCTGCCCGCAAACGAGCGGGGTTTGATAAACGGGGAGAGGGGGAAGGTTAAAAGGTTCCCACAGAGGAAATTCGCTCTTTCTCTTCAAGCATACGCTTTAATACTGATGGAGGGGGGAGTAAATTGGCCCTTTTATAGCATTCATATCTTTTTGTTGTGTTTTATAGTGGTTTACAGCTAAATGGAACATCTGGTATCTGAAAGGGGCTGAGGAGGGAACAGAGGAGGCTTGTAGATCAAGAAGGGGAGGAGCGGGAGAAGTGATTTGTGTTTACTGCTGCAAACACAGAATTATCTATGAAATCCGCTGAACTCATGTGCGTGACGAAAGTATTCGGCCGCGTGGAAAACAAATGTCCGCCCAAGCTGTGAGCAGCCAGGATCACGGCGTTCCCTGTGCTCTGCGACGAAGCTGGTGCAGCACGAGACCTGCGGATGGGACAAGCTCCGCCGTCCCTGCGGGAAAGCCCCATGCCTTGTGCAGGACCCGTCAGCGTGTCCTTGCTGAGCATGTGTCCCCCGGTCCGCTCTGAAGCGAGACATGCTGTATAAACTGTTTTTGCTTTCGAGGACAGGCTGTTTGGCTCCTTTGGGTTTATCAGGTACTTGGAGTGTTCACAGCTGGGCTGGGAGCATCTAAGTTCATGCAAGGGCACAGGTTTTCCCTAAAGCAGAGCCCTGTTCCTGAGAGGCTGGGCTCATCTTTGTGGCAAAAGCAAGAAGAATGGGGGAGACAGATAGATATAATGGTGTGTGTATATATATAAAACTGTATTTTTTTTTTTTTTAAAAGAGCTGGGGTGTGTTAAACCCTGGAAATCCCAGGCTGAATGGCATGTCCCCAGGACAGGAAATGTGTACGGCATCGGGGGCAGACTTGTGTGCGTACAGAGACCCTTCGCATTTATGGGAAGCGCTTTCTCATGCGAGTGATCTTCCGAGAAAGTTGCTGGTAAGCCTTAGAGAGGGGAGGAGGGGGGAGAGAAAAAAAAAAAAAAAGACAGGTCTCGTGTTAGCTGTGGGAGAATTGTGACTTTAAACAGAAAATAAAAACTTTTCTAGTAAACCCAGTATGTTAATTTGAAGAGTTTTATGCTTTTTTTTTTTCCCCCTCCTTTATAGACCAACTTCTACGTCTCTTTTCTAACGCTGCTGCAGGGTTTTGGGCTGTTTCCTGGGAATCGCTGCTGGAGCAGCAGCTGCTCGGCACAGCGTGGCTCCGGGCTCAGCCCGCTGCCCTCGGGGTGGGCGAACTGGACGCGGGGCTTTCCTTCAACGCCACTTTTGTAAGCGGATGCTCGCTCTGCGCAGTGAAACGGGGCTTTGTAACTGGTGATCTGGCACCAAACTAAGCGGTGTTGGGCAGAGCCCACAAGGTCTCGAGCAGGATGGCCACGGTGATCACTGAGCTCTGTTTTTTGGGGGACTAAGTGTTATCATGGTGCTGGTGGCAGCCTGCCGCTCCCAGCTCTTGGGTGATGCTTGCAGGACCAGCTGGGGTGTCTGCTCCTGGGGAGATGTGCAATCTTGCAGATGGACGCAGGTGTTTGCTAGCAAAATTGTCAGTTTTCAAGCAACAAAATAGACCTAAGAACTTAATATTGCCAAGGGGTCGGGAGCGCAGAGTCAGCCAGGACGGCAGTGAGCAGCCTGGGAAGAGGGCTGGGTGTGTGATCTGCCTGCCCAGCTCCGGGCTCCCTCCAAAAAGGGGGATTTTTCTGTGCGAGGTTGCAGGACGTGAAACGTGAGTGTTGCTCTGAGGCTTGCCAACTTGCCCTGTCCGCGCCGGACTGGTCTGTGCTGGGAGCTGATATTCCCAGGGAGGTATCCCTGCACCACCTGCCCCTGCTCACCTCTCCCAGTGATCATGATTCACGGAGCATGTCGCTGCGGAGGTCATCTTTTGTTTGTGAAACCAACTGGAGATGCAGGAGAATGTTACTTGAGCGCAAATATTTTTACATAAAACTGGAGTTTTTGATGGGCCTTCTAAAATAACTTTAAAAAAAAAAAAAATCTAGGGTCTTGCCAGATGTGAATCATCCTGCCCTCTGCTTTTGTTAACGGTGACAAGGGCTGGGTGCTGGATGGCATTGCAGATCTGTTAACTAACTTTAACCCTTTCTTGTACATCAGTTGAGTTTTGGCTTCTCCGGTGGCCAGGAGTAGGGATGTTCATGCTGATGGAGTTAGGACCTTTTCAAGGGGCTTCCCGGCTTTAATTGCTGCCGCTTCCCACCTGCTTTGCCTGGCATCTTTCTGCATGATGCAGTCGGTGTCTCCCTGACGAGAACTTAGTCAGAGATACAGCAAACTTGGTCAAATGTCCTGAGCTATGGGCAGCAAAACCTGTTCCTTGCAACATGATGGGTGGCTGTGGCTGGGAGGCTGGTGGAGGAGGAGCGATGCAGCCGTGATCAAGCAGCCCTGGCTGGGAGAGGCGAGCGGGGCGGTACAGAAGTCTTTGCTCGTCCCTTGGTGGGAGTCTTTACAGCCTCTGTGTGTTCAGGTGCATGTTGCCAAGCTTTACTCTTAAACATTTTTTTTTTCTTAGGGGTGACAAAGGTTAGAAGTAAATTTCCCTTGTATTGACAGCTCGGTTATCTCAGGAAGGATAATGAGGAAGCTTTAATGAAGTTACAGTATCTGCTTGAGAGTGGGGTTTTTTAGCCAGGTTGTCACAAGAAGCATTTCTAATTAGAGATTTAATTCCAGATTTTTGTCACCTTCCCCCCCCTTAATTATATTTGCTAACGTGTTTAACAGCTTTCCCTTCAGAAAAGAACAATTTATTCAAAGGTCATAAATAGATTCTGGCATTAATTACTCCAGGAGCCACACTGGGCTGCGCTGGAGAAATCAATTCCATGGGGAATGCTAAACCTTTTGCAGGTGGATTTATTTGTGGTTGAAAGGGCTTTGTTTGCACACAGACACCCCCTCAAAAAAAAAAAAAGGTTACTGCATCCACGTTTGTGCCCAAGTTTTCAAAAACCCATGGGGATCTTGTAGCTAATTTCCCTGAGGTTTTTGGAACAAGCCTGGAAATCCCATCTTTCTCCCTTGATCTCTCCATCTTTGTTTTACAACATTGTGGGGGTATTTTTATCAATTGGTTTTCGATCCCGTCGTTGCTATTGATCGTTTGGGGTGCCGCAGTGGAGAAGCGGCCGTCTCTAGCTGCAGGGAGGGCAGAGCCTGGTCTGCCTTGCTGACCTTGCTGCTGCCGGGGACCGCCGGCCGCCGCGGCCGAAGGAGGGGGCTGAGCCGTTCCCCTTGGTGCTAAACACCCCGTAACAAACCCTCAGCCTGGTGCTCAGATTAGGTTAATAGTTTTTGTAACCTCCAGATTTTGGAGCGGCTGTAACATCTGTTCCAAGTGATAATAAAGCAGTGCTGAGGGGGAATTAGCATACAGCTGCCGGGGTGGGTGAAAGTCTCTATAGGAAAAAAAAAAAATGAATTTATTGATGGAAGATGAAGCCTCATTACATTTTCATAGTTCCTGGTGATTTTGGCAGTGTGGGCAAAATCTGTTCCTTTGCAATGGGAAAGGACGGTGCTGTGATATGGGACTCTGATGTACATTTGAGACTCGAGCGTCCTTTGTTTTATCGTTTCGGCCCTCACCCAAAGCCAAGAGTACTTCTGCCTGCTTTGGGTTCTTTTTGAACGTTTTTCTGGCATGGTTAAATCTGCCAGATGAGTCCTATTGCCTGGGTGGAGCTGGGCTCACTGTGTGTGGGTGAATATTTAATATCTGTTGGAAATAGCTCTGCTTTCCTGGATAGGGGATGCTCTGTGCGCAGGATCCAGAGCCAAAGCATCTCACACTGGGCTCTCGTGGGGTGGCTTGGCCCTGGTTGTTTTTTTCTTTTAGGCTGCCACCTCTGTGCAGGGCTGTGGTTTGGCTCGCACCTCTCTGCCTGCTGGGCTTGTTGGCGAGGACCAGCTCAACGCACACCATTAAACCAGGGAGAGGAGAGATGCGCGAGCCTGGGTGGACCCCCAAAGCAGGAGAGGAGCTCGCCTGGCTGGAGACTGAGCAGATGTGCATTACCCCTGCTTTTCCCTCCCTGCCTCTGTGCTGCTCGCAGCTACTTGAAACGCAGGGGGGTATTTCGTGGAACAGCAGCTCCGTTGCGGCTGGAGCAGATGCGGAGACAAAGAGGAGCGGCGGCGGATGCTTGGGGTCAAGTGGGGAGGGGGTCCCTGGCGAGACCAGCGGGTATGTGGTACCCAAACTGGCTGCGATGCCTCAGCCCGTCCTGCTGAGCGTCTGGGCGTTGTTAATAAAGGTCTTTTTGTTGTAACTTGGCTCTCGCTGGGGTCATCAGGAGGTGCGGCACTGCGTCGGCACTGCCGGGGCACGCTCACCTGCGCTGGTTCCTCTCTATCCCTCGTCAGTCCCGGGGATCGGGATCCTGCTCACCCGCCGTCTCTCCCGGGCAGGTATCTGACCTGCAGCTTTGAGTTACCTGCAGGTATTGGCAGTGCTGTTAAGTGTTTCTGTGACTTTTCTTCCCTGGTGTTTTCCCAGAAGACCCAGCTCCTGGAGTCCTGTGATGTGAGAATTTAATTTTTAAGGGAAGACAGACAAACAGACGTGGAAGTTGTTGCTTTCATTACTTTGGGGAAATGCATGAAAACATGATTGAAGTGCTCTCTGAAGCCTCATAGACTTGAAAGCGAATTTAAAATACCCAAGTTTTAAAATTTATAAAGCAGAATGATTACTGACGAATGAGTAGGTGATATTCTGAATTCCCCTCCTTGTAAAATAATAAAAAAATAAAATGAAAACCAACCCAGGTTCAGCTTTGGGCTCCACCAACAAAAGCTGACTAAGTGAATAGTATTAACTTTTCATTAACATCCGTGGAGAAAAATAATCTTAAGGAGGGTTAAACGTCTGGTTTAACTGGGTGTAAATAAAAGGAGCGAGACTAAAACTTCAAGAGGTGTAAAGCAGCCTCATAATTCCACGGGGGCAGAGAGGAACTTGCCAAAGACGAGGCTGTGTGTTTGCATGGGTATTAAACCACCTGAGCCAGGGCAGGGGGAAGGACTTCTCCCCTGTAGCCACCAGGTTTTGTACGTTCTGGTCCTGGGGATGAGAAGAAAAGCCGTGTTTCACTAAGCACCGCTCTCCTGCAGACGTGGAAGGAGGAACTGCTCAAACCTCCTTTCTGAGGGTGTGTTGTGGGTTTTTTTTTTTCCCTATGATTTGGAGGTTTTTTTGAGAGACGGCTCTCCTAATAACAGTGTCATGGTGTGAAGATCCTGTCTGATAAAGACGAGGCATCAGGTAGTGTTATCGCTCCATAGAAACCCGTTATTCACCCCAGCAGGGCTGTTATTAGTCTGATTCCGGTAGCGCAGCGGCAGAAGCCGAAGGAGCTCCCTTTGACAGAGCACAGGAGGAAACTGGAGACAAAAAGGGGTATTTAACTTGTCTCTGTGCTCAAGGTAATTTAATAACTGCTTGGTTTTGTCTTTGTCACGTTAGCAGCCAGGCTTTGTCATGTATTTGAGTGCTGAAGAACAAATGTAGAACTTCTCCTCCCTCCACCCACTGAGTGTTTTACTCAGAAATTGGAAAAAATGCCTTTTGGCAATGGTTGGCCATCCCGCCCCGCGGCCCCGTGTCGCGCAGGGGCGAGAGCAGCAGAACGCTTTCTGGCTCATTTCTTTCTTCGGGGTTTAACGTTTTCAGTGTCCATCAGGCTGGAGATATATTTCAGTTTCTCAGCTTCCCACCCCGTTCTCCTTGGCACTCGGGCGTCCTCGTGGCTGCGCTCTGGGAGATTGCAGGGTAATGAGGACTGATGGAGCTGGAGCCGATGTGCAGCCCAGGGTTCACGTCGCTCCTGTGGCTCCGAGCTCTCTCCCCGGGTGTTTTGGCATCATTATTCCTGTTGTTCTTTGGGAAAAACTTTTGCAGAACTTTTCTGTGGGTGGCTTACAAAAAAAAAAAAAAATCTCACACGCAAAAATGAGGTGTCAGTAATAGAATTCTGTGGGTTTAAGGCAACCATTAAAAAAAAAAAAAAAAGAAAAAAAAGGCAGCACTCAGTTACCACTGCGGGACTGTATGTGCTGTGGGCTGCTTCCAGATCCTGGTTCTGTAGGAAACTCCTTTAGCAGTGGACATGAGTGCTGAAAAAAACCCCCCAGACAGTTAGATGTTATTTGCATTACTTCTGTTAACTCACGGACGCCCAGGTCCAACCTCCAATTAGTACCGGGTCCTTTGCAAACAGGGGCCCTAATCCTGAGCAATAGGTTACCCGGATAATTTGGGAATACAAAGCACTGAAATCCCCTCGTTATAGCTGAGAAGAACCATGGGGCAGAGTGGCTTGCTGCCCTTCCGCCTTGCTGGTGTTTGGGGAGTGTGTGTGTGGGGGAGACAGATGGGCTGTGATTTTGTAATCAAGTATTTGTTTTCTTCAGAAAGGACCATATTGCTTGGTTTATAGTTATCCCTCCAGCCAAAGCCATGCTTTTCGTGCATGGCTGCGTGAAGGGAAGGGGACGGCAACGTGCGCTCCTCCTTGCCTCCTCTTCCTCCTGGCTCTGCCGAGCTCCAGGGGCTGATGGGCTCGGGCTTGGGTGGTGCTGGATCCCTCCACACTCCAGCGTGGTGTGATGCTTTTCTTCCCTCTGTGATAGACCATTGCACAAGGACAAGGCAGGACCACGTGTCTGACTTGCATCTGGCCTACCCTAAGAAGTCTTGCTGGTGTTGGAAGGTTGACTGGCGGGAAGTTGTGACACTTTTATGTGAGCAAAAGCCCCGGGCTAATGACGTGCATCCTCTTCCAGCTACAGAGAGTCTGGCAGAGCCGCGTGGCATCCCCACCGCCGCATCTGCTCCACAGCACCCCTTGGCTGGATGCTGCCCCTTCTTCAGGCTTGCCAGATGAGCTGGTTGCGTGGTCGCTCCCTAACCTCATAGCCTAGCAGAGGTGGCAGCTGGAGAGGAGGCTCTGGCTGCTAGAAGAGAGCTGAGCTGGTTTTCTCAGCCCTCCAAAGGGTTTACGAGCAGGTTTGGGGCTGGTTTGGTCCGTGGGGCACACTGACCTGGAGTGGGACCTTAGAGCTTCTCATGGAGGAAATGGTCTCATTAGAGAATGAAGCGGTGCAAGGTAAAACCAGTAATTTACGGATGCTGTGTGACTGTCCGTCCTGCTCGGTTTCTGGGGATGGTAATCAAAGAAAGCGCCGCTGTTTTCCTGGGAGCTTGTCTTGTCCATGGCGAAACGTGAGTGGTGCCTTTCTCAGCTCTCACCTCGCCGTATCGGCATCATGTGTGCTGTGGGCGATGGGGAAGGAGGATGCGATCCCGGTGATTGTGTAACCATGAAGTCCTCCTCTGTGGATATGGATGTGTGGTTGACCAGACTCTGTGGCTGGGTACGAAGCAGCTGAGAGCTCGTTCCTTGTGGTGAGGAGCAGAGACAAAAGTTCAAAAGTTGAGCATCTGAGTTAGACCAGAACCTCGATGCCAAGGAATAGTTGAGATGGCTGGAAACCGAAACTGGAGCTGCAACTTCTTTTCTGATCGTGGGTGGATTTGCATCATTTTTATTTGTTGTTCCTCGGTTTATTCAAGGCAATATTAAGAAAGTTTCTTAGGATTGAAGGAGTTTATATTTGGGAGCGGAGGAGGACTAAAACCTCAATCAAATCTCTTTGATCCCTTCTGCCTAGCTGGGGAACAATGCATCAGACGTTTGTGTACGTCCCTGCGCAAGGCCAGGCATTCAAAGGCGGTCAGCTGTACGTAGGATCTTGGTCTGTACTCCTTCGCTGGTAGCACGCAATTTGTTTGACTTAGTGGTTTGGCGTCCGAACATGTGAATGTCTGGGGAGAGCCACCATGGGCTGACTTGGGGTGGTCTGCTTGTGCATTTGAGTCAAGTTACAAAACTGAAGGTGGAAAGGCTTTGTTCCCTGGAAGGCTCCGTTACTCATCCGATAGCAAGGGAGGCTGTGCAATGCCTTGGCTTTCTCATCTTCTCTGGGATGTGAGCCCCTTGCCAGATGTCCGTCAGAGAGATGTTGGTCACTCTTCGAGACCTGGCGAGGGAATGCTGTTCGTGGTGGAGTGTGGTCCAGAAAAAGTCACAGCCTGCTTCTTCAATGAAATCAGAAGTGATGGGTCACGATGACTTTACATGAAATGTTATTTATGCTCCCCTCCCTAAAAGGCACTCAGCAGCTGGAAAGCCTTTCCTCTGTGGAGCTTGAGGAAGCACTGTTTTGAATAAGAGCTTTTTGCATTGGAAGCTACACCTTAGAGAAGGATGTTTTATTTCCCCTGGTGTTTATGGCCGTGTGTAATACTACGTAGCCTTCCTTTTTTTTTTTTTCTTTTCTTTTCTTTGTATTGTCTTGATTGCAGTATGCAATGAGCAATTTATTCCTAACAGCTCAGCCTAATATGTGCCATAGCCATTTTCACAGCAGCCAGACCTGTCTTAATGTTTGCCGTATGACTTTTAAAAAGTGTCGTGCTGGCTTCTAAACAAATGTTCTTAATAACTTCTGCTTTGGGCTGTGCAGAACTGAGCATACATTAGTCTTGACTAAAATGCGTATGCTTGTTCTTGCACCTTAATTCTGTGCTTAAAAATTCTCCATATGTTTTACACTGTGTATGTGTTGTTGGAGGCAGTTGCTAAGAGAAGGATTAATTTAAAGCAGAAGACAGATCACTTTTCTTCAGTTATATGTGCAGCTGAAGTAGTAAAAATTAACTTAAAGTGGGCGGCACTTAGGAAAATAGGACAGGGTTGCTGCCAAAAAAAGGGGAAATGAAGAGTCTGCGTTTAACTGCATGTTGACACTGTCTTAACCATGTCAATAAAGTAACTTTAATTTACGGGTCAGCGAGCTTTTTTAGGGCCACTGCATATTTAGATGTATTGATCCTCTCCCATTAGGAGCTCCGAGTGTTGTCCTTTCGTGTCCAGATAATTTTCAACCCACTAAAGCAGGGTGGGTGGCTTTGGAAGGAGATGGGGTTGAACAGCTGAGCCGAGGAAGGAATCGGATGCTGCTTCCAGGTCCCCTCCTAACCCCTCCTGCTGAAATACAGCATTAATGGCCCAGCCCAACACGTCCCTGGGGCCTTATCTCTGTGCTCAAGTTGTACCAAATTAATTAGACCAGCACAGCAAAAGCAACACAACCTTCCCTAACGCTCCCTGCTCCGCAAATGCAATTACGCTGTTGTACAGAGTTTATTTTAGATATTCCAATTAAGCTTTGCTCATATACGCTGTCTGGTGTAACTGTTCATGTCTGGCTGGTAAATACATCATTAAATTCTGTTTCCAGGGGAAGTGCTTGTCCTAGGAAAATACCTGCGTTTGGCTAGACCCAAGTCAATGGAGGGACGGGGAGAGGAAAAGGCAGCTCCCAGAGATAACTGGCTTTTCTCCTGTCTCACAGTGAGAAATTCCTGTTTGGTTTTCTTGCTTAAGTGAGAGTAAATCAGGGATAATTCCAGAATCGCAGGAGTGGTGGTGTTTGTGATTACATATAAACACTAAACTTTCTATTAAATAATTTAACAGAGCATCATTTAAAAAAAAAAAAATCAAAAAACCACAAAACAACAACAAAATGGTGTGTTCTTCCATACTTTCAGTACACTAAAATATATCCCTCCTAGTGCATGTTAGCCCCTGTTAGTCTGGCTCAGAAAGGGAGGACTTGCCTTAAAATACTGAGCCGAAGCTGTTCAGTCAAAACATACAGGAGATTTTGGGAAGATTTCCAAACCCCTCTCTAGCCTGAGATGCCAGCTTTGAGTACACCCCCGTCGTGTTACCGTAATAGATAAGCAAGTGTTACGAGCCGCGAAGAGTGCGATGTAGGTATTAGAGTAGGGGGTCCTGTTGATCTTGTTATACTCCCCGAGTATTAATTTATATAAATATCCAGAGCCTTATTTCCCGTAATCTCTGGGATCTGTTCTCAGTGGTGGTTCTTATGAGCTGGGACTCTGGCCTTTTTAAGCAGCTTTACAAATTAAGTAGCCAGTAGATAAATTTTCTGTAGCCTGTTTTCGTCATGCAGAAGAGTGCCTGTACTGAATTGCTGTAGGAGCTGCGCTATGGCAGTAAAATTTTTGCCTCTTGAACTTGGGAAGGAGGGTCAAATGTTCCAGATAAGGTAAAATAGTCACATCCTCAGGGAGAGATTTAAAATAAACTGGGTCAGAAATGAAGCTCCCCTTCATTTAATTCGGCTTAAGCCTCTCCCTGAAGCGAAGGTCACGGATGGGGATGCACCCAAATCCAGAAAGGTTTGGAGCCTGTGCCGTGACTGCCAAAGTTTGATGCAAATACGTGTTTGAAACTTTAGGCACTACTCGCTGCAGAAAGATGTCTTTAGTTCATTCTGGCACCAAATCTTTTTATACTTTGGGAAACTTTACAGCACAGCATTAATTTTGGCTGGAGTATCTCATTAAATTCCACTTTGCAAAAATAACTTGGAAAGTGATTTTTTTTTTTTTTTGTAGCATGTTTTCTTCCCGTGGTGTGAATTGGGATAATTGACAAGCTGTAAAACTAAAACAAAATTAAGTATGACTTTCATGGCACTTGCCTTCTCCCTCCTTTCTTTCTCCCAGGAAAAAGTCCAAATTCTGCATTCCCAAAGCATGCATGCACGGTCGTTCGTTTTGCTGGGTATCCACCTGGAAATTCAAAACCGAGCCTGCCCTGGTGCTCAGATAGGCAATGAAATTAGGGAAAAAAAAAAAACTGTTCCATGAGTCATTGCTAAATAGAAGAGAAATAGCTGCTGTGTCAGCGTTAAACAGTAATTAAAAATGTGTAGTCTGTCTCAGGTTAGGAAGACGACACAGAAGAGAGGCAGCTCTGGACCGTGGGCAAGGGGATTTTCTTGTTTTGTTCTTAAAATGAATCTGGTTAAGGAAGAGCCAATATCCCCTGCGATGTTTTGCTTCTCCAGGAAATCGCCCCTTCGGGAAGGAGGCTGGGAGTCTGGTTGTAGTAACTCCTCCTCTGCGGGAGGAGAGGCTCTCCCCGAGCTCTGCGGGCGAATTGCTCCGGGAAGCACCTGGATCACTTGGCATCGCCTCGCCGCGTGCAGGGAGCGGCTCTTGGCAGACACTGGCGGGACCGGAGCATCCAGCCCGGTGCGGCTTCTATACGATGCTGAGCGTGCTCCAGGCACGCGGGGGAGATGTGCCGGGGTGTCCCCAGCCGGGGAGCGGGACAGCGGCTGGCATCTCCCATGCCGATTTTAATCCATGTGTCCCAGGATCTCGTAACCAATTAAGTCCTGCTCGTTGCATGGGTCAAAATATGGATTAGAAGAGCTCTGGGTTCCACGTGTGCTAACGGATTTAAGGGACGTGGCTCCTGCTGCAGGGAGTTTAAATTGGGTGCATAGATACTTCGGAGCTTGTCCTTCTGGGCTGTGTCCGCTGAATGCGTTGAGGGTTTTTGTTGTTGTTTTTTATCCCCCCCCCCCCAAAAAAAGGCAAAAATCTCAGTTTTATCTATTGACTGGAATCTTATCTTGCTTTAGGGTAGATCAGAGCAGTTCGGTTTCAAACCTTCCACTCTTGCAATGAAAAGCGGGGGGTGAGTGTGGAAACAGATGTGATTGAGTGTCCAAGGCTGGTGGGACAGGGGTTCATGAAGTATTCGAGTATCTGCCAGGCAGGGTTGAAGCAGGGTAGACACAACAGTTGCCGCGTACTGTGGCCCAGCGATACCGCGCTCCTGTATTGCTGTCAGAGGATGGTTGCTGTGTTGCGCGTGCGTACCGCACGGCGAGGCACGATGTGGAGACCTGCACGTGGAGCTGGTTAGGACAGGTCTGCATCTGCTGTGGCTCAGAGGAGAGCATCCTTTCCAGAACTGGGGTTCCCTTTAGTTACCATGCCAGGTCTTGGGGAGCGATGGCTTTGCTTCTGCTTTTCACCTGGCTTTCGTTGCAACGCTCGAGTGATTTGGAATGATGCTTGATATTCTGTAGTAAGGAATTACACCCCTCTTCTCTCTCCAGAAGGGAGAGAAATGCTTAATTGAAATAATAAAATGTAGGCTCTAATCTTAAAAAACCCAAAAAAACCCAACCCAAAACAACCAACATCACAGCAATGCCAATGGCCTCCCCATCCTTCCCCTGATCGAAGTTCATTTTGATTTTTCTCATGCATACATTAAATATGATGGTTAACCTTCAGATTTCCTGTCCCAGCCTCCCAAGCTTTGTGATACTTACAGTTACTATTCAGTTAATTAATTTCCTTGCAATGTTGAAAGGGAGAGGAACTGATACCCTGAATGCAAATCACCAAAGGCAGTACGAGTGCTTTAGGTAGTAAGAAAAATGTGTGTTAATGTTTGTATTCGTGGATGGATTTTCCTTTCCTGATCCACAGAAATGGATTCAGAGCTATTATGGGAAAGCCAAGTAGGATTTTGGGACCGACTCTGAAGCCTGTCGAAGTCTGTTGAAGACTCATGGGGGTTTCTTCTGATGCCTGGGAAGTTCTGAGCACCCAGTTGTGGGTTTATCGTTTGAAACTGTTTGACATTTTCTGTTACTGGGGGGGGAAAAAGTTAAAATGCAGGGGGGTTCATCCCACCTCGTCCCTCTCCACCTCAACTTCCCTTTTACATTTTAAAATAGGTGATTTGTTAGCTATTTTCTCTTGGGCGTGGCTGATAAACGGGGGATGTGGGATAGCAGGGGCTCCGCCAGCCAGCGCGGTCGGGAGGTGGTATGTCACATCCACGGCTCCAGCCTCGTCTGTCTGCCCTCTTCTTTCTTTATAGAAAGCAATCAGGTTGGACAAGCAGGGCTTGCTGTTGCTAAATCAGTGTTGACTGTCCCTGGTTTACCATCTTGTCCTTGGGAACGGGATCCCAAGAGGGGCACGCTCCAGAACGGAGGTGAGGCTCATCAACCTGTAGTCCCCTGGGTCTGCCTTCTTGTTCTTAAAGATAGGCTTAATATGTTGTAGGCTGTACCACTAATGAATATCTTAATCAAAAGCATGCAGGCAGTTGCAGTGTGCATGAAGCTGGAGGTGTCTTTTTCGATCTTGTTTCATTTTGGCGATGACAGAGGCTTTGTATAATGCAAGCCACTCGGCCTGGAATCAGTCTGACGTGTGCCAATGCTAGCAAAGTTCCCGCTCCTTGTCGGGGGATGTCCTGCCTCTCATCTCACAGGCGTTACGGAAATTAATCTTTACAGGGAACGTGCGCACGGGGCCTGGGTCTGGTTTGGCCGTCCCGCAGGCACAGGTGCTCAGCAGAGAGCTCCAGGGGCTGGTGTGTGTCTGTCTAGCCTTGGTCCCTGGATCCGAAACACAAGCACTAAAGCAGTTAAGCTATAAAACCTTTTATTTTTCCTTCCATTAAGATTTTTTTTTTTAATAACCTGTTTACCCAGAGCAATTTTCTGTGCGTTGCACACGTGTTAGAATCCTTCTTGGTAGGCTGTCACCTTGCAGACAGTGGTACTCCCTACTCCTGCTTTTGCCGCTCTGCTTCAGCTTCATTTTTCTGCAGAAGAAAATTGGAGCTAGAAAACTCGATGAGCCTCAATTAAACCATGCGTAAAACTAAAAGCCCTTCCTGTTCTCCAGCTGCACTGTCTGTTCACATCCTTGGTTCTACAAGGATCTGCAACACCGAGATGCAACAAAACATTTATTATTTAAAACGGAGGAGAGGAAGAAGCCCCAAGCAACTCCCGAGGCCTCGGGGCTGCTTGTCCATTCTCTGTCCCCAAGGACAAGTAGCCTCCGTACGCTGGCTGGCAGAGGCATCCAGGCCCCTTCTCTCAGCCCTGGCAGCATCGGGTTCAGCTCCTGCTGCTGCCCGTAACAGTAGATGTGATGCTTGTCTCTTCCCGATTACCCAGGAGGCTGGAAAGAGCTGGTCTGCAGTGGGTTGCTCCCTCTGGCTTGCAAGCAAGGTTTGGCTTGTAGGTCCTGTAATACGTGAGGTTTCCTTTGAAATTGCTCTTGCATAAGAGGGTTTGTGGTGCAGGTCTGTCTTTCCTACCTCTTTCCAACTGCCTGCTCTTCCCACCTCCCCTTGCTGGGAGCTCGTGCGTGGAGGAGCGATGCACGGGATGGCCGGCCCAGGAGTACCCTCCGCGACTCCGTTTCTGTTGCTTTTGGGGGTGAAGAGGGTGCCGAGCTGCTCTGAGACTGCCCCATCTCTGCAGCGAGGAGGTGATGTCAGTGCAGAGCCCCACTGTGCTGCCACGAGGCAGAGGAGCATCCAGAGACCTATTAAAAGCATATTGTGGGCTTAATCTTGCAAACTGCAGCTTGATTTCATATGCAGGTCTGCATCAGTTATCTGTAATGTGAAAAGTAGTGTTCTGGTTTTAATTACTTCTTTAGGAAGAAGCTGGGGGATATCTTTCAGCATCATTACCTGGTGCCATTAAGCAAGAGTTTTCTGAGTGTTTGTTGTCTGCTTCTAATAATGCCATCCCGGTCCCCGGTGTGACATTTAGGAACCGTTTTTCACTGAACCCGTTGTCAGCCACTGGCCTGATTTTTAGCAAGGCTTTGCAGGTAGATAGCAACTTGGGTAACAGTCCAGGAAGGTGTAATGCAGCCCAGGTGTAATGGTGTCAGGGTGCGTGGCAGCAGCCGTCACCGTGAGCAGGCTGTCTCCATCTTCTGGGATGCATAACTCTTCTGCCAGCACCAGCTACAGCTTCGGGTCCTTCAGTGCTGATCCTGAAGCTGAACTATCACCTCCAGATCTTGTCTGGAGCACAAGACTGTGCAAATCTCAAAACGACAGAAGTTTGCAATTGTTCTAGGCCTTTATTTCCTCCATCGCCAATTTAAAAGGTAAAAGCTGCAACAAATGCAGCGTCATAAATATTTTTCATGGCTGAGTTTTTGCTTTTCAGTCGTGCTCTCCCTCCACGTACTGCGCTGCTTCGGCTCAGCGGGACGAATGTATCGGGAGGTTCGTTTGTTCAGCGCTTCTGCTTTCTGGCAGGTAACCTGGCACTTCTTGCAGTGAGGAAAATAACACATTTGGTTGTAATTTCCAAGGCTTTCTGAAAGTGGAGTGAGTCTAATTGGAAGTGGGTCACCCAAAATCATGACCGTATGGAGAAAAATTGCATATCCCCTTCATGCATGAATAATGCAATGGCATCCATACAAGCTCTTGCCAGAAAAGTCTTTTGGATGTTGGGAGATTGCGTGCCATTGATCTGATGGCAGAACTTTTGAAATAAGATTTCTTGGGATGTTTTAAGAAAGAAAAGTGTACGGTGCCTGCGGTGAGACTGGTGTGTGCCCTGAAATGAGGATGTGCCTCTGTCTAACAGTGGCAGCCTGTGGCACGATCAGCCCAGGGGTGGTCTGGAGATACCAACAGCAACAGGTATTTAACACTGGGTTCATATGGGACTCATAAAATTGATGTAAAGGTCTTTAATTCAACATACACGTTTGGTTATTTAATAATGGTCTGTTTTGACAGTTTTGCATAAATGATATTGGAGCCAGCTATTGCAGGCACCTACCTCAGATCCCACCCCGTGGTTCACTTCTGCCTCCAAAGTCAGAGCTTGTCGCTTCAGCATTTGTATAGGGCAGCTTGGTTTTAAATAGACAAAACCAAGTTCTCTGAATTTCTTGAACTAGCCCAGGCTTGCAGGCTACCGCCTGGAGCTTCCTCGCTCGGGTCTGGCCTGAATACTTGACGTGACAAGGCTTGATTTCCTGACTCGGCTGCTATTTACTCATCTCAGAGATGTACCGTAGCCGTTCCCATCGCTGTCCTGTCAAAAGTTCATCATGGTCTGATTCCCTGCGCCAGCCTGAAGAGCAGGAGAACAATGACTGCTTGGAAAATCTTCTGTAAGCGTATCATTACAGTGTAACGCTATATACGGTTACGCAATTACTCATTTTCTTTAACAGCAGCTGAATTCTGTGTTATAATTTGATTGTCATGGTTCAGGTCAAGTCCTGTCTTAAAGCTTTGGGTTGGCCAAAATGTTTTGAATTTTCTTTGCTGAAAACTCAGTGCGTGGGAAGGTATCCCATTTCTTGATCAGCTATAATCATAATTTTTTTTTACATATCCCATCTTTTATCTATGGTCATGTTTTATGAGTGATGAAGTGTGAGCCCTGGTGAGGTAAATATGAGTTTAGGACTTCACGTCAATAGTAAAAGCCAAGACATCTCTCTTTTTCCCCCTCCCCTTTCTTAACCAAATTCCCCTGACAGAGCTGCATGTCTTCCAGCGAGGGGAGAAAAAGGCTGGATTTAGTGAGCGTGGAAGCAGACTCTCTATGAAGGGTGCCAAATGCGGGCAGATTGAGCAATTCTTCCAAGCTCTCCAGCTCCCAAGCTTTATGTAGTCTTAAGAGCTTGTTCCTCACTAAAGCCAAGCCTGGATTTGGCAGCCTGCTGGTAAGTATACCGGAGAGACAGCCCAGATCTGGGATGCAGGAGTCAGAGGCTCTAACCCTGGATTGTGTGGGAAAGTCAAAAAGAAACCCCTTTGTTGTATTTGCCTGTGATACTGATGAGCCTCAAAAGGTCCAGCTGGGTTTCTCCTCTAAAGCATGGTGGTGATACCTGGTGGTCTTCCCACACTTAGCCGTAGCTCGGGCTGCAGACAGCCTCTGCTCCCTGCCCCGTCGTGCCCCGTCGTCCCCCGTCCCAGCAGCCAGCCCCACGCAGCTCGGGGGCAGGCCAGGACCTGCAGAGAAAACTGCTGCTCTGCATTTGGTTTCCTTAAATCTTGATGCACATGGTTATAGAGAGGGTGACTGGAAGAGCAGGCACGTGGTCTGGCTCTGTCTGCCGGACCATTACGGTTTGGTCTTGTCCAAGGGGTGTAGGGGTGTAACATGGGTTTCTCCTGGGCATCGCCACAGCGCTGCCAAGGATGCAGCACACCGCTTCTGTCTGGGCAGATCATTGGAGCAGGAGAGCATCCGAGGAGGGGTTTTCACATCAGCAGATGCTGCTTGGGGATAACACAAGGGCATCTTTCAGCTCGGGGTTGTCCAGGGTCGTTAGAGATGCGTTGGTGTCCCAGTAGCCCTTCCTTCATGTAGTCTGGGAGTCTGTATTCTCCATCCAGCTCCCGAAATGCATCACTGTTGGGGTGGGTAGCAAAGGAAAAAAGGGCGTATTGCTTCTCATGCATTCATTTTGTAACAGCAAGAAGACCCACTGTTCAAAGCAGTGTTGCCCTTCATACAGGGAAACCTGAAATTCCCTTAGAGGAGGAGCTGGTGAAGACCAGGGCCTTCAGAGAGGATTGCGCCCACCTGATTTTGCAAGAAGCTCTTGTTATTCCTGGGAACAGCTCTGCAGATCACTTAGACATCTAAAAGAGAAGTACAATCAGCTGCCTGATGTGATGCAGGGAATTTGATTAGGGTTTTCTAAAACCTCAGTGGCAAGGCTTTTAGTTAGACAAACCTCAAACCTGTGGTTGGGGTTTGGACCTGTGCTGAACCTGTTGGACCCCCTGGATTTTGGGTGGTTGGGCAAAAGGTCTGGGCTGTCCAGACCTTGGGTGTGTGAGCAGAGAACTTCAGACCCCGTAAGCATCTGATAAAATGCTCCCAGGCGTTGCAATTAAAGCCCTTACCTTAACGATTCCTGCTTTCTCAGCAGAGCCCTACGTTTGCAGCCCTCGGAGGGCTCCACAAAGGGGGGAAGTACTGTCATCAGCTGCAGCTCCGCAGTTTCCTTTGGGAAGTTAGAGCTTCCTTCCGCTCATTTTAAAGCCCCTGCGTGCCGCTGGGTGACCCTCCAACGGCGGGATGGACGGACGGACGGGCAGGCACTGAGCGGCCGTGCTCTGCCGAGCCAAGCGCTCCCAGCAGGGCCGCCTGCCACACGATGTGAGGTCTGCTGGCTCGTTGCACGGGCTTTAACGAACCTCTCCTGCCATGCCGCCGGGGAGGGCTCAGCCTGTGTTTTTAAGCTTCAGGGAGGTCATCGCTGCTGTCGGGAGTTCGCCTCGGAGGACGAAAGGATCTGGGCTTTCCTGTGATTTCTTTTCCCTCCTCCAAACTGGGGGATGTTACTCGGTCCTTGTCCCCTCCTCCAGCCCTGCGTTACCATCTTGGACTCATCAGCTGCCCGATGGGGGTTTTAGCCACACTTCTGGGGTTTTGGTGGTTTGGTTTTTTTTTTTCCCCTTTTCCATTTCTTTCTCTGAAGGAGCACATGTAATGGAGGAAACGAGCCTGGCGGTCCTTGGGGGGGGGGGGGGGGGGAGTTCGGGGTCAGCAAAACTTTCCTAAGATAAAATAGGACGAGCTCCCGCAGCGCTGGGCTTGGCCCGTGCAGCGCTGCTTGGCGGGGTGACAGCAGCCCCGGGGGGGCACACGACGCTGCTGCCCTTGCACAGGCTCCTCCTGCAAGCAGAGAAAGCACAGGCGGCAGTTGTATCCTGTACATCTTCAGTATATGCTTCAGTATGTCACTGAGCATTTCTTCTGCGTATCTGACTAATTTGGATTTAATCGTTTGACCCTATGCTCTGTCTCTCGCTCTTCCCACGTCCTCTTAGCATCTGTCACCTCAGAGGTGTTTGCCTCCGGTCCTCGCCTTGTTTCAGTAATTCATGTCTTGTATGAAATCCAGGAGCTCTGGTTAATGTTTGTGCCCACTCGGACTTGAGCGCTGCTGAGAGCCGTTCCTCTGCCTCTGGGGCTGAGGCTTGCGAGTTCAGTGTGTTTAATAGGTTACTCCAGAGCTTCCCTTTGGTTGTTTTTTTTTATTGTTTTTACAATTTTATGTCTATTCTGGCTTCCAGTTCATGAGCTTAATATTGTTATCTGAGGTACCTCTTCCCTTTGAGAGCCCACACATCGCGATGGGAAGTTCCTGGAAGGTAACTGGGGGCTCTTTATCTGCTTGACCCGTGTGAGAGCAATGATGAGCAAAAGCGTGAGGACGAGCAGGAACCAGAGCGGGGCTCGGCAGCCTGCCCGGCGTGCTGCGGTGGGGGGCTTGCTGCTGGACAGCCTCCCAGCAGCGCTGCCTGGCTCCGTGTTGTGCTTCTGCTGGGCAAGGTAGAAGCTCCGGGTGAGCTTGTGCAGGAGGTTTACAGCCCCTCTGAGCTCTGGCTGATGCTTCTCGCTGGGAAGGACCTTTGCTTGCTGCAGGTTTGCTTTCACCCGGTCCTCCCAGCGACGAGCTATAGGTGTTTGCTAAAATAAATGGTTGCTCTCCCTCAGGTACTCTCCTAGGGTCATCCTTGCTTGTGGGTGGATGCGAGGAGAAGGAGGAGCTGTGGGGAGGTCAGTGTTCATCAGCGTTTCAGGCTCATTAATCAGTCTTGCTAAGTGGAATTTGCCCAGCCCGTGAGCACTCTGCGATAGGAATGTCTTTGAAATGGGGGGAAGTAATAGCTCTAAATTGTTTGAGAAATAATTTCATTCTCCACTTCTCAATAGATAAATCTGCTGTCCAACAACCCGAAATTTAATCTGTCCATCTAAAGTAATTGATGAGCTGCGACTTGAATCCAAATGTGAATGGGAAGGGAAATTTTCTGCGGAGATGTTTTGTATCGTTTCTGCAGCTGCTCCTTTCCACCAGAGACAATGGGGTGAAGCATGAGAAGGAACAAGGCTGCAGAAGATTTGGTGCTGCTGGTGGAGGGTGATACAAGCTCCACTTGTGCTTTTGACTCTTATTACTGCTCCCGAAGCTCTCCCAGTAACACCTTGATGTGGAGGCGAGCTAGATTGGGTAGAGCCATTTGGAGAGATTAGATAAAGGTCATGATTTGTGCAGTTTTAAATGCAAAATTACGTTGGCGGCAGCCCTGCGGTTCTTGCTGGGTACTTGGATGCTCTTGGACTTTCTCTCCACTCTTGACTTTGGAGGAAGCAAAGGGAGCTTTGATGCCCCTTTGCAATGTCAGAGTAGTGCAGGGGGAACTCAGCACAACTTGGAGATGCATCCTTTGGCTTTCTTGAGAGCTTTACGCCATAGGATGCCCATTTCCCCATTGATCGTTGCAAGTGATGTGTTTTCTCAATGAGAGACCCTCCCTTCCCCGTTTGCAAAGGCTGTGATAAGCAGATGCTCACAGCTCCCTGTTGGGGACTTGCTTTTCATTTCACCTGGTGCTTTCGAGCCGTGCCAGCAGCGAGATAAGAGGAAATCTGACATCACGGTCAGGAAGCGCTAAAGAAAGTTACTTTCGTCATTCGTCAGCGGGTTATCTCAAACAGCAAAGCTGCAGCATTCCTTGCATGCTGCAGGACCCGTTTCAAGCCCACGGCTTTGGCCGCGGTTCAGCACGTGGCTGTGTGCCCAGTCACCCAGTGCTATTGTGTGCAGCCCCGCTCCTCCCCGGAGCACCAACCCCAGCCGCCGGCAGTCGCTGCCTCTCCAAAAGGCCCTTTCCGAAAAGCTGTGAGCTGTTGCGTGATCCTGCCCTGCCAGACAAAATCAAATCATCTACCCCACTTCTTTCCTTTTCCTACATTTTATCACATTATTAAATGTCTCTTGGAAGCTCCCAAGCCTCGCGCTTCTCTCCCTTGTGCCGTCCCAAATGCCAGGGACCAGGGACTGCTCCGATGCTCACATGAACGTCCTCCAGATCCCACCTCGGGCAGTTTGGTTGTTGAGCAAATGCTGCTGCATTCACCAGCTTTTTGTCTGCCTCTTTGCCATCTCCATTTAGCAAAGCAGCTCTGCTGGGAGGCAGGAACGCATGCGGCTTTCCAGCCTGCGATCATCTCTGCTGAGGCTGGGGGACTGTTTCCAGCCTAACCCCAACGTGATCGAGTAGCTGGATCTTTTCTGACGAATTTGCATCGGAAATGGCTGCTGTCTAGTCAGCGCAGGTGCCGTGGGCGCCCAGTCATACGGGGACCACAGGGAGGGGCGGTGGTAACTAAAACAGGGGCGTGAGGAGGAGCGAGGTGCTGAGCTGCTGTGCACCCTCCCGCAGGCTCCCCTCCCGCCCCCGGAGCTGTAGTTTCCAAGTGCAGAAGAAACATCCGACCTGCCCTTCCCACCCGGGGGCTCTCCGGGGATGCAGGAGCAGAGCTTCAGGGAGGCTGGGCATGTCCCCGCTAAGCTCCCAGTGTCCCTGTGTAAAGTGGAGTTATCCCGAGTGCCCAAGTATCTGGGGTTATCCCAAGTACCAAACTGTCCCTTTCTCGATCCCCACTGAAAGATTCTCCAATGTATTACAAGTTTGCAGGACAAGTTTCTGAGTTGCATTGAAAACTTGGCAGCGATACCCTTTATATGCATGGTGATCATCCAAGGAGTCTCTAAACTTACTGAATTCAATAAAAGAAATAATACCATGAAAACCCTCTTTAAAAAAAGAACATCCCAGAAGCTACTGAGGAGTTTCCAGCGTGTCCCAGGTGCTGGGGGCTGCTCGCTGCCCTGCATGCACCAGGGTGACTGTGGTCCTGCCTGGGCGAGGGCAGGGCACAGGCGGTGCTGCCGAAATTGCAGCTGCGCTCTCCCCACACTTTGCAAAGCAGGTTTCTGCCGGGCCGGGGCGGGACAGGCGGTGGCCGAGAGCAGTTTATTCACCTTACGGTGTTGCAGGGTGTTTAAAAATAAGCAAAGCTGTTCTGAAACTCGGTGAGCGCAGGTGGCGGGGCCCTTCTGCCGTGCTGACGGCAGGAGCCGGGCTGTCGCTGCTGCATCTCTGTAGTGCTGGCTCCTTGCAACCCTCAGAGGATCGGGTCAGAACTGACCGCAGACTTTTGTCTGTTGGCAGGCTTCAAGGTATTTTGTTTTACTGGATGAGTTTCTTGCTCCCTGTGGTACAGTCCCAGCCCTGTCCCCGTTGCCTTTTGCTCTGACTTTAATAATTTCCTTCTCCAATGCGCCTTGGATGTGCTTTGCAGTGCCCGGGGAGCTTTCCCCACGCCGAGGACTTGTGCCGTGGCTGCTTTCGGAGCCTGGCTGACGGTACGGTGGGAGATGCTGGTATCTGCAGAAGATGCCGTGGTCTCTGGGGTCGCTTTCCAGAACTGAGTATCCTGGTTGCTGGTGGTGTCTGTCCCCAGAAGCGATGGCTGGTGGGTACCGAGGTTGTTTTGGGTGCGGAGGAGGGCGATGGCAGGACTCTGGGATATGCGGTGCTTGGGCTCCTGCTGGCCCTCCAAAGGAGATCGCAGGACCCTGCTTCAGCTCTGGTCTCGCTCGAAGCATATAAATGACACCATTGATTTGAGGCCTGGCAGGTGGTGAACAAGCCCCACGGAGAACATTAATCTTTTTTTTCCTCTTTCTCCTGTGGAGAGTTTACTCGTCCAAAGGTGTGATTGACTGGTAAATAAAGTGGCCTCGGCACAGCTCATATTCAGTTGTAGCTAATTTTAGCGTGTGGCCATTGAGTAGCACTATCAAGCCAACAATTCATGATCTTCCATCAACAGCAAACCAGCCTCGAAACGCCTGTGAGCAAAAGCGCAAGAAGATTTTTTGCAGATTGGTGAGAGGGAAATAGTGCAGGAGCAAATCGTGCCACTAACACCCACACATGGGTTGTACCCCCCCCGACTTCTTGTGCATGAGGACTGGGACTAAAACCTACCTACAGTTGTCATCCCAAGCGGTGGCTTTACTGTGGGCAGCGTGGTGGCCTTGCTCCGCTGCCAGCTCCTCGCTGGTGGAGCGGGACCGCGGTGCTGCTGCCTTGGTTTATTGTGTTTTACATCGGGCCTTTTCAGCAACTCTTTAAATAGATGATCGGATTCTTCCTTGAAGCTTGTCACCCACCTGCCTGCACTCAGCCACTGGCTGGCTGCATGGTGGCAGCGCGTGGTGGCTTTTTGCAGACATCGCCTGGAGCTGCGGGAAGGGCAGCGGGCACTGCTGCGGGTGTCTTGCGCTCGTTTAGCGGCTGGTGGCGTGATGGCTTCCAGGTTTGAATTGGATGAGCAAAGACAGTTGGATGCAGCTGATGTTGACCAGCGTGGTTGGTCCTGTCCTTTCTCACCGAGGCCAAGCTGAGGTGGGGGTAGCTCAGCCCGGTCTAAATCCATGGTGGAGCCAGGGCTTGCTCCCTGTTAGAAACGCTGTCAGGACGAGGCATTCATTTGCTTGGATGTGTGATCTCCTTCAGAAACGAGGTAGAGTGACCTTTGAGCTCTTCAGGAATTTGAACCACAAAGGCATCGGTGCAGAGGGTTCAGGTTTTCACACCCGTTGGGGGTCTTTCGCTTGGCTGAACATCGGCGCTGTGGAAGTCCATCTTTCCTGAGCGCTTCCAGCCTTTGTTGCTGCCCCAGCCTTGGGACGAGCAGGAGGTGGGGAGCGAACGCCGCAGAAAGGCAGGGACAGTTCTGCGGAGGAGGCTTGCCTCTTGCTGTGTGTAATTATGGCTGTAACCTGTGTCATTAACTTTCAAAACTGGAGGCTTAAAAGGATTTAAAATAAACACGTGCTAGAAATTTGAAATCAATGAGACTGCAATGCAACAGGAAAATATATCCCTGCTGCAAGCAGCTGGTTTGCCCAGGGTGTAAATTCTTGCAGAGACCCAGAAGATAAAGTTATGAAATAACCTGTATCAGCGAGAGAGGTTGTAAAGCAATTCCAAAAAAACCTCTCAGTCTAGACAGATTACATTTACTGCAGCGTTTATGTGAGAGAGAGGAATGCCCTAGAAAAACAGAATTGTTTGCAATTTCTGCCTCCAGCACTTGCTTGTCTAATGAGAAGGCTCTGATGTGATGGGAATGTCCTGTGCTGGGGGAGCTCTGCTGTCGCTCGGCAGCCCCACGTAGAGGGGGCTGGAATGGGGGAGCAGGGTAAAAGGTTCGTTCTTTCTTTGTGTAGGTCAATCAGCCTGTTGTTAATGAGGTGGTCCTGGTAACCCATCGCCACAAACCTCACATATAAACCCAAATGCAATGATGGTAAGACGCATCGCGGTCATGTCTGTGGAGATGTGATGGCCCCAAAGACCCTGCTTTGATTCTTTTAATTAAAAGAAAATTAAGCTATTTTATGTTGTTTTGAACTCTCGGTGAAGTTTGCAAGCAGTGTTTTTGTATGGTGTTGGTTTGATGGCAACTTGGGGAACAGAGATAGTGCCACGTGATAAAACCACACTGACCGACTCCGTGCAAACCCACCCAAAGGCAGTTTGCATCCCGTGCCTGTTCACCACGTGGGGATGATTCATTCCTTTAATGGGTTGATTTATGTAACAAATGTGTTAGAATTATAAGTATTTGTGAGGAATTTGCTGAAGGAAAAAAAAAAGGGGGTTGTTTAAAAATACAGCGATAAATTGAAGGTATTTTGTGGAATAGCGTGAGGATGCAGAAAGAAGTGAAATTAATTGGCTTGCTCGGCAGAGTCAATCCATTCTGGTGAAGGATGTAAGTGATGCAGCCGCAAAAATGAAGCAGATTTTTATTCTCCTCAATCCCTGTGCTGCCAGGCGTCACTGTTGGAGCGAGACCGTCTGGAGTCCTCAGACTTCAAAATCCCCGATGCTCGCAAACAAATGACCAATTATTGCTATAGCCGAAGACAGGATTTTCTTGAAAGAGAAACACAATGTTGCTCTGCCAGTTGAGCTATCTGAATAACCAAGGGTGGTCCCTAGAGGGGTGAGATTTCTGCCTCTTCAAATGGGCTAAGATTAAAGATGAGCAAAGCTTTGTGGAACCGGTCCCAGGGATTGCCCTGGTCTTGGGAACGAGATCTGAGCTGGGTCAGGAGCAGCTCCCGTGGCTGAGCCGCAGGACTGGCAGCTGCCTGCTGGAAACGGGCTGTACGTGGCTGGCTGATGTTTCATGGGTCTGTTAGTGTTTGCGATGCCTGCAGCATCTGGGAGGTGTGAGGATAAGGGAGCAAACGTGACTTGAATAAGTTGTCAATTGCTTCAGACCCCAAAGCAAAAAAAACTTGTTTTCAATGTCCCAATCTTTGTGTTTGGGATGCGTGTATCCGTGCACACGTACAGAGGTACAGCAATGCATACGATAAGCGATGTGTGTCCCTTCTGTAGGGAACCAAATGGGATCATGCTGGAAATGGTTGAAAGTTCAACACTGGGCTTCTGTAGAACATCAGCTGTAACTTATATTTGGCTCCGACCTTGAAAGTGAAACGGCCTGGCTTAAGTTTTCCAGCCCTTCTGCAACGTTACCTTATGTGAAACTTGTTTTTCAAAAGGGCGTTTGTTTCTGGCGCGCAGCTGAGAACACAGGAGTCCTCACAGGGCACCAGGAGCCTGACATCTTCAGTAACAACAAATAAACTAACGCGTGGCTTTTCAGTGCAAGTTTCTGAGTTCTGTTAACTTGTCTCACATGTGAATTTAACTCAGTAAATCTCAGTTAAAACTTGTGCCTGTCTTGCTCATTTTTTCCCTCCCTTTCTTTTTTGTTTCCCCCAGTTTCTCTGTTTGAAGAACATCCGAACCTTCCTAAAAGTGTGTCACGACAAATTTGGGTTAAGAAACAGCGATCTCTTTGACCCCTTTGACCTCTTTGATGTACGGGATTTTGGAAAGGTAAGAATTACTCCTGAGCTGTTGGGAAGTGATGGTTCTGGCACTGCTGGCACCGGGCGGTTCTCTGGACTTGTGCTGCAGGTTTTGGATGAAAATACCAAGGCTTTCTGGTTTTCTGAGCAGCTTCTGCTCCCATGCACTGGGCATCTGTTCCCCTGTGCTCGTGGTAGCCTGCATATCTAGGGGTTGGTTCTGCTGCGTCCTTAGTGAAAGGAGATCAAGCCTTCAGGCTTTCTGCTTTAGATTACAAAGCCTCTGGGATCAGCCTCTAAAGTACATGAAAAATGTCTTTTTGGGGGGAATCACGATATTGTATCTATGTGTTCATAAGGGCAGTTGGAAGAGGCTGTAGCCCTGGGGACTGGGTGCTGCGCTGGGGTCAGGCCTCTGGGGTCCTCTTCCAGCTCCAGCTGCCTCGCTGGGTGACTGGGGCAAAGCCGCACCATCTCCTTGCCCGTGAGCTCCCCGTAAGCGCAGCACATTCAAACCGGTGTTAAGCATCATCCCTGCTCTGCATGAACCAGCCTGGGGGATTAAACCCTGCAACTCCAGCAGCACGTTTCCCTATAGTTACAAATCATCATGAGCCTGGACCCAGGTTTATACCAACCCGGTGGCAAGGACCCTTCGTCCGCAAGCGCTTCTGGTTTTGCCCCGGTGTGGGTGCAGACCTCGCGCGGTCCTTCCCCAGCTGCTGCCTCTGTGCACGGCTGCGAGCAAAATAGCTTCACCAAAACGGCCGTCGGTTTTGTAACGTGGCCAGCGAGTTTCCAGGGGGGTCAGGAAGCTTCATGCCAGGGTGAAATTAGCCCCCTGAGTGTTTCGGAGAACTGTGTTTGGAGGTTTTCTCTCCCAGCAGTTCCTAGGTGCTGGCTGTGTTTGTGCCGTGTGTCACCTGGATGGGGGACGAGAGAGCGCGTTTTTGTGTCTTGCTGTAATTGATGGGTGGCACCGAATGCTGAACGAGACCCAGCTGCGAGGGAGGAAAATCCTACACGATTTTGACAAGCGGCTGTTGTTCTGATACCCTCGCTTTTGACATGAACAGCATCAGGGCTGTGCTGTTACTCTGATGGATACTGGGCTCAGGGAAGCTATTAGGCAGGACAATTGCTATATTCTTCAGTGGAAAAGGTGTTAAAAGATTTATTAAAGCTCTCTGCTGTTTTACCTATTTCGAGGTACCAGGCATAAGCTGCTGGAAGGCATCTTCTCTTCTGATTATCCAAAGAGTGGATTTTTACTGCTGATGGGGATATATTATTTGATATTTATTGCCTAATTTATTTCTGGACCATTATCTGGAATGTGCAATTGCAGGGGCTTGTTTTATGAGTTTTTTGATTTATGAAATACAAGAAGGCTTTTGTTGTTCTGGGGATATGAATGCACAGAAGGAACCTTTTGGGCTGGGGAAAGAACCACTGCTAATTAAAATGCTGCTTTATCGTCACGTCGTCTCTTGCTTTGTGCTGTTTCAAATTGCCTAAGACGCCTGTTAATAGAGCCTGGCGTTTAAACACTGCTGGAGCACGTCAGCTGAACGCAGTTTGGTTTCCTTTTTGGTCTGGTTAGGGAACAGCTATTCCCTCCTCCTCCTGTTCACTTTTTGGGGGGACATTCAGGTTTGTGGCTTGGTAAGGGGAGATGATTTGCCGTTCCCTCTTACCCCAAGACAATTTAGGTTTTTTTAGGAGACTTTGGAAAAGAAACTTGTCACAAACTTCTGGGAAATTGCCTGGACCTTGCTTATTTTCATGTGCATCGTGATCTTCAAACAGCCTTATATACAACCTTATAAGATTCAGGAGGCATAGATTCTCTATACAAAAACCTTGCTGATCTTTTTCCCAATGCAGTTTATCATCAGTTTGGTGGGGGTATCAGCTGTTCAGGTCTGCACCAGCCTAAATCCCTCTGGAAGCCTGTCAAAACATCCCCATTGTCTTTGCCACCTTTCATTCCCACATAATCCTCAGATCTGTGTTCAACAGTGGCAAAGCAAATAAACAGGGAAAAATCTGCTGTTGAGCAAAGCGCCTTTCCGTTTTGAGTCACAGCGAGAGCAAAAGGAGTCTCTAATCCACGTTCCCACTGGCCAAACACAGACTTCACACACAAAAAATTCTTCCTGGAGCTATTCGTTACTTAGATCAATAGTGTTTTTTGGTTACAAGACACTACGCCGTGTAGGAGACTTTTCTGAACGCAGCACAGTAACAGTCGACCATTTAATTACATAGAAACCTTGGTGGAGTGGTGTTGGGTGTTTCCTTTCTGGATGCCACTCTAAGCAGTTATTTCTCTCCTCCAAACCAGAAGGCCAGTGAGACCACGATTACTAATAGCGTTTGGGTTTGCTGCAGTGTAATTACCGAGTAGAAAGGCAGGGGCTTGCATTTATGTGGTGCTGACCTATACATAAAGGGCTGCTCCTTTGGAATCTGCAGGGTCTTTCAGGGTTTCCTAATGCAAGAAAAACACTAGTGCTTTAGAAGAGGAAGAAAAATCAGATCCCTCAGTCTTGCCTTGACCAGCTGTTAACTCTGAGAGAGCTTTCCATAGCTCCCTTTGGCTTCTGAGCCAGGGCTTCAGCAAGGAGGAGCTGCCCAGAGGATCGATGGAGCCTCCTCCAAAGGAGCAAGTGTGGTCGGGGGCTGCTCGAATCCAGGAACGTGGGATTTTTATCCCTGGTTTTGCTACTTCCTTAAGCGTTAAGCTTGGGAAGTTCCTGCTTCCTTGCTGTCACCGGGATAACAGCTGGTGAAATGGGATCGTGAACCATGTGGGCTTCTCCGGCCAAAATCCCTGTGGAGCTGAAAAGCTCCATCTCTGCCTTCGTGGGATGTCAGGTAATTGGCAAGCGCAGGCTTTTGCCAAATAGACGCGTCATGTTTCTTGTAATCTTGGTTGCAGCGTTTCCCAGTTACCCAAGGGAGCCGAGAGGCCAGTTCAAATTGCTCGCAGCCAGGTTTTTTCCCAATGTCCAGTTGTTAAGCAATCCCGCTGTGACAGGGGACATGCTGTGTTTCATGACAGAGGTTTCTAAAAGTGACCTGAGATGCTGACCGCCTGTATTTCTAGCTGTGCCCCTTTAAGACACCTTAAAAGAATATATCGTTATATTGTTTTCTACAAGTTGGCTCTTAATGTTTTTACTTTTAAAAATCTTATCCTTTGAAATGGCTCAAAAGCTATCTGTAATCACGAGTGCATTTTGCAGAAGTGTTTCTCCGTGGCTCTGTCTCCGCTGCAGGATGCAAAAGCAGCGCAGCGTGCAGCGCGCCGATGAAGAAAACCCCTGTTAATGCTGTCTCGTCCCTAATTAGGGTCTGATCTTGCAGGAGTGAGCGCTGGGCCCTCTGCAGGGGTGCTGTGTAGTCTTTTTTTTAGGAGCCAGGCTGTACTAGCAAAGAAATAAAATAAAAAGCTAGTGCTCACGTACGGTGTGCTGTTGCACAGTACTTCTTGCACATTTAATAGCAGTGATGGTATAAAATGTAACTCTTATTGGACTTACTAATTTATTGGCACCAACTATAATGAGATAAAATGTACATAAATATGGATTAAACTCTTTATCACTCTATTAGTCAGCATGATGGTAGCGAGGTTCATTAAAGGGAGTTACTAATTTTCAATAACTTGCAGTAATGTACTATTTTTTTTTTGAGAAATATAGTTCAAATATTCATAAACCTGTGGAGCGTGCCATTTATTAGCCTCCCAGTCCTCTCTGCTCTCCTGACGTGTTCTTAATTGTCCTGACTTTCTTTTGAAGTTCCTGCACTGTTTGAAAAAAAACTTTTTTGCAAAATAGGGGTCTTTCCTACCCTGACCCACAGGTACAAAATGATGCCGTTGTAAAAATGAAAAAGGGAAGAGGCTCACAGGTCAGCTGAAAAATGAGGAGATACTGATACTGAGATTAAAGTGGTGTTTTTCATGCTCTTGGTTCTGGTCCAGAGGTTGGTGAGAACTGCACCAACCTCACAGCTCGAGCAGGGCTCAGAGGAGGGGGGGGGCTGGATCAATCCTCCCTCTCAATTAATTGAATCCATCAAGGTTCGCTGGCACGTGTGCCTCGTGGGTGGCTGACGGAGGACTTGTACATAGCTTGTCTTGCATGGCTGAAGTGCTGGGGAGGGTGGCCCTGAGCACGGCATGCTCCAGCGGCTGCAGCAAGAGCCGCCTTGTTGGTGGGAGAGGACAGGGGAGCTGCCGAAGCGGGGATGTGCTGATACTATCAGAGTTAAAGTGATGGGTGCCCTCTATAAAGCATTTGCATCTTCAGAATAATTTTTGGTGTAAAGGTGTCCCCTTCCTCATGCCGATGGCTCTTGGAAAGCCCTGGGGGGGGGGGGGGTCTGGGCTGTCCTCACCGGGTGCTGTTGCAGGTTTGTCCCCAGCTTCATCACCAGCACCCTGTGTTTGGAGAATCTGCAAAACGAGATGTCCCACCTCGCCGGCCATCGGGACTGGGGTGCTGGGAGAGCTGCGAAGGGGCTCGACTGCCATTGTCCCCCTGTCCCTCTCTGACATGTACATACGCACCCACACACACTCACACCCCCACACACCCCACCCCACCCCCCCTTGCTAGAGAGTCAGAAAACTGAGTTTTCTGCTTGGTTTCAGAGGGTGGGGAGCATTGTCAGAATTATTTAAGGGATTAATAACTGAGAGTTGGTGGCTTGTGTTTCTCTCTGTTTCTCTGCTGAGAATTCCCCTCCTTCCATCATCTCTAACTTCACATACAAGTCAATATCCCTGCAGCGGTATTTTAAAGGGTGCCTTTTTAACATAGTTGGGGCGTATAAAGGGGAGAAGGAGGGAGATTTGTATGAAATAATATAGGTAGGTGAAAATTGTAAGGCTTTAAACTTTAAGGCTGCATTTTGGTGCTATAACAAAGCAAGCCCAACGCCTGCCCTCCCGCCGCTGACCCGCTGGTGGTGGGAGCAGCACTCTTCCTCCCATTCTTGACTTTTTGCTTGGTGTTTTGGTTTTTTTTCCTTCTCCTGATCTCTCGTAGTCAAGAACGAATTAAAAGCGCTGCGTTTGTCTTTATGCATCGCTGAGTGCATGAAGTGATAGCGGCCGGGAGCGGAGAGGAGCCGCCAGCGCTGCAGGCGGCCGAGCACGGCATCCCATCCACGGCTCTGCCTCCCCTCCTGGTTATTTACAAATGCCCCAGAGGACCGGGCAGCCAGACAGACCTTCCCGCGTTGTGTTCCTCTGTGCCAGTTACCCAGATGGCTGCTGCGCGGTGGTTGGATGTGTGTCAAGAAAGGGATCCTATCGCAGATGAAAACGTTTCTAATTGCTGTATAACTCGCGCAGTGCGTGTGCAGCGGGTGGGGTGGGAAGTGAGAAGAATTCTCCAAAAGAAGGGTGTGTGTATTTTTTTTTTTTCTTTTTTTAAATTCCCAAGAGAGCAGTAGAGTAACTGGCCTGCAAAGAGAGAGGTGTGTGTGATTGCATGCAAGAAACCAGGAACCTGCTTAACCCCTTGCCTGTCCGGCGCTTGCCGTGACACTGTCCCCACCGAAGAAGGAGCTCCGGGTACGCCCTGAGCCCACGCTCTCCCTCGCTCTGCCCTCCACGTGCCTGAGCAGAGCAGCACAGCTCCTCCGGGGTAGCTTCTGCAGGGCGATATCGTGCTTTACGGACCACTGCTGCACTCTTCAGGAGTGACCAAAGCGCTTTGCCAACAAGCTGAAAAGTCATGTGCGGCTTCGATGCTGCCTGCAGGGTTTTGCCCAGAGCCCTTGGGTGCTGCAGCCCTTGCCCGAGGGAGAAGCCCCAGCTCTGGGAAGCGTATGAGAGCATGGGGAGGGCAGCCCTGCTGTTGCAGCTCGCAGCGTGCCTGTGCAGGGACCTCACCACCTGCCAGTTGATGATTAACTCCCCTGTCGCTCGCAGGAGCTGCGGGTGATGTTTGGTCGTTTCCGTGCTGGCTGGCGCCTTGCTCAGCTGGCGTTAGGTCCGCCAGCGTTTGGCCACCCGTGTTTTAAATGGCCTTGCTGGAATTGTACTGGAGACTTGGATATTGGGATGAACGCTACAAATGGCAAAAGCAGGCTGGAGCAGCATGGGTTGGGTGGGTGTTTTTTTGTTGTTCCCCCCCCCCCCCCCCCCCCTTGCAAGCTTGAGGGTTCGTTTGGGCTTGGGGGTTGCTTGTCTCACACTTCATACGTACCGAGCTCTGTATTGCCCGTGACCCTCCCGTGGTGCAGGTTGGTCTCAGATGATGCCGTCGGACATGGGGTGATGCAGGGACCCTCCTCCCATCCTCCTTGCTCCCGGGCACCGTGAGGACATCAGCTGCGGTTCATGGGGGGGCTGCCTTAGCAGGTGCAGCATGTCCAGCAGATGTTTTCAGCTGGAACGCTAAAAGTATGTACAGGAAACCCTGACGCTGAACTTCCCTAAAATACAGGGCAAATGAATTACAGATTTCTGCGGCTAGTCAAGCGTGTACCAGACGGTGCTTTCGGCTGCGTAGTGCCGTGCCGTGCGCAGGACTGTTACCCACGCACTGTTTGCCATGAGGGATGTAATAGGTGCTGTCACACTGCTAGTAATGTACATTTTTTAGGCTCCAAATCCTGGAAATTTCTCCCTGCTCTGCTATGACTATTGCTCTGAAATATCTGGCGGACTGTGAATCTTCCTAGCTGCCTGTCGCAGTTAATGTTGAAAGGGCCATGCTGGCATATTTTGTGATCTTCGGGGGGCCGGTAACAGCACCACGGCCTTAAATCGTGCATAGGCAACAAGTTGCTGATAAAATGCAGTTAGTCTTTCAATGCACCCTAAAGCAAGCCCCTCTGTGAAACACCTGGGCTTTACCAGCCCAGGCAGGGTAGCTGGAAGCTGAACCACCAAGCTGTGGCCCTGGTGTCACCTCCTGTCCCACTGGCCAAAATGAGAGGGGGCACACTGGGCTCCCACCGGCACTGCGGGAGGACAGTCTCTGCTTACAGCCGGCTTTTTCTGCTTGGGATTAGGGCTGGGTGAGATGTTGCATGGCCGAAAGCAGACACCCATGTTCACCCAAGGTCTCTGGTTATCGGGGCTGGGTTCTCCGCCAAGAAATGCTTTGCGGCATCAGACCTGCTCCTGTGGTTCCTTGGCCCAAAGCGATGTTCGGCTCGGCGTTGGCTGGGCACCCCTTGAGCCTGTCGCCCAGCTGCCGTAGCTGTGAGCCTTTCCCGGTGAGAAGCTCTGCTCCTTGCCGAGGACTTGGTGCATCACTGAGCAGGCGAGGACCAGGACGAGTAAACACCGCAGTGGGAGTTACCGCCGTTTGCAAAGCTGCTCTGGTTTTTGGGAGCATGGGGGAGAGGTGCTGTAAGGTCTTTGGCACACGCACATGGGATTGTGAGGTTTGCACCTTCCGTGGGCTCGGGAGGTCCTGAGACAGAGCAGATGAAAATGCAATGTCCCAGCAAGCGGCTCCTGGGCTGGAGCAAGAGCAGAGGCTGCTTCCCCCTCTGCCCAGCCCTGATAGCGCTGATGGCCCTCTGGTATTCACCGCAGCAGAATCTTTTAGCTGTGCTGTGGCAAATTATCTCCGCTTTTTCCCCTTCCTCTCTCCCCTACTTACAAAATTGGTCTGTTTATAGATGTGCAGCTTCTCAGTGGAACTGAAAGAGCCAGAAATGTTCATTCTGGGAAGCTTTGCCTTTTTTTTTTTTCTTCTCCCTTCTTGGCTGCTTTCCCCAGTATTTTTCCAAGGGGTCACATTAAGGGGTATTATGTTTCAGATCAAACAAGTATGGGCAGGATCTTTCGTAACTCCCATAGTCTGGATGGGAGAAATCTGCTGTTGGGCCTTAAATAACGATTGAAGTGTTTTAATGTGCAAGGAATCCAAGGTATTGATCAAGACATGGATAAATGCATATCTTTAACGTGTATAAAATTGATTTTCCTTTACCTTCTTGATTTGTCTGAGCTTTCCTTGTGGTAATTTTAGACAAGATTGGGGAGAAAAGGATTTTTTTTTTTTTTTTTTCCCTTGAAAAACCTGTGAGTGGTAAAACATTTAGCAGTCCATGTCTCCAAAACGGGGAGGGGAAGAAGCCAGGCTCTTCTGGGTGACCCAACAGGTTTTGCATATTGTTTGAAAAATGCCTGGCTTCATTTGAACCCCTCGAGGTCTTTTTCTTTTATTATGTCATCGGGTGTTTGAGACTTAATGATACAGCGAGCATCATCGTGACTGAAAGATGTCAACAGGCAAAGTCAGTCTTTGTATGTCTTGGTGCTCGATTAGTGCATCTGCTATCGCTTGACCTTAACTGTTCAGTGTGCGTGTGCTTTGGGAAAGGAAGGAAATGCCTCCCAGGTAATATCACTTAAGGGAGTCTTGGAATAAAAGGAATTTTTTATTTTATAATGAGGTCTTCTATTTCTTAAAATCTTCTGCAGATTTCTCAGCCTCTTGGAACTGCAGCGTCTGATGATGATACTGTCCCAAGGCCAAACGCTTTGGTTACAAATAACAATTAACATTTCTTGAAACAGATTAACATGTGGGTGTAACTGTGGTTTAGCGGAATGGGCAAAAAGTGAAACTATCAGCCCGAAAATACTGGCATGGCCGAACTCCACGAACGCCAGTACTCAGGGTCATTCTGCACAGCATCTTCCCCATGAACCAGAAAGAAAAACGGGGGCGGGGGGAAGCTTCTGTAGGAAATTGTGATTCCTCTTGGGGCAGAGGAGAGTTGGTACGAGTTAGCACATTGAAATACCGCACCTGGACACAACCATCCCGATGCTGAGAGGAGCTTGGGTGTCCCATGCCCCTTCTCCAGCGTGTCGCAGGAGAGGGGCCAGGACTGGGGTGCTCAGAGGGAGATGGGCTTTGGTCGGCGAGCCTGGGGCCCTGCCATGCTCCTGCTAGATAAGCACTTTGCGTTTGGACAGTCACTTACTGGAAGAGAAATGTTAATGTTTCACAGCAAATAAACAGTGCAAAAAAAAATATGTTGAAACCTCCGCCTCTCAGCAGAGTGTGGTTTTGGCGAGGTTTGCTGTTCGCGCCCCCATCTCTTGCCCAGTCTCGGTCTCTTCTGAGTCTCCCGCGTTTGGGGGGGACTTCAGGTTGCTGAGGCTGTGGCCGGCGGGTCCCGTCCACCTGCAGGGACAGCTTTAGAAACCAGGGCTACCCTCGCCCGGGGACGATGGGCAGGCTTCTCGTCTCCCTCCCACACTTCTTCATGGGGGAAAGTTAAAGGGGGGGAGGGGGGGAAGCAGCATCTCAGACTATTTTGTTCCACTGGCTGTCAGAATGGGCTGCTTGTTTGTTCTTGGAGGGCTTCCAGAAAGGGTGGGGTTTTTTTTCCTTTTCCTTCAGAAACGAAATATTTCTTAAAAAAAACTCCCCGTACATTCAGGATTCTTCCCACCTGCGTGCTGTGGGCTGGGCGCTGGTGTGCACACACACGAGGGATAGAAGGGGCTGGAAAACTTGGTGAGAAATATCCCAGAGCTGCAGGGAGTTGGTCGGTCGGTCGGTCTGCCTGCGTGCAGGGGCTGTGCTGGGTGCAGCAGGCAGGGAGCTAGGCAGTAACATGGGATCGGAGGGCTGGCCTGCAGCTGCAGTGCTGGTAGGGAACAATTTGCTTTGAATAGGTTTTAAAAAGCATCTCTCTAAACATCACAGGTGAGGCCGGGATGACCAAGACATCTGAGAACCATCTGTAAGGCTTCTGTAATTTATCTTAAGTATCAATTTCCCTTTGGAAAAGCGTGAGCGTTTCTCTTGGGGAAAGATACCTTCGTATTTTCTAGCTCTTGCAGACTTTTCCTTGTCTGGCTCAAAACCTGGCAGAGGAGAGGAGATGGGGCGACTGGCAAGCGTGGCTGTGCAGCCCTTTGCAGTACCTGCGGTGGGACAGCAATGCTCGCCCTCGGTGTCTTGCTGCTCCAGTTAATGAGCCTCAGATGGTGATCCTGCAGCTAGTTCATTTACGCTGTCAGTCTTAATGGTGTGCACGTAAGTGAGACATTCTCCTCTTCGACATCAGTCTCTTCCTACTAATTACGTATTAAAGCATAATCATGGTAGCAAGAAAGCAGCCTTAACGCACCCTGGGTTAAGCTAATGATGTGGACACACTACACTTAGTTGCATTTGTCAAGGTTTCCTATTCCAAGCCTGCTGTGAGTAATTTTAGGAATTTTTGAGCCAGCGTGGACTTGGTAAATGTTTGCAGTCATTCCTACTAATGAGTAAGGCTTGTGTGGGAGAGACTGATTTAGCTGTGGTGGAGATTTCTCCCTGGCTAACAGATGGTGGGGATTTCACAGCCTGTTACTTAAGTTTTGAGAAAGGTGGTTAATACTATAGGGGAAGGAGCAATGTGCAAATGGGTTGGAAGTAACACGTAAATCGGAGCCAGCAGTTTGCATGTTCTTCTGGGGCTTGGGATGGTGGTGTTCCCTGTCCTAATCCTAGGGCAGGGCTTCATCTTTTTGCCTTAATGTTGATGCCAGCTGCTGATGAAAAGCACCTTCTCCTCTGCTCCTGCCACGTGGAAGAGCTTATTTCCAGCTCTCCACCTCTTCCATTTGCCACCTCCAAAGTCACCCTGACTTGGGGCAGCTCTGGAGCATCTGTCTGACTTGAAGCACACGAAGGGTCTCAAAGCTGCAGCGTGATGCCCAGTTGCTCTGCCACAGGCTGAAGCCTGAATATGATGGAGCGGTGAGGACAACTTATACAACGTATGGATTCTGTGTTTTCTGAAGAGTTGGTGTAGATGTGGCCCAAGAAGCAGCAGTTTGTCCAGGCCCTGCAGAATGGTGGCAGTGGAGCAGTGACAGAGCCAGCAGTCCTGTGCCCTGACCTGCTGCTATCCCACATCCTTGAAGAGTCATCTCGTTGAAGACAGTAAATTTCTGATACGAGCAGGGAGACAGCTGCGCGGATGTTTGCATTGTACGGTCCTTGAAGATGCAACGGATGTCACTTGCACACAGAGTAATGGCTCTTGTATAGGTGTACTCTTCCATCTCTGTCTTGGTTTTGTGCATCTGACTTAAAATGTACATGTATCCGGAGAGAACTGATGCAAAAGTGGAACTTTGACAAAGAAAAGCTT
Organism: Aptenodytes patagonicus; assembly: GCF_965638725.1. Taxonomy (NCBI): domain Eukaryota; kingdom Metazoa; phylum Chordata; class Aves; order Sphenisciformes; family Spheniscidae; genus Aptenodytes; species Aptenodytes patagonicus. The sequence goes on along the minus strand of NC_134966.1, from coordinate 8,996,645 downwards.
TGCTCGTTTTTTTCCTTGAGAAAACTCTGCAAAGACCTTCCCCCGTACACAGACCTTCCTGTGTCGGTGCTACGGGTGTGCGCTACTTAACAGGGCTGGGGATCCTGGGAGGATTTTGTGTGTAAGCGCTGGGTGTGGTATCGGGGGTGTTCCTGTGGCACCCTGGTCTCCTCTGGGCACGCGCAAAAGACAAAGCAACCGAGATGGTGCTGGAGGACTAGTTTAAAAGAAATGCTTGGAGAGCCGGGGTGCGAGACAGCGGGCTCCGGAGCATTGCTGTCTGCTGTCCCAGCGATGTACCTGAGCCTGATGGGGTGCAACAGCTCTCCGATGGGAAAGAGAAACTCGGTGTTCCAAGCCAGTGGACTGTAAAGGTTATTAAAAGAAAATTGAATATATTTCTTTCATGCGGAAATAGTGCTTTAGTCCCTGTACATAGAGATTTATCAAAAGGACCTCTGTGCTCCAGAGGCAGAGCTGAGATCACAGTTCGTTGCAGATGTGAATTGAACTGGCTGAGTCCCACTTTCAGCAGATATGAATGACCATTGTACAGCGTCAGTCTATCTTGAACCCCACACATCAGTTCTGTTCTGAGGCTGTCTTTGCACAAGCTAGATTTGCACAGCAAATTAATTTAAAAGAAAGAAAAAAAAAAATCTTCTGGCTCCTGGAAATAATACGGCGAAGCTGGCTGCCAGGGCTCTGCCTACGGGCACACCAACGTGGGACGCTGGAGACCTGCAGCAAGTAGAGTCCACCAGTTCACCTCAGGAGAGGCTGCTCCAGCGGCCAGGGATGTGTTAGAGATGGATCCACCAGCATGTAGGTCTGTTTGGGTTTTGTTTCACTTTTCAGCTGGGATGTTTGATCCCATTGTAGGAGATGCTGAATGGGAAGCTCATTTTAAGCGTTTTCAGCTAATACAGCAGCTTGGGATGTTCTGATTTTTGTAGACTTAGATGGCAGCTCCTCTGCGGGAATCCGATTTTTGGGACCGAGTGCTCAATGGGATTAGACTCTTATGATGTCTTAGATCATGCACAGAGATTTATTAGTCACTAGGAGAGTCTGTAGCAGACCTTGAATTGAATGTATTGGCCTGGAAGGGAAAAAAACCTGTTCGCCTTGATGGTATTTTTGAGGTAAAGAAGGAAGTTGGGCCAGGGTCATTAGCCCATATTTGATCTAAATATGAAATTTTATTTAAAAACATGCATGCATAGAAAAATCTACAGTTGGGAAGCAGATAAACTTGTGGTTTAAATCCAACCTGCAGGGAACCACATGAAGGACTCTCGCCTTGAGGCCTCGCTTGACTCTGTTTGCTCAGCCTGTTTCCTCCATCAGCCAAGTCCCAGTGTGTGCGCTGCCTCCCACCCTCCCCCTCGCCTTTTTTCATAATATTGTTCTAATTACTGGAGTGTGAAGAATTGACTCTTAAAATGCCTCTTGGCGAATTCCATTTGTGCATTGATGAAATTTCCCCTCGCTGCAGTCTCGCCATTAGCACCGGCCGCGTTCAGCCTGTCCTCGGATCAAAACTTCTCCTCCACCCTTCCCGGGCAAACTGGGACATGCTAGTTATCACGTTGGTTGGAGATCATAAATGCCAAGGGGAGATGAAAAAGGGAAGAAAATGAGGGATTTGGGGGAGGATGAAGGGTTAACACTTGTCTGCCGGGGTCCCGCTGGGGTGTGTTTTCACAGTGCTGTTGCTCCTGATGAGCTGCCAGATGTAACTTTTTGGGGGTAAACTGGGACAGCCAGGGATGGCTGCGGGTGCAAGGCTCTGAGAGCAGAAGCTCAGCTGGTAGCTCAGGGAAGGGCTTGCAGGAGGGTTGTGGGGCTGAGGATTTCGGGGGGGGTCGAGCTCTGAACCCCGCTTGGAACAGGGATGTTTGTGGTGGTACTTTGCCTGCATGTGGGTCACGTCCTTCGCTTTCTTATAATAGCTGTCCCTTGAGGAAGGGGGTTGCTGGCTCTGCCTGGATCTTCTGCTCCCTGGCTGGGCGCATGGGCTTGCAGCAGACTCTTGTGCCTGTGCAGTCATCTGTTGACGTTGCAGTTGCAGGGAATTGAGGGTGTATGGCTTACGTGCTCTCAAAGTGGGTTATTTCTTTTAAAAACAACAGCACTATAGGGTTGTTTCTAGGGACCTTTTTTTAAGTGGGCAGGGAGCACTTGAGTAATGCTTCGGGCTATTTCTGCATTTGCCCAGTTTCAAAAACTTGAAAAATAAAACTGAAAGCTCAGTTAGCAAGTAATTGCAAGGTTCCCGGGACTGAGGCTTTAAGAAAAATGCTAAAGAGGAGGTTTTCTTCATAACGTTAGAGACTGGGCAGCTTTGGACCATCTCCTGATTCCAGAGCACTTGTGGTAGGTCCACACAACAGACTCGCACTGCGAAATTACAGGTTGCTTCTGTCTGGGTTTCCCTCATCCCTGCGCTTGCAGCCTGGGAGCTGGATCAGCAGGTCCTGGAGAGGGGAGCAGGGATGGGTTGGAGAGGTGGTTTTCCCCAGAGCTGCGTGTGGGTTGTGCTCCCTGCAGCAAAGGACCTGGGGACTGGGCTGGCCTGAAGCGCTGGTGGCTTTGGCTAACATGAAGTCTCCTCCTTTATCATATAAACCTCCCAGGAATCCTCCCTGCAGGATAGACTATGGGCTGCAGGGGCATTTGGCTGGATCCCAGTTGACTTTGTCAGAGGAACTGAACCAGTGGGGAACCAAAATTCATCCCAACGGCTCCACACCGCCGTTGGCATGGCTGTCAGCCCCTGTGTGGGACCGGGACTGGTGGCCAGGCTGGGCAGTGGAGAGGACAGAGCCGTGGTGTGATGACAGCCTAGTCCTCTATGATCCTTGGCAGGGGACCCAGCAGAGGGATGCCCCAGCTTCGGTCTGTGCTGCTCAGCTCCCCTCTGCAGATGCGTTGGGGCTCACCAGGGCTGTGGGCAGCCTCTCCCACCTCTACAGCCCTTTTCTGGCACGGAAAAGGTTTTAATTGCCCCTTGCAGGAGCGCTTGGCACACCCCCTGGCTTCTTCTAACATGCCTCTTCTTGGTCAATGGCTCACAGAAGAGCAGTTATCCTTCAGAGGAGCAGTAGAGCCTGAATGTTCACCACCTTATCGCACTGTTTTGTCAGCTAATCAGTTTTAACCCTGATAGGGGGAGAATTTGAAAACCAAGGGAAGGTGAAGGAAACCTGCCCTGGACTAGACTAAGGAGAAACTGGCCAGGGACACACCAGGGATGGATGGTCTGTGGCCAGGGATGCTCAGCTTTGGGCTTCTTGTTTTCACAGTGACAGGGACCTTCAAAATGCAGGGAAAGGGCAGTGCCAAAAGCCCTGGAAGCAGGTAATCAGAGATGCAGCCACTTCGGCTGGCAGGTGGTGTTGCTGGAGAAAGCTTTTTGAAAGCAGGGTTTTGCTGTGCCGGTCCCCGGAGCTGTTGGGTTCTGTGAAGTCGCAATTCCACGCACCACTATCTGCAGCAGGCGCTTCTGTTTGCATCGGCTGTTACAGGGGTGTAAACCAGCCAAAAAACATTTAACTTCAGGCACTTTGCTCCTCCCAGATACTTCTCCAGCTCTGTCTTGCCACAGAAAGGCTTGTAAAGAGGTAGCGATTGATTAAAATTAGTCGCAGCGAGTTCCTGTTCATGTAAGCTGTCTCGAGGACAAGCAGATCTTTAGATTTTTTTGTGGTTTTGCTCCATTCTATTTCTAGCTCCATTAAATCCACTTTTACCCTATTCTTTTCTGAAACATACACGAGTAAATGCCATAACAAGGGCACACTTAAAGAAAAACGAAGCATGACTATAAATAAGTGACCCAACTAAAAGAAAGGTCAGATAAGAGACATTACCCAGTGGTGTTCGTTAAGGAAGGGTATCAGGGTGTAATTTAGCTTCCTGGTATACCTGCGTGTTTAGTAAAGCCAGAGGACCCACAGAGAGAGATAAGAGGTGAAAGGTATGCAGAGGGAAACTTTCCTTTCCTGTGTGTTTGCATTCTGGGCAATACAACAGGTGAAGTGGAAGAGGGCTTTTTGATACCAATTATTATCTGTGGTGCACTTAGTATTTTGGAAAAAAAAAAAATATTCCCTGCTTTAGGGGGGAAAGGAAGGAGCTGAACGACGGCTCTTTGCAGCATGACCCTCGTGGTGCTTCTGTTTGGAGAAGGCAGGGCTGTTTGCTTTTCTGCTCCTTGTCATGTGCTGAGCAAACCTGCGCTGAAATGTTTGCGAAGTGGGTAAAGGTTTTTCACCCCGTGCAGTTTGGAGCCTGACCCGAAATTTGGAGTTCACGTGCTGAGGCTGGGTGCAAAAAGCTGCCGTCCCATTGCCCAGCCCAGGGCTAGTGGCTTCTGCTCGAGGCACACGCATGAAGGAGGAGAATATCCAGAGTTACTTAAGAAAACAGAAATGTCTCGGAGACAAGCTCATGTCTCAGTAAGGTCGCTCCTACTACGTGGGGCTGGGAAGGAGTTTCCCGCGGGGATGTTGGACGTAATGGTGCTTTTCAAGGCTTTGCTGTGCGCGTGGATGCATTGCCACCAGCCCCAGCGTGTTTCTGCCTGTCGATGTGTCTCTGCTCCTGCCCGTTTCCCTGCCTAAAGCTCTCCAGGTATTCACGCAAGTGTGGAAATGCATCCAAATGATGTCAGGAAGAAATGGCAGTGTAGAGAAATCCCTCTTTATGGCAGGAACCAAGTGAATGGGGATTTATCTTGGAGATTAGCTGGGCTCTTCTTCTCGTTTTGCTTTTCCTGCCATGAAACTCAGTTCCCTGAACCTAAGAGAATTGCTCTACAGGTCTGCACCATCTGGGGGTGGTGCAATAATAAAACCATTTAAATTCTCCTTTGTACTTTGGAGGGACAGTGATAATTCCCCTGATGCCGAGGCTTATTTTGCTTCGTTAATACCTGGGTTTGAACATTTTCCTTTCTTCCTTTCCTTGCTCAGGGCTGTGGTTTTGGAAAGCTCTCTTCTCAAGGAGATTTAGCGCGTGCACACACCGTGTGAAGTCAACAGGGGCTGAACTTCAAAGTGAAGCATGTGAATAAATATTATCTTGACTTGAGGCTACTATTTATTCTTTTTCTTCTAAAACAAAACAAATTCATACATGCCTTCTCGAGACCTGGAATTAATCGTTCTCTCCTTTTTTTTTTTTTTTTTTTTTTTTTTTACCACCGTGGCGATGGCAGCACTGTAGTATTTACTCTGCTTTGCTCAGATGATGACCTTAGCTGCCTCTCTCAAGTGTATGGGTTTTGCTGTTTTGCAGCCATTTTTTAATATTAGGGGGAAAATACTGTAGCCAGGGCCAAAATCCTCCACTCTTGCTTGCGTGGCTTCCATGGGTCACCAAGGGGCCAGACCCTGCTGTGATGGGAGAGCCCAGGAAGATGCTGTGAACCCAAACCTGAACCTTGGAGGATCAGGAGGGTGTTTGCTTCAGGGTCCGGGAGCTGAACGCGGGTTGTGCCGGGGCTGTGTAGTTTGCTGTGTGATTTGCTCCCTGGAAGTGCCTGCAACAGGCAAGTCCTTGTGTCCCAAGTGTCCAAAAGAAACCAGTAAATTTGGGTCCAGACAGCCCATCTTTACAGGGCTTGACTTGCAAAAGGTGTTGAGTGCTTGTCCTCTGAAAAATCGGTGCGGTTAATACTGCCTCAAGCCATGCACCCAAATCCACCAGGTCTTCGGATGATTTGTAGCTACTTTGTGTGGGCGAGAGCTGGGGTGTTGCTGTGGTATCGCTGTCCCAGGTGCATCTTGCTGTCTGGTTCAACTCTCCTCTGCAGCTCCATGCAGGGAAAGCCTTCATGCATAGAAAATAATAAAATAAAATTATGCCATCAAATGTTTTATGTATGAGGAGGCACGGGCTGTCAATAATCCTCTATGTTTTTTAATGCGAACTCTCTCTGCGTTTCTGCTGGTGGCTGATGACACCAATTAATTTTATTGTTTGGAAATAATCTTCTGTGGTGTGTGATTTGCACGGCACTAGCCTTATGCTTTCTAATGATTTCTCTATTAATTTCACTGCTGCCAATAAGCTGAAGATGCCTTTCAAGTGGAAAGGGAAACATGACCTAATATCACGGATAAAATATTAGCAAGAGCAAATTAAATCCCGGTTAGCAGTGTTAGGACCCCAGCTGCTAAAGACAGAAGAGCCACTGAAGCGTAGCAATGAGCAAAGCTGCACATGCCGTGTATGGATGCACAAGAGTGTGGATCAGTAACTTTTTGAACAGCTTTAAAATTAACGTAGAACCAGTGGTTTTGTCCCCTCCTGCTCCAGCCGGCTATTCCCTGGTCAAAAAAGAGTTGACCCCGATAAATTAAATTTGTGTGCCTCCCTATGCGCTAGAAGCGCTGCGGCCGGGCTCGCCCCGCTGTAGCAGTGGTCATGCTTTGCTTTCATTCCTACTTTTTGGTCTGAAGACAGATCTGATGAGAGCTCCTCTGCAATGCTGCCTTTGCCACGACGATGTATGCCTTTGTCGTCCCGTGTCTGCGTGTAAGGACGAAGCTTCACGGAGGAGCTCCCTCTGTCCCGCAGGACAGTGGTGATGAGTGGGTGGGTAGTGCCATTTATTTTCGTGATTTTTCAGCATCACAAGCCTTGTGGGTGTCCTCAAGCCTTGTCCTTTTGTACAACCTGCACCCATCTTGCAGAAGACCCAAAAGCAAGATTTATATGAGAGGTTTCCAGCGCAAACTGGGGTTAATGACTTGGGTACTTGTCATCTGCAAGTCCTCCTTTGCAACAGCTGGGTGCTAGTGAGCGTGCTTCGAGGGGCTGGGAGAGGAGCTGTGGTTTACAGTAGTCATCAGCCCCAGTCAAGGTGAAGAATAGAGCTTTTTAGTAATGGCATTGTAGAAATGTTCAGATGGGTCCCAATCAGGTACTGCCGCACACGCACGTACCCGTGAGTAACCCCGTGGAGAGCATCTTTACCTTCCAGCGAGCTTCACTGGCTGCTCTGAATCTCTCCCGAAATCAAGGAAATAAGATTAAAATTATGATGAGGTCACGTGAAATTTGTCCTTCTTCAGCCTTTGGAAGAAGTCTGTACTCGTGGTGTGGCTGTTGGCACGCTCGCGGCTGGGGCTGACTTTCCTTCTGAGAGGAAAAAATGCTCCTGTAATACATGAAAATATCATCACATCAATATTGTCTAAGTGAAGCAAGAAGGGGGGGGGGGGGGGGAGGAAATCAATGCAGGTTGTGACCAAAATATTTATGTGAAGATTTATATAAACATACAAATATTTATTGCTTTAATATTTTAGTTGCTGTGCTGTGAAGTTTTGTGCTTCCTGCATAGAAATATGAGGCAAAAGAGTTGGTAATCAAGGATATGGGCTTCTGGGCTGACGGCTGGGGAAGGATGAGGGGCTGAAAGCTCAGCAAAGAGCCGGCCGGTTTGCAGCGAGGGGGTTGGACCTGGGGAAGTGCTGGGGCTGTGCTGGCTGCCCGTGCCGGCTGCGGGGTTAGAGCTGCGCTTCCCGTCTGCTCGCTCGTCCCTTACAAACGTCTCGTTCGGTGCAGGTCAGCGGGCAGGCTTTGGGCTTCCGTACAGCACGAAAGCGGCGCTCACCTTGGCTGGAGTCATTGCTGGGTATTTTATTTGGAATGGTAACCTGCGAGGCGTTTCAGTAATTTCATTCCCCCCCCCCCTTTTTAAGGGGGAAAACATACATAAACACCAGGTTTTCACAGAACTGGATCATGACAGTGTGGGCAGGAAGAAAATAATATAATGAGCTATATATAAAAATAGTTGTCAGGAGCGATGGGCTGATGCAGGCAAGGTGTCTGTGGTGCTGCTGCTGGGCTGCTCGGGACGGTGTTTCGGCAAGGACGTGCTTGCCCTCCCGGTGCCCGGCGGGGTCCCTCCAGCCCCCCAACCACGGCTGGCTGCCTCCGCTGTCACTTTTTCCAGGGAGTGCCATTGCCTTGACTCAGTTACAGAGGATACCTTGAGGCCCATCCTGCTCTCCGGCAGCAGGCAGGAGCGCTGGCTGAAATGCAAAGCGATGCCCAGGCTGCTTCATCTCCCCCAGGAGCTGGTTTTAGACGTCTTAACGGTCTTTGAAACGGCGATAAAATGCTTATGGTCGGATCAAAGTCTGAGCATGAGATTTCTGCTGGCCTCGGGTTTCTTTGCACTGGGTTCAGGATTATAGAGTGAAGTCAAGCCCTCCCGTAGGGTAAGTACGAGCACGAGGCCATTACAGCTCTGACTTCACGGGGGAGGTTACCGAAACTCAGTGTCTGCTCTTTTCTGAGTCACAAACAAACAAACTGAAACTTGGGGGGGGGGAAGGCCAAAATTCTCAAAGAAATTGATTGTCAGCAAAAGCAAAAAGAAAAAAAGCAAAAACCACCCAAAAACCCAACGAGCTTGCAAAGTCACCAGTGCTGCCCACCGTTCTGGTTGCATCTCTACTGCCAGAGCAAACCTAAGCCAGCAGAGCGGGCTGGGATATCTTTTCCTCCATCGCCGTTGCTGTGAAGGGAGCGCGCCAGCTCTGGTTCGTAATTAATAGTTTTCCAGCCTGTTTCTGCTGGGAGAACAACGAGGACATTGAGAGCGGGTCCGTGCTGGCTGCGCTGCACAGCGGCTGCTGGGGAAGGCTGAGCCTCGTGCTTGCTCCAAGTCACCTACACCCAGAGCTGCGCCTCCCGCCCTGGCAGCCCTCCTCCAGATAAAAAATACTTTAGACACAGGATTAGGGGTAAATGGTGTTGTAGTACTACGGTGACATTTTTCCCTGTGATGCTTTCTTTTCTTTTCTCTCCCTTATGGACTCTAATCTTCCAATATTGTGAGAAGTGAGGAGTAATGGAGCTATTGGCCTTTTTAAATATGTATGAACTTCTCGGGAAAGCCAGAGAAATGGGGAGCGACAGAGACAGATAACAGATGCGAGATGGTCTCACAACCATGTCATTTGACATGCCTGGGTTTTTTTGGTGTTTTTTTTTTTTCCTGGCGTCCTAAGTCATTATTCCCAGGCAAAGCATAATGTTTCTGTTCTTTTCATGTATAGATTATTATTGTTTTTAAAAAGAAGACTGTATCTGGGACACAGCTGTGATTATATCACAGAAAGCTGATCGTGCAGTTCCTACCTCTGGCTTGCTGGGTTTTTGCTGCCGGCAAACAAAGATGTTTTCTGCTTCTTGTTGGGGTCAGTCTGGATGGTAACTCAGTAAAACGGGCTCTGTGGGATACGGTGATTTTTGTGACAGCCCTGCACATACGTATTTTCTGCACATATATATTTGTTGTGGTGGTCAGGTTTGGCTTCTTAGAGTCGAATGGGTCCGTCCCACCTCCATCATCTTTGTTCCTCCAGCTGAACGTGGTGGGGCTTTCGCCGAGACACAGGGCAGATGCTCCGAGTTGCTTCCATTTGCGCTTCGCTTCGCTGGTAAATGACTTTGTGTTTTTCCTAAATACTGGCATAAACAGCAGAGGTGTGCGGGAATGAGCTCTGCTTTGCAGGTAATTCTGGAGGCATCCGGGTGAGCCGTGCGGATTAGCTGTGCCAGGATCCATCCCCTGCCTGAACCGCCTCGTGCACTCACAGCAGAGCAAAGCATCTTTCTCGCTGTCATAGCAGTGCTGGCAGCCAGTGGGTTACAGCAGGGCAAAACAGCGTTGGTAGCTTGGGTTTTCTCACCTTTTATTTATTTATTGCCCCCCCCAACAAACTGTTAACTGAAAACACTCCTAATTTTGGCTGAAATGCAGCTAATCGTTTTGTCTGAAAAGTGAATTTTTGAGAAGATTCACTTCATTATTTTCACACGGTGTGCTTTTTCTTCATTTAAAAACAAAATTATATTTAATCTATGGTTAGTTTTTTCTGAGAGCTGATCCACCCGGCTCTGGGAACTGTACGGAGAGGAGCAGTAAGAGCAAACCCCGCTCGGGTCGCCCTCTCCTTCCCTCCTGCTGTGCAGCCATCGCATCCCGCCAAAAATGAATTATTCAGACGGCGCTCACAGCGCAGCGCGGATGCCCCGTGCAGCCAGCACGTACCGCTCAGATATCTGCCGCGAAGGTCACGTAAACGGGGTGACACCCGCTTTTTAGCAGCCCTTTGATTTAACAGCATGCCGTTGCCCTGCGTGAGCAAAGATCACTCGCGAAGGGAAGAGTTACGCCACGGGCGATGAATTTCTCGCTCCCTATGGCCATCTCCATGCAAGCGTTTGCAGGATTAGGTCTTCTGGTGCTCTGGGTGCCCGTGGGGAATGCTCTGGATATAACAACCCCTGGTGCTGGAAGTAACCCGCGTAGTCAGGCAGGTGTTTCTGGGGGCTGAACGCAAGCCCGTGGCTTGGTCACCACGAGAGATGCTAAAGGAGGGATGCTGGTGGCAGGGGTGACTGGGTGGAGTCGTGCTGTGATGTCTGTGGGGATTCACTGAGCTAATCTGCCTGTCTCCTGGGGCATCCCGGCCCCTCTAGAAGGGCTAAACCCGATTTCCCTGCAAGATGCCTATCAGTGTAGCACATCTAAAATTACGTGTATTATGGTGACAAATTTAAGTTAAGTGCATTGATTTTAGTTTTGCTGGGGAAGGGAAGCTAGCAAGGGTTGGAGCCTGGGAAAAGAGGCAAACGGGCAGGGATGCGATAGGATTTGCTTTCAGGGAAGGCGCTCCTTACCCAGAATGGGGTGATGTACGATGTTCCTTGGTGCTGTGCAACGCTGCTGCCGCCCGTTTGCACAGTGATTGTGTCTGTTATGGGAGCGGGGTTGGCTCTCAAGCATGTATTTGATTTACTTGGGTTCTTCAGGCTCTGGACCGTAGAAAACGCGATGGTAATCGGCCTTCAGCCGCCTCGCCCGGGCAGGGGATCGATACAGCTCAATACGGGGGTTTGTCTTGCGGTTTGTGCTTTTTCCAGAAAGACTTGGGGAGAAAAGATGTCATTTAAAGAAAATTACTGCATTGCCTATCAACTGAAAACAAGTGTCTTTTGTCCTGTCAATCATTCGGAGGCTTTATCTTGTCAATCACAAAGGAAAATGTCTCCTTTTCACTTCTGCCAGACTTTGCATAGACCCTGTTTCTCCGTCATTCAAACAAACAAGCACTGGGGGCAGTAGCTTTGTAATAAAAAAAATCATTAAAAAAAATAATTGAATATTTTATCAGTATTTAGACTTGAGAGAAAGTAGTAATGCAAGTTAGAGCGTGTTCTCTTCTCCCGTAGCTGAACCTAGGTGATATATCAGACTATCAAACAGGGCAGCAGGGAGAAGTGTCCTCACTTTCTCCTCCCCTATGTGCACACATGGCTATATTATATCGAATTCCTCATGCTTGTGCTAGTATGTTAGGTACATACTATAAAAAGTCACTGTGTGTTCAGCTATATTGTACTTCCCTAGATGAGGCGCGATAAGGTTCATGCACGTTAAGCGACTCGGCTTCGTTAGCAGCATCTGCAGAGGGAGGAGGTGCAAAGACTCCAGCGCTCTGTGATTTTTTTTTTTTTTTTTCCCACCGCTGCTTCCCCGGCTCCCCCCCACCGGCGGGTCCCCAAAACAGCACTGCGCCTGCGGGGTGAGGCCGGGGTGCGGGGACGGCACGTATTCGATCTCTTTGCCAAGTATTGGAAGCCTGGGTGTGGAGGCAGAGAGAGCAGTGAGCCTCGAGTCTCGTCACTTACAGGTTGCTCTGTGCTTCTTGGATGCTTTCAGAGCCTGGAACTGAAGCGTGGCATAAAGCATATTTCCCAAACACGAGCTCTCTGTTAATGAATTCATTGCAGGCCCTGGCCGCGGCTCTATTTCCACGGCACGTAGACGATGCACCTGATGGGAGCGTTTTGGGTTGCGAGCTGCCCGTCGGGCCGTTACTCGGAGCGCTTTGCTCCCCTGCCCTCGCTGCTCCTCCAGCGCTGGCGATGCGAGGGCACTGCAAGGCTTGCTGCCGACAGCGCTGACTTGGGCAGACCTCGGGGCTGGTTCTCCGGCCCGCGGTGGGCTCAGGAAGGAGGGAAGAGGCTGCGGTTTTATCCCAGGAGGAAACCATAATAACGCTGCATGCACCAGGGTGTTTGCAGCGCCCGGATGAAGTGGCTTTTGTCATTTCACAGCAGGCTCTTGAGCAAGATTCACTGTAACCCTGTTTGTAGGCTGGACGCTGTGGCACGTTTTGAATCACTTGTGGCTTTTGTTTTGTTCATGAGAGTGAAAGACATTTCCCTTTCCCTTTCTCATGGCGGTTTTCCTCCCCGTGCTGCTCCGCAGATGGGCTTTGGACCAGTCCCTGTGTGAGCCAACGTACTGCCACAAGTCCAGGAGTTCGTCTGTCCGTCCATCAGTCAGCGTGTGGCTGCGTGCACGGCCCGGGCGATGGGAGCTGGGCACCAAACACCTCGCATGCACGTGTTTGGGCTTTGTAGAAATGCTGGCACGCTGCTGCCTTTCCTCCTGCCAGGGGAACTTGTTCGCCTGCTCGAGCTGGAGGCCCAGTTAAGCTCCGGTAGTTCAGGTCATCTTGTGTCAGCAGCGCTGCTGGAGCTTCCAACCCCTCGGTGCTGCTCCAGCAGCTCCGGAGCAATGCAGGGTCCCTGATTCCCCACCCCACGTGGCCCCGGGGCTGCAGCGAAGGTCCTCTCTGCTCGTGCCTAGAGCAGCCCTGCAAAGTCGTTGGGGCTCGCTGCTTTAAAGCCTTTGCTGAATTGGGCCGTGCTCCGGCAGCCTTGCCAAAGCTGGGGATGTTGTTTTCCAGCTGCCACGTGGCCGGGGTGCCTGTCGGTGCCCACCGTGGGCTGTTGGCCGTCTGCTTGCTTCCTCGCAGGCTGGCCGGGCTGGCTGGGCACGGGCTTTTTCCTGTAAACAGCTCTCTCCTGGGGCACGGCGTGGTGTCAGGAACTGGTATCATTGTTCTCAACAGCCGCACGTTTCCCTTTGCAGCCAGCTAAATATATAAAGCTGCTAGATATATAAAGCAGCCATACGGAGTTTCCATTTCTCTCTCGGCCCCTCTTTGAGCGGGACACCTAAATATTGCTCTTACTCTGTGCCAGGGCTTTTATGGTGAGGTTACGTGACTTAGGTGCCTTTGGCTGATGGTCCTTTGCCAAGCCAAGGTGAAATACTTGGCAAATAGGGACATCTCTTTGTAGCAGGGAAGCGTGAATCATCCCGGTTAAGCTTTTAGTTGCAAACTTTTTTCTTTTTCTGCAGCCCAACTTCGTTTCCTCTGCTCCGACCTTGGATGCTGCAGCCGCTGTCGGTGGCGGTGCGTTTCCGGGAGCGGCACAGCGGGGAGGGCGAGCGCGGGGTGCTCCATCCCCATCGCCTGCGGTAGGAGACGATGGAGCTCGTGGGTCGCACGGCCGGGGATGCAATTCGCCCTCTGGGAAAATGCAGCGCGCTGATGGTGTTCCGCATCCTGAGATGACGCGCTCTCCGCTCCATTTGCGTTCTCTGCCCGATGGCTGCTCTGCTGGGAGTCTTGGCTCTCCAGGGTTTTATATCAGCTCTGTGTGTTTTATCCCTCTTACGTTGCTAAAAAAAGTTACTTTCGGAGCGTGGAGTGGTCTGGGCTGGCTCCTGGGTGTGCACTGGCTCTGGAGTAGAGAGCAGGGACCAGCGCCGGTGATAACCCACCACCTTCGCTGCGCATCTCCATTTTAAGAAGCCTGGCTCGTTCTTAGAAATTCTCCTAATTCTTTACATGTTGGTATTTTATAAATCCCAGGGCGCCCGTCCCCAGCCCCAGGCAGGCGAGTCGGGGCTGGGAGAGCTGTGGTGTGAGGACCCAGCGGGCGGTTCGGGGAGTCCCTCGGGATCCTGCCCTGGCACCCGCCTGGCCCCGGCCGGCATCCTCCCCACCGCCACGCACACAGCGCGTCTGCTGCCAGACAAGGACAAATGGGACCCGGCCTCCCTTTCGTTTCTCTGAATGCAGAAGATCTGTCTTATCCAGGCTTTTCTTAATAGAAGACAAATACGAGTCGCTCCCTTTCTTTTCCTTCTGAACCGTAACAAAAGCTTTAGTGCACTGGGACCGGTAATTAGCTTCGCTCTTATTTTCCAAGTAACTCACCTCTGAAGTGTTTGTGTGCCGGGAGGCTCCTGGGCCGCATACAGGAGAATGGCCTCAGGGCTGAATTTGCATTTCTGCTACATAAATTCAAATTACTTTCATACATCAAGTGATTTCACTGGTCAGAGGATCACTTCTTATCGGGGGGTGTTTGGCTGCTCGGCGGCAGGGCCGACTGGGCTGCAGCTGCCAGCTCCTTTGCAAACATTAAAAAAAAAAAAAAACCAAAAAACCCAAATGCCGAGTGTGATGTGTGCCTCTGGAAGAGGCTGCGTCCTCAGCCACCGGAGACACCTCGTCTGCAGCGGGAGGTGTTTGATCCCCACACCGTGTGTCTCCGAAGCTGCGGGTGGAGGGAGTGCATGTGAAGTCTCACCTGGGCGCCGCTTTCATCGGCAGTTGCACCTTCTTGTTAGTTCATTACAATATTATTTCACTGTTTTCTTTGAGTATAACAACATCTGGCGGTTACTGAGCGATTGATTGCTGTCAGCGCAAGCCTTTACTGTTGGCTTTTACTCTCTTGTAATAATAAAAATTAACGATTTTGCATCCCTTGCCTTTCATCCTCGAGTATCCTAAAGCTTCGTATGAGCAGTTGATCTCCGTGAAGGGGGCACGCTGCCCACGACCCGAGAGGCAGGGGCTGCTCCTGTTCTGTGCAACTGATGCCCCCGAGCACCAGGAGGTGCTTTGAGAAACACGTGAACTCCCTCAGGTTTTATGAACAAAGACTCTCGCCATGGAGTTGAGCCTTCAAAATAAGAAGAGCAGATGGCATCGGAAGCATCTCCCTCGTTGACAGCCAGGTTTGCTGCAGAGCTGATAAAACACAGGAGATCACGCTTGATGGGTGCGTGGTCATCGTGGATGACTTTCAGGTGTTTCAAAGACCTCCTCTCTTTCGCGGGGAAAAAAACCTGGGACCTCAGACGTACCCATCTCCTGCCTCGTCCCATGATGAAAGTGATGCGGTCCCAGCGCTCACGTGGGGCGATGCTGGCCAGGGCGCTGTGGGCTTGACGTCGAGCCTCTTGGAGGTTTTTGTTTCCTACGAAAGCGTTTCTCACCCTTCCTTCTTGTTTAACGCGAGCTGGCAGAGGGTATCAGCTCTGGTTTGAGCTGTTTCTCAAGTGTTTATTGAAATGTTCTTCTCCTGCATCTCTTGCCGACAGCTTCACACCTTCCCGCTTAGGTGGAAAAGGCTCCTGAAGTCAACCGGTGGGCAGGGACCCCGTGGAAAGGCGGCTTAATGCTTGTGTCATTACTGTCCAGCGAGCCAGGGCTGCCAGGGAAGGGAGGGTTGCAAATCGTATTTCTGGGATGATTGTGCTCCTGTTGGTACGGACGAAATGACTTATCTGAGCTCCATCCAGTCGTCTGCACTTTACCCAGCGCTTTTTTTGGGTTAGTGTACTGAAAAGGGGTATCCTTTGCAGCATTTCCAGTGCTGTTTGTGCATGGGGAGGTTAATGTTGTGCGTTTAATGTCCCTCCGTAGTGCCACCAAGTTTGGTTTTTCTCCAGCTGGATGGGTAGGTACAATTTGGTTGCGAAATGGCATTTGCCACCTGCAGGTCCCAAATCTTGAGGCAGGGTATCGCGCCCTTGATGAAGGGGATCTTCAAACTAGGGCTTGCACGACTGCAGTAATACAGGCCTTTCAGGGCAGAAACAAAACGAGAGGAAACGGTTCTCTTCCAGGAGATTACAGTTTGCAATTTGATTACTGACCCCATGATTGGCTTGCGAGTGACGGCTGCGTTACGAGTTCATGTGGCTCTTCACAGCTGCCTTTTTTTCCCCCCACGTAAAAACCCTTCCTAGCACAGGGCTGGCACTCGTCCCCTCCTGCTTCCCAAGAGCCTCGCTGCCTGAAATCACTTGGAGGTTCATTACCCACATTGGAAAGTCGCTGTGCAGGCTGCGCAGCTCATCCTCCTCCAACAAGTGATTACCTCCTGTGGAGCAGCCGCTAACGAGGAGAGGACCGCGCATCTTCCATGACTTTGTTTGGCGGAGGAAGATAAAATAAACAAAGACAGAAAATCAGCTCCTTGCTCAAGTTCTTGGTCTCCTCTGCCTCGTCAGTTGGGTTTTGGTAATCGTTTTAATCTGCAGTTGAGGTTTCCTGGCAGTATAAGGGTTTTTCAGTGACTGTCATTTTCTTTGTTACTTTCAGGCTGGTTGTTTCAAAACTCATTACCGTTGGCATTTATTTACCAAGGCTGGAAGCAGCTTGCACCAGGGGCGCAAAATGGAGATTGATTTACGGTGACGGTGTGTGATCTAGAAAATGTCAATTTTTTTCCTCTCGAGTCCATACATTAGTTTTGATTCCAATGAGGTTTTATACTATACTTATAAATCAGTTCCGAAGGAGCTGCGCGAGTCTGGGAAATTAAAGTAGTCAAGCAGCAGCCCTGTATCGCGGCGTCGCTGATGCAGCTTTATTATGGTGCTGCCCTCCCACGTATGGATGCAGGTCTGGGCAAATGCTGATGCCGGGCGGTTTGCATGGGATGCATTCGGGGAAGGGGCTTTCGGCTGGGGAGAAGAACCAGCTGCTAAAATACAACTGTATCCTTAGTACATCAGTTAAAAAAATAGGAAGATAAGGGTCTGAAATGGCTTGTGAATTAAGGAAGCAAGTCCCATGCTCAGTTTTTTGGTGAATATTGATGCCTCAGCACTTCTGAGCTAGCAGACCTCTACAAGGACTTGCTTCAGGCTGTGAAACCACTGATGGTTTTGAAAATTTTGGGTTGTTTGGACTTGCAGACTCAGCACTGGGAGCGTTCGCACTGCGTGAGCAGCTAATGCACGCGAGCGCTCCCGGGGCAGTCTCTGGGACGGCTGATGTGCAGAAGTGCTGGAGGGAGGATTGGAAGTGAGGACATCCACCTTTCAGCTGGTTTCAAATGGTTTGATTTGACATGCTGTGGAGTCGGATGCAGAAACCTCTATGAGCAAACATCGTGGTAGCTCCTTGCCGTGTGCTTGCTGGGTGCTATTGATCGTAAATGGAGAAGTGGTTAACAAAGTGTATAGAAACACTGGAAATTATAAGAAAAACTGTCCCTTCATCACCCTCTGCTGTGCTAGATAGCCAAGTCGCATGATTTTGGCAACCCCTTAGCTGTTCAGCAGAAGGTTGGCCATGCCGTGGCTGCGCGCGGGGCTGGGGGAAGAAGCAGGAGCGATCCCGGGAGCAGCGGCTGCCCTCCGGGCTGGGGACACGTCAGCATTGCGCTCCCCGCTCCCCTGCCCAGATGTTGGGTTTCGGCTTATGGAAACGTAGACAAATGGATGCGTTTTCTGTGGATGCGCGGGAGCCCCTACCTGCCAGGCTGCCTGTCTTGCACGCTGTGCCAGATTGCTACTGGGATAAACTTAGTTCAAGCTCCGTCAACTGCAATATCGTTTTTACATCTCATCGTTTTGAATTGCCGTTCCTGTCTTTAACTTTTGCTGCTCCGCCGTCTGTCTGCCCAAGCTGAGGTGCCTTGACAGCTTCCCTCGCACACACCAGTGATTTGTCGCATGCTTGCGTGCCTCTCTGCTTTTTCTTCCATTTTTGTGCCTTAATTGAAACATTAAAGGAGCTAATATAGACCCATACAAAGGACCTGCTGCATCGCCCCTGAGCTTTCTGTGGACCCCAGAATCCTTTCCTAGAAACCTCCCATGTCCTCTGTCTCCTTCGTCTTCTAGATTAAGTGATTCCTTCTGCTTGGCTGAGAAAACCTCATTCAAGATGAGATACATTAGCCCTATGTTTATGGAGTTACTGTGGAAATCCCTGGCATTCATGCTGTGCTGGTTTGCTGTAATGAATCTGTACATGCCAGAACACCTTGCAAAGAGGGGAAAGACAATTTTCCTTTCTCTTTAATAAGCAGAAACGGCAACGCAGAGCAGGGTTGCGATACAGAGCTCAGGTTTTCTTGGGGAGCCAGGGCCACAGTTTGGGGAAGGATCCAGGTGCTGGGCTGCCAGTGCGGTATCCTCTCCAGGGCTCTGCATCTCCCCTCATTTTGAGGTTTCCAGCTGCACCAGCTTCCCATTTATACCTGCTGCCTTTCACAGCATGGGCACATGCAGATGCCTGTCTGCCAGGCAAGCTTGGAGGCAAGTTCTTGATTTTAAAGTAAGAAAAGAGCTCTCGGGTACTGCCACATGATAGAAATCCTCAGACCGAGGCAGAAACCGAGCGCTTTTTTCCCCTGTAGTCAGACTCGTGATGAATGTTTGTTTGCCAGACCCGGCCTGGTTGGCTGCCTGAGCTCCGGCACCGCTCTGGGAGCGTGCGGGGCTGCCGGTGCCTCCAGGGCTTCCTTGGGGACGAACCCCGCCGAACCTGGCACACGCTGCCGTGGCTCCGGGTTTGGTCCTTACTGACCTGCAGGGCCCTGGAACAGCAAAGGGAGATCAAATCTCGTCCATATAAAAAGCCGAATGAGTTTTGTGGGAGCAGTGATGGAGGGAGCGCTCAGCCCGGGCTCTCGTCTCCTTATGGGGCTGGGGGCAGCAGTGCTTGGTGTGAGGGACAAACCGTGGCTCCCTGGGGAGCCTGTTCCTTTCTTACCAAATATCCCTGGACTGTGGGAGGGACCCAGCGCAGCCCGCTGGACTTTTTCAGCATTTCTTCTATTTGTGTTGAAGTTTTGGTTTAGCTCCCTGGGTTCGAGCTGGTCGTTAACTTGAAGCAGTGCTCATCATGCTTGGGAAATTTTTCAGCTTTACTTGAAATGGGCAGAAATTGTACCCTCGGGCCAGATCGCCAGCGAGTCTGGCAGCCCGAGCATACCCTGCTGCTCGTAGCCTTCCCTGGGCTTTGAAGTCAGTAATTTGGGCCCTCATTAAAGTTTCCACGATGCGGGGAGCCTGCGGGAAACCTTTTCGATGTGGTGAAGAGCGAGCGTTCCCCCAGTAAAGCACGAGTGCCGCTGCTGGGTGCCGCGGGCACGCCGGGTGCATCGCGGGCGGCTCGGCATCCAGAGCTGCCAGAGGTTAGGGCTCACGGGAACCGATGTTTCCTGCCCGTTACGGGCTCGTTAGTGCTGCCTGGCCCGTCCTTGCTGCCTTCTCCACCTTCCCGACATCCGGAGCCGGATCTCGTTGCTGTCACCGCGTTAGCTTTGTTCCTGCCTGCGGGCCAGCAAAGCCGGGCTTGAGGACGGGCCGGTGAAGGCTGGGATCGTCATACAGCAAAACCTCAGCAAATCCACCCCTCTGCCGGGCCCTGCTGGGGTGATTCTCCTTTCATCGGTGTTCCCGGGGGACCCCATGGCCCCCAAAGCTCGGACTGGATGGGCTAACGGCTGTGGGTTGCAGTGCTGCGATAGCTAACGTCCTTAATATGAGCTGGTCTCACGTCTGCTCTCCGAGTTCACTGGAAAAAATATTTTTAACTCCACACAAAACCTCATAGAAGGTGACAAAATGATTTCAACTTCATTGGTTTTTCCATTTGCACAGTCATTAAAAGGCCAACAGCAGCAGAGAGCATCGGCCCCAACCATTAGTGGAGCCCATTCTCTTTCCTGTGCGGTGATTACTGGTGCGGCATCCCGGGGGGGCCGGTTATCTCTGATGACAGCAGGTTGCCACCGGTGCCCCTACCTCTGCCGTCCTGCCACATCTCCCGCTCCGCCAGTATTTATAACCAGCCAGGAAGTCTGCGAGGTTATTAGTGCCAATATTTTTAGCTGGTTAGGAAGAAAGGCATTTTGTGTATGTGTGGGGGTGTTTGCTTCGCTTTGGGTTCATTTAGCAAATGTTGGTGATTTTTTTTTCTGTCTTTTTTTTTTTTTTTAATTAGGGAGACGTAAGCTTGGAGCAAATTTGAAGCAGATGGAGTTGGTGACATCACCCTTTGTTTTACTCCTGTTAGTGCAGATTAGCTACTTTGGGGTAAATCCTGAAGAGGACGTTTAAGGCTTAAACACCCTGGTCTCCTGCCTTTTCCCATCCCGTCTGTCTTTCCTGTCTGTCTGCTTTGTTCTCTCATTACGCCTCCTTCGTTCCCCCCAGGCGCGGTGCCTGTCTCTATCACATGCTGCTTCCAGACAAAAATCCCATCAAGCTTACAGCTGTTTCTTGAGCTGGAGATGAGCAGCCAGACCGTCCCGGGTTTGCAGGGAGGCGTGTTGGGGTGGTGGTCCCCTTGGCAAGAGCCTTCAGGGGTTGATGCTGGTGCAGAACCAGAGCCCCCAGCTCCGGTGCCGAGTGCTGCTGGACCCTTTCCCAAACCTGACCCCGTGCCTTCAACCCACATTGAGTTTTGTATTTTCTGTTGGTACCTTCTGGCAGCCACCGCTCTCCCCGTGCGTACCAGACCCTGCAGGACGCCTTGCCTGGGCTCTTCTGTCCCCACAGTGCTCCTACCTCTCCTCTCCCCCAGCATCCCTGGGCAGCTCTTGCACGGGGGCTTGTTTGTGGATCTGTGCCAAAAGCTGGAGCATCTACACCAAAGAGCCTATGACTCCAGCCCGGTCCCAGCATGACTTGCTGTCCCTGCCTGTCCCTGCTTCATCCCTTGGCCCAGGTCCCCTGCCTTTAGCCCTGACTTGCGACTATATTTTCCTCCTGTCACTCGCACAAGCGTGCCAGGCAGGATTCAGGTGTGCGTTGCTTTTTCCCATGGCCCATCTAAAGGAGCGATGGTTTGAGATTGTGCCCAAACCTCCGGGCCAGCGACTGTCCCCTCCTTGCAGCGCGGTGCTGCCGGGGGACGGTGGCAGGACCCCTCGTCCCCTCGCAGCGCAGAGCGGGGTGCGCGGCTGCCGCCGTGTTTTCCAACCCGCCTTGGCCCTGGCCGGAGCCGGCGCTGCCTCGCACCGGGCGCTGCTCCCGCCCCGAGCCGGCAGGAATTTGCTTTATCTCCCTGGCAGCAGATGAAAAGCCCTGGCCACAGGATGTGTTTGTGCACATTTTGCTGGGGAAAGCGAGGGGAGGGGCAGGCACAGAGGAGGGAGGGAGCCGAGTTACGCTCTGGATCCTCGAGTTTATTTTCAATAATTTTTTTTTCCCCTCCCCAAAGAGTTAAAACTGTTTTTATTCCCCCCTTTCTCCAGCAATGCCCTTGGAGATTTATTCTGCCTTCTCCAACAATAATACCGCCAGGATCCTGGCCGTGGTGCTAGGCTCAAGTGGTTGGCACAACGGCAAAGGTTGGATTGCCAAAAGCAAGTGCTCTTCAACCTTTGTGACTTGCTTCCCCCGTGGACCTGATGGTGCAATGAATTAACGCACTCGTGTTTTCCCAGTGGGAATCTGGACGAGGGTGCAGGAGAAAATCCCTTTAAAAGGCTGTGTCTCATCCTTGAGCTTTTATTTCCCCTTTGCCTGGCACAGGTGTGCAGAGCTGCCCGCTCCAATTTAGCACGGCCGTGGGACCGCTCGCTGCAAAGCCCACGGTGCTTCACACCGTCCCGTGAGCGCTGAATAGAAGATGTATTACTTAAAAATACAGCTATATATAACCCCCATTTCCCCTTTGTACAGAGCTGTATTGGATCGCAGCTTTATGCATTTATACCTGCTGTTCAGTGCTCGTGCATATAAATACAGCTCGGTTTTTCTTGGCTGCTCGGGGAACGGCTTGGCTTCCTCCCTGCCTCGGGGCTTCCAGCATGGCGCGTGCGAAACACAGCCCAGGCGTGATCCTCCTGTTTTTCTCTTGGCCAAATCGCTCAAGCATCTTTGGACCTCAGGTTTTCCACTTGAAAAATGGCATTGATGGTTTGCAGGGGTTTTGTGGGGATTGATTAATGTCTGTAAAACGTTTGGTGCTAAGAATTGCTAGGAACAACAGTGCTAACAGTGCGCAGGACTGAGCAGGGTGCATGTAGGACCTCTTGCTGCGCAGAACACTCCCAAAGCATTTTGATTTCTTTCTATACCGAAAGCAGAGCAGCTCGCTGCTGTCCGGGCTGGAAGCAGGTTGCTTTTTATTTCTGTACACCAGTTTTGAGGGATCTTTACAGAAACAGGTTTGCTCGTACGGAGGCACAAACCCATTGCCCCTAACTTCTGTGCTGGGGCTTTTCTGCAGGTAAAAGCGCATCAGTGTGTGCCGCAGGCATCTGAAAGCGGGGCTGGAAGACCCCATACTGCTGGCATGGCAGCCCTGATTGATGGTTTTTTACAGATTTCCCATTGCAATGCTCTAGTCAGTGCGTGCCGTTTGCTTTTTGTGCCTTATCTTACAGGCTGTCAGTGTCTTACAGATGCCAGGTTGTCTGGCTGCGGCTGCCGCAGCTGAAGCCGGAGCAGAGGGCTCGGCAAAGGCAGCTGCTCTGGTAGCCTGGCTGGGTACCTCGAGCGGAGCCTGACTAATTCTGAGACAGGTAAAATCTTCCTGCCTGTCTTTCTCATTTAGATCTTATCGTCCGTGTTTAGTGCAGACGGTCCATTCCTGCACCACTGCTTCCATCCTGCCATCATTTTGCTTAGGCCAGTATCCAAGAAGAGACTATTTATTCCTCTGTTTAAATTTATGTACAGTATAAACCATTGTGTCCCGAGCTGTTTATGAAGCAGAGAGGCACTTCCTCTTCTCATTTCTCATTTTTAATCATGGTTTCTGCTTACTCACCAAGAGCGAAGCCACAGAGGAATATTTTTTTTTTTTTCCTTTTGTCCCTTATTAAATTCAACAGCCCTGGTGCAAGTACCAAAACCCAGCCGATTGCACAGAGAAAGCAACGAGTCCCCTGCACGGCTGCCTTTGGAGGCGATCAGCTGCACCGTTATCGGGACAAAGTAAAAATCAAACGGCAGCAGCAAGGTGTGTTTCTGGTTTCTGGAGAGGTTTCTGGTGCTGGCTGACACCCGGCTGCGAGCGGGGCTGAGACTTTGCAGCCGCACCTTTCGCCTCTGGTTCACTTTGCTGCTGAGCTCAGCCCAGCGCTGTCCTGGCAGCAGCAGGACAAGATTATCTTAAAATATAAGAGCCCTTTCTGCATCCGGCCAGGTGCCTTTAGGTGTCCAGATTTCTTTAGGCAGTGGGGTTAGGTTCATCGATGGAAGGACTTTGTGAAAGCATTGCTCTTATTTAATGCAACGTGCCAGAAAATAGTCAAAGCAATTGGAGTGGGGTTGTCAGGAGGTGATGCAGGGGACAGAAGAGGGTGGCAGCGACTTTTCAGGCTCGGCAGGTAACTGCTGTTGCTTTGCATCAAAGCTTTTGCTGTCAGTGGTTTCACCTTTGTGTCCAAGAGCTTTTCCACTCACCAAGCCTGAAAGTGCAGCTGACTCTAACCTTGGTGGGGCATTGGCTCAGTGTGGCTAATTAAGGTAATTTTCGCTGTACCTAATCGATGTCGGGAGACATTGATCCCGCTCAGCATGGCGGCAGTCCCCGGCAGGGATGGGGAGATGGCTGCCGCCGCGGCGGCACTGCCGTCCAGTGCTCCTGCATGGAAATCACGACGTTTCGGTGCTTATTCTGCGGCACCCGCTTTGCGATAAATAAATGCAAACTGGAGTGGCCCCACTGATAATGCCAGACCGGGACCAGCCGGGGCAGAGCAGACATCTGCACTCAAATAAATACAAATCTGCAGAGAAGGCTGGTGCACAGCAGACCCCGAGGTGCACAGTCCCCCAAAACTGGGGCTCCAGCTCCCCGTGCTGCACTCCTCGATGTGGGAAGCCAGGCTGCCTGGAGGTGGTGTCTGATGTATCAGCCTCTGGTTGAGGTTGGTGGCGGTGGAAGCCTGGAAGTGTTTCCCCAAACCGGTCCTGCTCCTCCCTGCGTGTCAGCTCTTTTGGGGCATGATGATCCTTACTGCAAGTCATCAGTCCTCGCTGTTTGCCCAGTTCATAGCGCAGTTCCCTATCGCACAGCACGCTTTCGCTTCTTGGCCTCCAGCCTTCACACCCAGTGCTCAGCAAAACCCCACCTCCCTTCGGCATCGGTCATTTGGGGTTGCTGCTTTCGCAGAGAGGATGCCTTCAGGAAAGGACGTGATTCTGCTGTGTTTGCTAGCAAAGTTTCCTACTGAGTGTAGTTTTTCTTCCATTTCTCGTACCACGAGCGTTCAGGGGCTCAGCCCGTTTTCCTGCTCCGCAGCTCGGGGGGACCCGGTGCCACGTGGATGTCCCCGGCTGCCCAGCCCCTGCCAGCATCAGCAGGGGGACCTGGGGCTTCAGGATGTGTCTGGGAAACCGGCTCCACCAGTTGGGATGGATATTTGATTTTGTCTGTTATTTGGGTTTAATTTATAAACTCTTTAGGGATGATGAAATCCGTGTAGGATTTTCTGGTGTGGCAGTTGTGAATAAGAATGTTTCCCGTCTCTTCATTCCCTGTGAAAGGAAGAGAAAGTGTGTCTAATAATAGCTGCATGAGGAAGGCTGTACACAATAAAGACATTATGAAAAATATTACATTCATCCATATTGATTTTTGCTTTGTTTGCTAGCTGGTTCCTTTATTACCCTGGCAGAGCCATGAGCAGTGTCATCCCAGGCTCAGCTAATGAGCAAACATCAGATGCTGTCAGTCTGGCTTGAAAATTCACTTCCACAGTCATTTTAAAAATAACGTATTCGAAATGTTTGTCCAGAGCTGCGATGCTTTCCGGGGGAGCTGGTCCGGCACGAAGAAACA
This sequence comes from Aptenodytes patagonicus, assembly GCF_965638725.1. Taxonomy (NCBI): domain Eukaryota; kingdom Metazoa; phylum Chordata; class Aves; order Sphenisciformes; family Spheniscidae; genus Aptenodytes; species Aptenodytes patagonicus. Next base: position 8,971,908 of record NC_134966.1, on the reverse strand, counting down.
CCGGCCTGAGAAGGAGCCGGTCTGGTCCCACGGCTTCGTGGTGCAAGTGAGATGGCTGATGTGGCACGGGAAATGTGGCTGCCCCGGGGTTGGCACGTCCTGGGGACGGTCCCCCTTGGCCTGGGGACGGGGCTGGACTGGGGGCACGGCAGGGTTGGGTGTTGGCTCCCGCTGTCCTCTGGACTCAGCAAAAGCTGTGCCCTTCGCGGGAGGATGGCCGAGCCCTGTTAAACGGGATTAAACATAATCCTTCCCCAAGTTTTGCGGGTCATCTTTATTCAGTGACCTTTTCTTAAGCGATGCGCTTCGCCCCCCGTTCCCCCCCAGTGAGGAAATGTTTGCAAGTGCTTCATTTATTTTAAATTCACCCCAGTTCCCAGTAGCAAGGGCTGGAGTTAGCCCCAGGGTCTCTGGTGGGAAGAGATTTGGGCTGTCATGGAGAGTGATGTGCATGGTTTTTGAATACCATTAATTAATTAGAGTTTTGCAGCCCCCTTTCCAGGCTGGAGCAGCAACTCCCTTCATTAGCAAAGAGATAAACGCTACCTCCAGACAGCACAGTGCAGTCCCAGAAACCTTCCCGGCTCCTTGCTGGAGAGCACATTCTCAGCTGGGACTAGATTTACAGTACCATCATGTATTATTCATCTGAAATAATACATATTCCAACTCTGCAATTGTGCAGGGCAAGGCAGAGTAATTTTAAGGATATCTCCAACCTATAAATCTTAACATTCAAAGCATTAACAGATTTTGTGTGCGTACGTGTTTGGGGGTACACAAATAACTGTTCCTCTTAGCAGAGAACAAGGGATGCACCCAAAATTAAATGTTTTGCAAACAAGCAACACAGCATTTCGCTGCAGTGAAGCTGCTCAGGTGTTCAGTATCTCTCTACTTTTAACAGGAGAAATAAGTGATTTGTGCATGTTACACCAATTCTGGCCTGGTCTAAATATATCTGCTGAAAAAAAGTGAGAGCTTACAGTTTGAGGGTATCTTGTTGGACTTGAGATCAAGATACTTGTTTTAAATGATGGTTGTGCCCAAGTTACAATGAATAACTAAACTGGTTGCTAAAGCTGCAGATTTCCTCATTTTGTTAGTGGGATTATTTCTGATTGGGGGAGCAGAGGAAGAGGAAAGAAATTAATCTTCCAAAAACCACTAGCATTTAATAAAAAAAATTAAATTTAAGTATGTATTAGGAAAGCCAAGGGGCTGTGGGACTTTTTAAAGGGGGATTGTGTCAATTTATGTTAGTCTTATTATAATAATTGCTGTTAAAGAAAAAAGCAGGCATTGTTTATTTAAAAGCCGCTTTCTTTGCTATCGTGAAATCTTTGTATTCCCAATAATGTTACACTTACCCCTAGGTCTAAATTACAGCCTGGAAAGCTCTTTTCTTCAACTGAGTAAATAAGATTTAGCTCCTGTGCGCTATCTACCTGTTTCTATGGAAACCAGATTTTAGTGCCAAGCGAGCTGCTTGCATTTGGCACCGCTCGGCTCCGGCTGCACATTGGCCTGAGTGAGAGCGGCAATAAAACCCACCCCGAGGTCGGGGGGCGCTGGCGGCAGGCTCGCCCTGATGCCTGGAGAAGCCAAATTATGGGGGATAGGGCTTGCCGCTGTGATGTTGAACTTGTCGGATCTCCTAAAGGCTGATAATCAGGTTATTTTTTTGCTGAAACAAGGATCTCCCCTCTGTCCGGAGGGGAAGAGGAGATGCTTTGGGCTGTCATCTGCACGCAGGGAATCTTGATGCTCTGTTTATAAATGTGCGTGGGGCACGGAGGGGTGGGGAGGTGGTGCGAGGGCCCCCGCAGCGCTGGGGGATCATCCGTGATGTTGCAACAAGCCCTGGGTTGGATCCTGGAGGAGATGAACAGGCTGGAGTGGTGCTCGTCTCGGGGTTCCCGTTCAAGTGCAGCTTTAGAAGAGCAGAGCAAGCCAAAAAGACTTCCCTTTTGTATTGAAAAAATTATTAAAGCATAATTATGTTCTTAGACTTGGATAACGAAACATCTTTCCCTGTGGGCCTTAGGGGCAAAATAGATGCATTTTTAATGTTATTGTTAACAGTGCAATTGCAATTTTTTACGTGTCACAACTCCTGTTCTCTTCATATTCAAAGTGGAAAAAGCCGTGCAATATGATCGTCGTTATTAAAATCTCCAGCCTGTTTTTGCCACGTTTGGGATTAGATAATGCAACACGTCTTAAGGGTCTGCGCCGGAGTCAGGGGTGTGGGTAGAAACCATCAGATGGTTAAAAACAGATGGCCTCTCTGATTGTCTTTCTCTGATATCAAAGACCATGTCGCATCGTCATTTAACGTTTTAATGAAAAACTAGGGTGGAGGTTGACGTTGGCTTGCTCAGTGGCTGGACGTCCCATGGTGCTGGCAATGGTTATGGTCTTTTGAAGCCCATTAGATTATTTCTGTAATCCTTTAGATTATTATTCTCACTGCTTTCCAGGCGTTGGTCCTTTCTCTTCTTTGCTGTGCTGGGATTTGTGTGATGGTCGGATCAGTCTTAAGCCAGCTCCTCCTCTGCCCGCGCCGTGTTTTGACAAACCAGTGCTGTGGAAAGGGGCTGTGGCAGCGCAGAGCAAGCTCGGTGGGTAAACAAGCACCCTATCAATTTACGGCACCTTGATCTGTGCTTGCACACCAAGATCTTGACAATAATGAGGATTAATAATATGCCACAGTGATAAATTTGGAGCAGACCCAAGGTTTAGCGGGAAGGACTGTAGCCCTGGGAAGAATCGCTACTGGCAGCTCTTTGGTGATGGAGAGCATCAGCGGCCGCGTGCTGTGAGCATGGGAACCCCCACCCTGCTCTGCACCCGGCTCTCGCAGGGAAGGTGCTGCTTCCTTGCTGCTCGGTGGGACAGGGATGATTCCTGCCCTCAGCTGGGAGGGGAGTTCACAAAAAGATGTGAAAGGTTTTTTCTGCAAAATGGTGTAGCTGGAGACTTCTTCCAGGCTCTTACATTCCTATTTGGGGGTTTCTGCGATAAAAGGCGTCATGCCCTCCATCCAATGTGCCAGCCAGCTCTGTTAGAGGTGGAGGGCAAATGCCGTGCTGGCTGTGGGGTCTCACTTTTCATCCCCCTTTTTTTTTTTTGGCATTTGGCTTTTTCATTTGCATCATCCGTGTGCCTATCCCTCATCTCAGCTAAAACCACCTGAATGACTTGTGTACCCACCCCGGACTCCAGCCATCCTCTAAGTGAAAGAACCCTCCAGCCTGCAACCAGTTCGGATCTTGGTGCTCACTGAGTGGGTTAATGAACGGGGCGGAAACCCAATCCTGGAACTGGAGGTTTTCCCTTCTTTCAGCCTCAGGCCCTTCTGTAATCTTAATGGGAAAAAAATCCTCCCTCCCCATCCACCTATTCTTTATTGGAACTGCTGAACAGTCAGCTTCATCCTTCTAATAAAAGGATGTCAGTTAAACGGAGCCCCAGAGAGCTGAGCTGCTTTACAGGGAGCTGTTTGAACTTGTTTCCGTGCCGGCTTTTTAATATAGTTTAATATAGTTCTGGTCCTTTTTCTGCATAGTTTTTCCCCATCAAAGCTTATCTTTTCCACTCTGTGGTCTTACCATCACACAGATTTACATTGGGCTTGGGGAGGGGAAGGGGAATGGCACATGGAGCAGCGGAGAGCTCCGTATTTATATCCCAAATGCAAATTCACAAGTGGCTTGACTCTGTCCGGGTGGCGAAACGCTCTGAAGTTAAAATTCTGGTAACAAACAGGCTTGTAACACCACAGGTTGCACTTCCTTATTTATTTATTTGTAATTTTATTTATTTTAACTTTGTCCTGGAGTGCAGTATCAGTTGCAGCCTCATTGCACCACAGAGCACTGTGCAGGAGCAGCTCACGCCGCCGCTCTCGGACAGATGTGTCCCAAGGCACTCAACAGCTCAAACAAAGGTAGAAACACAGACGTACTGTTAGAGACAGCAGCCAGAGGAGGAGATACGGAGAGAGGTGCATTTACACGGGTCTCCAGCTGGCCAGAGCCAGCGCTGGAGATGGCTGGTGAACAGCACTGGGCTCTCTGGGATCGTTTGGGAGATGCTCTTGGAAAGACGTGTTAGGATGTCTGCTTGCTTTGCGAGATTCACGGACAGGCCTGGCCGAGCTTCCTCTTCTAATATTTCATTTAAAATTCTCTTGTAAGCTCTGGGATGTGCATTTGTGTTTGGGATGAAACCCGGCAGAGTCCATGCTGCTCCAGGTGACACCAGCTGAGACCCCTTGCCCTGGCTGTGGGGTGACGCGAGAGCCGGTGGGTTCGTGTTTTGGCAGCTTCATTTCTCATACAGAAAAGCTGCTGCGGTTTCTTAGGCAGAACAGAGGAAGGGTCCTTGTACGGGCTGGAGCAAACCAGCGTGCCGCTGGTGGCCCTGTGGTCCAGGCAGGGAAGGGCTCTTCTCAGAAGGGTATTCCAGGGAGGGTCCTGAGGAGAGCTGGGACCTTCCCGTCCCCCAGAGCCCATCTGGGAGCGTTGGGCAGCAGTTGTGCAAAATCTGCTGGGAAGGCTGTCAGTAGCGAGAGATCGATCGATCTGAGCGCTGTCCTCTCCGTAGCCAGCAGTGTTGGTACAGATGGACGCGGCCATGCAGCCATGCACGGAAACGATGCTGGATTTGCTGCTTCCGCTGACACTGGCTGGGTCACGCTGCTGGAAACCAATGCGACCCCGCTGGTTAAGCTGGAGCTGGCTCGACACGCGTAGCTGAGTTGGTTCATTTATCTGTGTCTCATTTCCCCCCTATATTCCCCTTTCCTGTGGCTCTCTTCTCATGTTGCATCAAGTGACTCCCGCAGCACACCGGGAGCGTCTGGCGGCCGTGGGCACCCATGGCTGCCGAGTTGTCCGTTTTTCCTCACCCCCAAGGTGAGGTGGGTTTCCAGACTTCTCCTGGAAATCCCATCCGTACCCGATAGCTGCAGCAGTCTCCTCTGCCAGCATCGCTCCCAACACCCCCCCCTCCGGGAGTAGGTAAGGAAATGGGAGGGGGATGGCATATTCCCTCTGCCAGATGGGTGTTTAATTAATGTAGATCGCTGGCATCATGAAGTTATCGGCTCGGCTCAGGGGTGGGGAGGTTGGCCTCGGTAGCTCTGCTGGGGTCACCTGGGGGAGGCTGGCAGGGTGCCAGCCTGGCGGTGCCAGCGCCGTCACCTGTGCTGGGTGGTACGCGGTCCCCGCGGGAATTTCCCATCCAGGATATCCCCAGGGGTCAGCGGGAAAGCAGCTGCGGGGCCGTAAGGGAGCGAAGACATCGGTGACTGCACTCAGGAGAGTCACTGAAACGTCTGCAGGTCTGTGAGTTTAATTGCTTTAGACGTGTCCCATCCTTTGCTCATGCACCATGGAAGTATTTTTCTAATTGGGGCTGGCGTGCTGTGACCCCTGTCCGGGGCTGGGATGAAGAGATGAAGAGATCCCGTGTTTTGTACGGGCAGGGGCTGTGCGATGCGCGGCACCCGCTAGCCGCAGGGCAGGATGACATGCTGCCCATGCTGGGGCTTCATTGGAGTAAATTGGGATGAGCCTGGCTCAAACCCGCTCACAACCTGTCTTTAGACGTGAAGAAAGAGGGTGAGATGCAGCAAGTTGGGATCACGCTTTTTAATGGAGGGGTTCCAATATAAATAGCTTGGATAGACAATTAATAGAAGTCTTAATCAATGCTGAGTTGTTTTGGTATACGGCCCGTCAGCTTGTATCAATGGCTTTACAGATATCACCGCCACCACCTACTGTCGCGCTTGTGAACATTTATTACCAATAGCGCTCATGTCTGTAGTAGAATAAAGCACTTTATGAAAAATACATTAGTGGGGCCTTTGTTAGCAGAGCGTATCCTCTGTATTCCCCGCTGCGATAGCTGTCGGGGGCATTTCATTGGGTTTTCCCTCGGTGGTGCAGTGATCACAATTCTGTATTTCTCTCCCTCTCTTAACCCGTCGGCCTGTCAGCTCCCTCCTCTCGTTGCTTGTGTTTCCCGGGCAGGGCTGCCGTTGCAGTCAGGCTTGGAGCAAAGCGGGGTCTGGGGGGACGGGACTGGACCATATTGGCCAGGGAAGGGCTCTGGTTTCTGGCCATGCAGTGGGCAAGGAGGAAAACATCTCACGGGAGACCCTAGCAAGTTATGGGGTGTGTGGCTCAGGTGGCAAATTTACCCGTGTTGCACTGATTCGACATTTTGGAAGGCCTCTTTTTCCATTTGAGCCCATTTGTTCCCTTTTCTCTGCCCTCTTCTCCATGGACATACTCATCGTCCCGGTTGGTGTCAGGTACCGGGGGGCATAACGAAGATCCCATGATAAATACTGCAGAGGAGCTGGCACGGGGCAGGGAGGGACAGCCCAGGCTATTGCCAGGAGCATCCTCAGGGTAAGTATTAAACCGATTGCCCCTCTTGAGGTCTGGTGAGTGGTGTAGAGAAGAACAGATCAGTGTAGCCTCGATCCTGTGTCAGTGAAATGATGGAGAGCCCCGTTCGTAGCTCCTGCATTCCTGGCACGCCTTCCTTGCTCAGAAGAGCTGTGTTTCATTGCACGCACCAGCTGGAAAACAAGTCTCGTTGACTGATGGCCACAAGCTGCCAGGCATGAGGTTCCTCCGTGGCGTTCGAGAGGCACCACCGAATCTGGACCCTGCTGATGGAAGAAGAAACTCAGCTCTTGTTTGACCTTCAGGGTGCCCGTGAACGCCCCGAGGAGAGCCCAGGTGCCCGTTCGGTTTATAGGTTGACACGTGTCACCCCACGGGGTGGTTTTTCCTTCAAGGTGTGTCTGGAGGCAGCGTTGGATGGGTGGGTTCCTGCTCAGCCAACCCTCACCACGGTCCTGCCATGGTGGGAACACAGAGGTTTGATGCTGGAGCAGCTCAAGCGCAGGCAGCCTCAGGCAGCTGCTTGTCCTGCCTGCGTCTAGCTGCTGCCCTCGCTTTTCCACATCCGCGATTGCAGCTGTTCGCTGACCGGTCGTACCACTTAAAAATCCCATTTACAGCCAGCGAGGGAGAGAGTTTGTTCGGTTTAACGTTTTTTTTTTTTTTTTTGCAAATGTAATTTCAGAGCGGGGAATGCTTGCATAAATACACATCTATTATCTAACCGTCTTTTTTCCTTTTAGTCACTCAAACATGCAATTTTATCCCTCCAGCTGTAAAGCCAAGCATGCGAATGTTAAATTGTTAAATAAGTCAAACGTAATTATTCAAGTACCTAGCATAATGTGTTTCAGAAGTGCAGAATCAGAAATCCAACACAATGCGCGCGGGTAAACGCTTTTGTGGAGATTGTACTCCGAAGGGGAATGTCATTTTGAGAAGAATGTATTTTCCCTCTTTCCTCTCACCGCCTGTCTTGTTCTGTCTTGATGCTTTGGTAGAAGTCTCATCCAAGTACAGTTCGTTTTGATGTGGAATTATTCAAACCTTTCAGATCCATCCCTGTGGACCAGTTTGCTCCGCAGGCTGGTAAAATGATACCGGTGCAGCTCAATGCAGAGGACGTGACATTAAACGAAAGGTTTTCTTTTGCAAGGGCTAGTCTGAGCTGGTTATCTTTTGATAATGCTATCAAAATGCTCTTTTCTGCAGTCCAGGCACATCATCTACATCTGGCCAAAATATGTCACGGAAAAAAAATGTTTTGAACAAAAAACATCATTTATAGCAGATGGGGGAAAAAGTCATTAAAACTCAATTTTCAGGGACATTTTTGGGCCTTTTTGTCCAAAAATGGAAAATACTTTGTTTGAATGTTTGAGGATTCAAAGGAAACATTGCCTTTTTTCTTTTTTTATTGGACAAAACCAAAATGCTTATCGGTATCTATCACAGCAGAAAGCCATTTCTTCTTTTCGCTGTCCCACTCCTGAATTTTGAGTTTTATGCCAGGCTGAGCTTTTCCTCTGAGAATTTCAGCGGTTGCTGCCATTAAGCACGTACGGTTATTTGCGGCACGGATTTTCATAGCGCGTGGCTTCTGGCCACTGTCTCAGCCCCGCATGAGGCACCTGAGCAGGGTCTCACCCCGAGCTGGGCTTTTTTTGGGTTTCGTGCTACGTAAAATGCCACGTGCAACGGTAACCTCGGTCGCTTTGCTTGTTAGCTGCGGTGAAGTCAATACGACTTCAACCTCCAAGTTAAATGTGCTCTCACTGGTCTTACTGCCAGTGAGAAAATGTCAAGAGAGCCAATTAAAAACAAATATTAGTTTCATGTTCCCTTCCCTTACTAAAAGTAAATACTTGTCAGACATTTCCAGGAGCTTCACTGGAGAGAAACCAACTTCACCTGTTTTATTGCAAAAGATCTCTATTCTGGATAGGAGCTCCAGGGAGAGGTTTTCTGTGAATCTCCGTTACTGGCCTGCTCACACCTAACGTGACAACAGTTATTTCTCTAATGGTTGCTCTGATCTCATCTTCAGATTTGCATGAGTGGCCTTTGGGATGCAGTTTTAGGTGTTGGCTTTTATTTATAATGCTGTCCAGAGCTCTGCAGACCTGCCCTTTTGGGACCAGTAATCCCTGTTCCTTTTTTGCTGTGTTTTCTCCCATCTTAGCCTGTTAGTAAATGCACGACGTGGCTGCTGGGGACATTGCCTCTTGTGCAGGGCGTCGTCAAGGGCGCGCATCCATCTTGCTTTGCAAAATTGATGACCTTTGTCAAAGACGTGCATTCAAAACCTGAGCCCTTAATACCGGCTGTGGTCCGTGTTGAAGTGAGCCTGTATTAACACAGAGGTAGAGCCCTGGTTTTGTCCTGCCCCTGCAACCCAAGGCTGACCACGGTGCCATCCGGCTGCTCTTCGTCTCTAATGTCTGATTAAAGGGCTGGAAGAAAGAGCATGCGGTGGTTAGAGCTGCGTTTCCCTCTCCCTGGATGAACGTGTGATGATGCGTGTGTATTTTTGGTATTTCTTTCCTGTACCGGGGCTGGAGCTCGCTCCTTACAGCCCATGCGATTTTAACGTTGCATGTTGAAATTCCTCGAAGCTTCTGGTTTCTGCGTGTTCCACACTTGCTCAATCTGTTCCTATTAATTTTTAAACACTCGCATTTTAGCAGTAGATAAACAGCTGGTGACGCTTTCGGAGTCGCAGTGTATCATCCGAGGAGCTGATGTAACTCTCCCAGCACCGCACGCTGAGCCAGGGAGAATGGGGGCTGCGCGGGGGCTATCGGGATCTTGTTCCCTTGGGGCGCCGAGTGCTCCCTGCGTGATGTTTCCCACCCGTCTCCAGCGGAACCAGGGCTCGCCAGTTTGCTTTTCCTGCTGTTTTAAGCCATCCTGATACGCTGCAGGTCCCGAGAGCGAAGCTGAGCTTGTGGTGGAGGATCCAGCTGGAGAATCTGCCTGAGCATCTTTGACAAAGCTGTTTACATTCCTTAAATCATTGACTGAAAACATCATGCCTGACTCTTTCTTTCCTTTTTTTTCTTGGAGGCAGCCAAGATCTAAGCTAGGATTTTTTTTATTATTTTTTTTTTTACAACTGTATGGATTTGTTAGGTCTGAAGGGACCCTTAGATCATCTTGTCTCGCCCTCTCTACAGTAGTGACCATGGAAATCCATCCAGCTTCTCTTCCGCACTGTAATTTGTGAGCTGTGACCGTGCGCACCCCGCTAAGGGAGCCAATATTTTGTATATCTTCTGCTGCAGTTCTTCCATACACCAGTTTGCAGTATGCTGTGAGCGGTGCACGTTTCAGTCACCCACATGGCTGTAAATGTGCTGTCTGCAGAGGCAGAGCAAAGACGAAATTTAACGTACTCAGTCAAATCAAAGCACTTTATGGGTATCTTTATCCACCGTTACGGTATGTGAGGAAGGGAGGTAGTTTCTGACTATCAGAGTCTCTGCAGAGCTACCTGGTGGATTGCTTCTCCGTCAGCCCCAGGCTCCTGCCTTTCTGCGGGTGTAAATAGATTAATTGACATAATGGAATTAAGCCATGGAAAAAAATTGGGCTTTTTTGGTCAGAGGTCTTTACCCAGCGGCACAGCCAGCATGTGCGGTGCCATCCCCTCCGGGGCTGCGCTGGGCTCTTCTGGAGAGCCCAGCACGGGAACTGGTCTGCCCGAGGGGTGGGAGGGTGCTCCGAATAGCAAGTAGTGTTTGAAAACCTCTGCTGACGCTTCTAGTTAATCCTGGTTTCAGGTAAATCAGTGTTTGCTATTTTGAGAACCATCCTTTGGGTAACAAATCAGAGGGGAACCGAGGGTTATTTCTGCAGTCATAATATTATTGATGCAAAACCCTTTTTTCTTTCTAAAATAACATTTATTTCTGGAAGGTGTTTCACCAGCAGCTTTTCAGGAGCGAAGCAGAATATGTACAAAAATAAAAAAGAATCCTTTTATCTCATTCTGGGGAGGGCAGGGAAGAGGAGTAGCGTCCTCCTTACTGCGCATGGCTGTCTCGACTTTCCTACTGCATTGCACAGTCCTAAGAAGCTTCGTTTGTATAAACCGTCTAATAATTGCAAAGAGAGAAGCTCTTGGTAGTGTTTGTAAGCCTGGTAGAGCCGTCCTTTCCCAGGTTAGCCTCTTTCTTTTGAAATGGTTCTTTCAGTTCCTGGGAAGTTGGGCAGGAATTGTGCAACGAGGAAGAGAAAACCACCAAAATCAGGAGCACGTCCCTCACTCCGATACTCAACACTGGCCCCTGCTTGTAGCTCTCAGGCTTACAGACTAAGAATTTAAACATTTGTAATTTTTCCCCCCCAAATGACGCAAACCCATAGGAAAAAGGTGTCATCACTGACCTCGCATCAGGAGCTGGGAATTTCTCCTCGCTGCTCTGAACTGCTTGGAGTCATCCTGGTTTGGTTTCAGCGCCGTGAATGCAAAATGATTTAGGAAAAAAAAAAAATACCATGTTTTACGTTGAGAAGGTAGAAAAGGACGGTGCATTTCTGCTTGCCTTGCTGCTGGTGCTAGAAACGTCAGCCAAGTAGCTTTTGTCGGTGAGATGTTTCTTCCGCTCTCCCCCCACCTCGCCGGGCAGCAGGGACGTGGTGCACGGAGCAGCCGCCTCCCATCCTTCCCGGCCTTTGCTCTCCTGAGCAACTCGGTTTAGTTACTGGTGGCTGCCTGTTCTTCTAGGAGTCGGGAATTTAACGCAGTTGTTTTCCACGTCTGCAGGGAAACCCGGAGGTGACACTTTTGAGACATACAAGAAGTGACTGAGATGTCCGACTGGGCTAATGCCGACTGAAGGGTCAGGCAAGCAGCGTGCTGTCGGCACATCTCTCCAGTTTAGGTGTGCAAGACGGGGGAAATCAGTAGATAGAAAAAGGCAGGCACACGCATGCTAAATATTTCTCCTTATCGCCAGGTGTGGACCATCTAAAGGTTCAACCGGAGCAGAACATCCTGCAGCTTTGGGTGGGTTTCTTTTTTTTCTATTTCAAGAGCAGTAAATTCCTTGTGATGGCTTTAGCATGGAACTGGACAGCTCTGTATTGGAAGCGCTTGTGCTCGTGGTGCTTTTAATTGATTCTCAATAGCCTGGAAAAATTAGGCAGTTGTTTCTCATGTGAAGTTTTCCATGCCCTCTGGACGGGAGGAGGGAGCAATGGGCATGTTCTCCTGCCTGCCTCCGTGAGCAGCGTCCTGCATCGGTCCTTCCTTTCCTTAGAGAAACTTTGGAAAGGGGAGATAATAGCGGCCAAATTTGCAGTACTGGAGGGCTGAAGTTCATGTGTCTGATTTTCCAGACTTGCTGGATGCTCGCAGAGATTCACAGAGCGGCATCGGTGCTGGGTAGACGATTCCCTGTTTGCTTATGTGCCTAAACCTGGATTTGTGAGATTTGCGAGCCTCTTCAAGCTCAGTGAAGGCAATGCTTTCAGGAGGAAGGGGTGGGTGCTCTCGTTTTAAAACAAGTCATAACCTGAGTTAATGTTTCATGAGTCTAGAAAGGGAGATGTTTGCTTCCTTGTGCCCCACACTTGAACTGTTGGAGTGTGCTCGAGGTGGTCTTTTCAAAGGTTATTAGTTACGTATGAAACCAGGGCCTTGAGAAAGGCCTATGAAACCAGCACTGAGAGATATCTCAGCTTGAAGAGCAGTTTTCAGGGTCACGGAACAGCCCCTGGTAACGTGATGGGCTTCGGCTGCGAGTCCAAGTGTCGCCAGCGGCTGGAGGACTGAAGATGTTTAACAGGCACGTTAGTGCCGATCCCAGGCGAGGAGGCGGCCGAGACCTGGGTGGCTTCGGGGAATTTTGCTTGGCAAGCCAGCTTGTAATAATAATAAAACCCCAAAGTTTACAAGGTGCTTGCCCCTCCTCTCTGGAGTCTAGGAGAAGATTAGGGTTAATGAAATAAAGTCTGTGCTTGCTTTCCCGTGCTTCGCTTCCTGCTGTTCTCCCTTTCTGTTTCTGCTTGACGTTACTTTGTGTTTCGAGGTGCTCAGGCAGGGGTGTGCGGGCAGCGGAGAGCCCCAGCCCGCTCCCACATCAGCACCCAGGGCTGAACCCGGCAGGTTGTCTGTTCCCGGAGCACGTGGCTCGGGAGGTTGTCGGCTGGTTTTTTTTTCCAGCGCATCAAGTTCTTCTGCAGCTTCCTTCTCTTCTGGGCTTTTATCCCCCCCCCCCCCCCTCTTTTAAACTTAAAGCCGTGAAAGTGAAAATGTTTCATCCAGGTGGATGTGTGCCTGCGTGGAAAGCTTGGAGCAGCCCACAGGTCTGTCGACCCAAATGGGATTCTTGCTACAAGCCCTGACTGTAGCTGCGGGGAAAGCAGCTTTGGTGGGAAAGGTCCCGCATCCCTGCAAACCTGCAGTTCCAGCTTTGAACACCTCAAAGCAGCAATTCCCAACCAAATTCAAAAAGCTGCCTTTTACGGTATGCTTGAAAAACTCCTCTTGCTTCCTACCTCTTTTGTGTACTTTAGTATTATAGGAATTTATTTGAGCTTAAACGAGTTTTCTACCAATTTGTAAAACGCAGCTAGTCTCAAACAGCTTGTGATGGTTTAGTTGCTGCTTGTGCTGCTGCAGAAGGGCTTTATGGGGGCTTTGCTTCCATGAAGCTCCCTGGGGCAGAGACTGATGCTTTGCAGGTAGCACGGGGACCCTGCCGGAGCGCAGCCCCCCAGGTTGCAGTTACGGCGCAGCTGTAAGATGCAGCCAGGGCTCAAAGCCTGAGAAATCAATGGAAAAGCTTCCGCTGCCTTCGGGGGCTTGGACCGTGGCAGCCTCTGGGAGCATTAACCTGCAGGTGCCTCGAGCTTGAAGTAGGATCCTGTATTTTTATTTGGTGGGACGGCGAGGCTGCGGTCTGACCCTCCGAGCCAAAAAACCTTCGATGTGGCAGGGAGGGACAAACCTGTCCGTGGTCTGCCGGTCTGCAGATGGGCTTTGTAACTGCTCCTACGTATCCGGCTCCTGGTGTGGGCATCTCCTGTCTGCGCCGCTGCTCTGGGGCTGGAAGGGATTTAAACTTCATTAGAGAAACACATGTCTGGATGCCATGGCCATGCCAGAAGTCAGGGGGCTCTGCAAAATGCAAAGAACTGGCTTTTTAGCACTTTCTGTAGTGTTTTCTTTATACTGCTGCATTTTTTTTCTTTAGCAGCTGGAATAAAGATGAAGGAAGTAAGCCAAGGAGAATTTCAAGCCCTCTCTCTTCAGTAGGTAAATTACCGTTGTGCAAGTGGATTGGTTTCATATGGATGCTTCCAATTTCTCCTGCACATGCAAAATGTTCCTAAACCTCTCTTTTTGTGCTCCGTATGTTTTTCTCTGACCACCCAACTCCATTTCAGAGTAGAGCAGAAATGGGAACTTAAAGGTATGTGAAAATCTGTGATGTTTTCTGTTTGCATCCAAGGCCCTGATCAAAAGGGATTAAACTTAATACAGACTTAAGCCAGTTTCTCGGAAGCAGGTTTGGATATGCATGTTTTGCATCTGACTAGCTGTTTTTTCCATCTGTTTCGACAAATCCAATCAATACCGGGGGAGGGGGGATGCTTTTGCAGGGGAGCCTCTCCTTGCAGCATGCTGTGCAAAGCCCCCGTCCCTCCCCGGGGCTGCAGGAGCCCTTTGCAATCCCCTTGGCTTGGAAGTCACTCGGGTACCACAAGGCAGAGCTGATTAAACAGCCGAGACAACGTCGCTCTGCTGCCGTGCGCCTGTGTGTTTGCCTGGCTTGCAGCTTTTTAATTTAGAGTCTAGTCCAAAGAAAACTTCAGGTCTGGGGGCATCTGGAGAAGTTGGCACGCTGTTAGCAGTGCTGCATGCCTGTCTCATCTTCTACCAGCCTGAATGAAGGTGTGCTGCTCATTTTCCACACTCTACCTGTGCTAAGCAATACTTGCAGTCAGGGTGCAAATAGTCCCTATAGGAAAAGCTGCCTCTCATGGGGGCTTTTTGCCCCAGGAAGGCTTGGGTGGCTCTTTTTGAGTCACAATATGAGGGATTTTGCTTAGGTGCATGACTTTGGGCGTCATGAGTTATGGACTGGGGTCAGAGAAGGTCCCTGAGCCCTTAAGCACGAGGAGGGGGTGAGTTTGTGGAGTAGGTGCCCTGGGGAGGAAACTTAACTAAAACTGCCTGAATTCACATGTTGAGCAGGAGGAGCTAGTTTCTGGCCAAAGTTCAGCCTGTCCTGGTGTTCCCCATGGTGTAAGACAAACATCTCCCTGCCTGGAGCCGCTTTTTGTAGCGTGATGGCTTGGCCATCGTCGTTTCTGATACTGGCATCAGTGCTCTGGAATCAGGAGTCCCTGCAGGACCCTTTCCCCTGAATTTTCCTGATAATTATATCCATGAGTAGCACAGATGTGATAATGATAACCACCCTGCCTAGCACAAGGTAGGCTCCAAGCCCTGGGGGCGAGACGGAGATGCTTTTCTAGGATCTCCAAACCCTGTAGAGATCCAGAGCAGCAGGGCCAGGGTTTGGACCGCCTGGAAACAGAAAGGCACGATGAATGCTGCTATCAGCCGGCGACATTTCTCCTTCCCTTGCATGGAAATGATTCTGCTGGTGTTTTCTTCCCCGCGCTCAAATACCTTGGCACAATGGGTCTTTGTGGCGGCTCGGTCCCACGTGATGACACGAGGCGATGCAAGCTGAACTCTGCTGGCAGCCCTGCATGCCCCAATTAGCCACTGAGGTCAGGGCTTTGCAGACCGCCTGTGTAAACCTATTTACCAGCGTTTTAAGCTAATTAGTGTTTAAGGGTTCTTTTTCCCCTTCCTCCTCTGTTCTTGCTCCTCTTTAAGCGTGAAAGGCCGCGTGCCCAGCAGGTGTAAGTCAGTCAGCACGGCTTGGTGGCTCTCAGCAGAGACTCTACCAGTTTGCACGAGCTGAGGCCGGGGCTGTTAGCACCCACGTCCTCCTACGTGTTTCACATCTTCCCACGCTTGAGCTAATTCCTTCAAAATTTTCCTACCTGATTGTCACTTCTCCCCAAAGGAGGCGGCAGGGCAGCAAGGAGGAAAGGCATCCATTTAGCAGCAGATTCCTTGCAAAGTGCTGTAAACCTGCAGTACAGGCTGGACAGTGGATGTCTGCTCTGCAGAGCAGGAGGGCGTTTCGTGGCCTCTGAGCGGCTAGGGTTACGCAAGGATCCTTTTTCTGGAAAAAGCAGGGAGATTTTAGAAGGGAGGAGTCAGTAAACTGGGGGAAACTACCTTCAAAACAGTGACTGCTCGAACTGGCACTTGAGGCCCGACTTGGGACTTGGCTGAGTTCCCTGGTCTTGCTTTTAGGCACAATTTTTTTTTTTTTAGAAGTGTAATTGCACTTCTCCCTGCTACTTTGGGGGGCTTCAAACATGATTCAGGATGGTGCGGCCGTGCTTTCTGAATGCTGCTTTCCGTGTACCAAAACTGGGCAGAGCCGCTGCGTTTCATTTGGGCACCTTGTTAACGCTGAGTGATAACTGCGCGACTGTAATGTTACAGGAATGCTACAGGAGCATAATCTGGTGTCCCAAGGTCAGCCCGCACTGCTAATATCCACAGTTGTTACCGTAAATCGGCAGATGATGAACTCTCTAAGACTCAATTTGGAGTTTTGGAAAGCAGGCATTCTTTAGCGCGGCGCCGGGTGCAAGGTGGAATTTCCACAAATCAAGCACACCTATGCCGAGATCACCGTTACATTTATACACAAGAATTACAGGGTAGTACACTCCCAGTTACAATGATTGGTTAGTGATTTACATACAATTATAATATCTGTTGCGTCATTCTCTTCTGTTACTACGCTTGCGCAGGGGAAGGGTCTTCACCTGGGCAAGGGTCGTCTTGACCTGTGGGTATGTCTTTTAATATTATAATGAAGGCAGTTCACTTCAGGACACCTTAAAAGTAGGTTTTGTTGCCAAGTTGGCCAGATATACATCTACCTTGTCAGCTTGTCAAATAACTCATCCCATATACAATAGAACCCAGGTGCTCTGGTTATGGTCTAGAGGGTCCAGAGAATAGGGAATAGGGACTTCAAGCAACACAGCCTCAAATAATAAGTAACACAGCGACCTATACATAACGCTACCATAGGGGCTAACTTGTTGGAATCAAAATGTTCTTATAGTTGATTATTTCACAACCTAAAGATTCAGTAAAACTTAAGATAACCTTCAACACAGGGCTGTCCTAGAGTCTAAGATGCATCAGTGGGAAGTTGTCTGTTTTGGGAATATTAGTAATGTTGCATGTGTACTTGCTTACAAAAATCGACGGCACGTGTTTATCTGTGTGACAACCACCCTTGTAGTACAACGTCGTGCATCTTGTCCGAACACGGGGAGGGCTGTGCAGCAAGGAGACACATCGGGGAAGCCTGCTCTCTGCCATTTGGGACGCTGGGTTAGATTTTGAGAGAGAAGGGCTGTCCTGGCCTTGTGTGCCCCCCCCCCCCCCCCCAGGTACACCCAGCCAGCAACTCTTTTTTCCTTTCTTCTTTAAAGGCTGATTGATTCCTCTTAGGTGCTTTCGGGGTAAGCTAATGGCAGAGCTCTCCAGTCGATGTGTCTTTGCTGTCGTGCCCGGCTGGGGAAGGGGAACGTGCAGCCATGCCCAGCACCCTGCCTCCCCGCCACGCAGCTCTCGGCTCCATCCTCTGCTGCTCAGCTCTTGGCATCTTTCCAGGTTCGTTAGGGATCCACTGCGATGTTAATTGGGGGCAGAGGGAAGGAGCCAGCTTGGCCGGACGGAGTGGAGAGCCATGTTGGGGTGCGGAGGCGAGGAGCTGCGGCGCGTGCCGGTGCCGTGCCGGTGCCGATGGAGCCGACGCAGCCGGCCGGGGAGGTTCGCCCGGTGGCTGTGCGCTTACCTGAGTGTCTGCTCCAGGGACCTGAACCAAACTCCTGCTTTAGCCAGTTTGTGTTTCCCCCCCCCCCAATTTCCAGGAAAGCACAGTTCCCTGGCTTCATTGCCTTTGTTTCCAAAAGGACACACTTTTGTAGCTAGCTGTTGTAAGTATTACAAAGCTATGCAATGAACCCTCTCCAGTTACACGCTGCATTTTATCTAAGGAGGTGGTTTTGTAATATCCTTCATCTGGAGGAAAGCAGCCAGCCCTCAGCTCCAACTCCCCGTGCTCAGGCGTTTCTGGGAATCCTCCTTGTCTCTGAGCATCCATCAGGAGGATGCTGAAATCCCAGCTGCAATAAAAATGAAGCTCTTAGTTCCTTCTCCCCGCTGGCTCCCTTTGCCCAAATATATTCCATTATTGCTCTAAGCAAAGGCAAAATTTGACTGGCTTGTGCTTCACAGGTCAGCAAAGCCAGTGTATGCTGGGATGCACTGGGATTGCATGAGAAATGAGGGGTCATGGGGCTGGGCAAAGCTGGGGAGGTGATGCAGCACCCCTGGGCCGTGGTGGTACCTTGGAGCCCCAGGGCTCCAAGTACCTTCTCCATGGGGAGGTACTTCCAGAGGGAGAGAAATACAAGGACAGCTCTCCAGAAGGCCCTGTGAGTCACAGAGATGTGCAAGTATGTGAATAAAATTAAAATCTCAGGATCAACGTGTGCAAAACGTTGCATCCTTCTCCTTCACCTTCTGAAACCTAAGACAGGACAATTCCTCTGTTAAAAATCAGTCTGGGATGGATCTCCTGCGGTCTGTCCCATAGACGTGTTTGCCATCTTTGACAACCGAAGAACGTGCTTTCTGCCTTTCGTACGTGGAGTGCCATGGAGAGACAGAGCATCCAGCCAGCCTGGCGTTTAATCACACGTCCCTCGGATCCTTGGTTTCAGTCTCATGTGCTGCTACACACTGGTGCCGAAATAGTTTAGCTTAATATTTAATTAATGCTGTTCCATATCATGAAGAAATGTGAGATCGGCTGGTGTTACCTTAAACTGCACAGTTGTGGCAGAGGCTAATGACTCATTTCCAAATTCGCGTTCAGAGGTGCTAACAAGCTTTTCCCATAAATAGTTTTTGGATATCAAGGCTTTTCATTTTACTTCCTTTCTTATGCTAGTGCTTAACAGTTGCCTTATTTCCTGTTATTTGCAAGTTCTGTGCAAATTGATGGGGCCAAGCTGAGCCAGGGAAAGCAGTGGAGATGCAGGGAGGCATTTTGTGGGAGGAGGAGGTGTGCATGGCCACTCACCCCTGCACCTCCTGCCGAGCACTTGATTTTTTTCTGTTCAGAGGCAGTACTGGCTGTTGGAGGGCTAGATGTGCACGGCAGTTCCCAGAGGTCCTGGGGACCCTCTCGTAGTCCGCTGCCACGGGCAAGCTTATCGTTCAACCCATCCTTAGCCAGGACCTTTGCAATAGCACCGGGTCGCTTTTGCTCGGTCCCGGTGCTGGACGCATAAAGATGCAATTTCACTGTCTCTTGTTACCTTCTCCTGTCTGGCAGAGATGCTTGCAGAGGCAGCATCTCTCTGAGCCCTCATATAGGGTAGGCTTGTCCTTGCCCTGGAGTAGGGAGCAGGGAACGGCTGTCCCCAGGCAGGAGAGAAGCACGCAGCAGCTCGCAGGCAGCTGGGTGTGTTTGCAGCAGGCACAGCTCATCCGTGCCCTGTAAATCCCCGCTGTTTACAGGAAACCAGTTGCTTCATTTCACCCAGAGCTTCCTCCGGGCCATGCCCTTGCCTTGGCTTCGTTTCTGCGCTGCCTCCAAGCCCAGGGTGTCTGTGTCACGCAGCGTGGTGGCACCTACCATGCTGTTGAGTTTGCTGCAAATGAGTGGCTTTGCTGAGTGTAGCCCTCGCTGTCCTCTCACCCTGTGCCCTGAACTCTTATCAGCACCCATGGGTGCTGCTGAGCTCTCCCTAAGGGCTGAGCTTGCTGCTTCGATTGTTTTGGGGCCATCAAAGGAAATCTCTATTCCCATGTTCAGCTGGAGGCACTTTCTCAGTTCATGTCTGTTGGCTTTGGTGTTAGCTCACTTGAGAAACTGCTTGGGTTCCACGTCCCGTCCCGTCCCGTCCCCCCCCCCCCCCCGCTTTTAAAGTCCCATCAAAGCCAGCTCCTCGCTCTAGTCATTGCCAGGCTATCAAATAGTGACAGTAAAAGTAACCGAACGAGACAGCAGCTCAGTATCCGTGTCACAGGAGAGAGGCCATTAAGTAGCAGAATAAGTATTTATTGCTGTTGTATTAAGAAACTCGGCAGCATAAAGAAAGCACTGTAGTTTCAGGGCATTAATTTCTGTGCTTGGGAGTTGTGGGCGGTGTGGGGCACGGCACAGCAAGACCGCGGTCGGGCTTGCTTGCAGCTCTCCGTGCTTCTGCGTTTTGGGTTGCTTTGCTTCTGCCCTCTCTTGTCTTTGTATGGTCTCCGTGTCCCGGGGAAGCAAGGAGCCCTGCTCTGCCTTGGTCCTGGCTCAGCGTGTTTGCTGTGGGATGGGGATGTCCGTCTCACGAAGGAGCACAGATGCCTCCTTACGCACAGACATCAGGGCTTAGGGTCCCCTAAGAGATGTGTGACAATGTTCCCTCCGCTACTCAGCTGCTCTGCAATAGAAAAAGACAGATTGGTGTCTTAAATATGGGAGAGGGGGTGTGTACATCTGGGAAGCTTATGATGGTGTGATATAGCGCAGAGCTTTTCTACCAGTAGCTGTAAATCCATCCCAGTTACTCTTTTCTCCTCCTTGTCAGGGGACGTTGCTGGTTTTGCAATGACTGCCCGCTGTTGTAAGGCTACACGATAGCAGACAATATGCCGGCCCCAAAGAGCTCAAAATAAACGTGTTAGAATGATACAAGTCCTGTTCCTACTGGAAATCAGCAGAGGCTTTGCCAGTGACTTAATATTTGCATCCCCGACACGTAACGTGGCCAAATCATGGGTTTAATGCTAAATAATGCTGGGTTTAATAACCCTGTTTTAAAAAGATCAGCCAAACGCATGCGGTGTAATGGCAGCGGTGCTTGGAGCAGCACATTACAGCTAATGGGCTCCACGGCGCAGCGGTGCTCTGGAGGCGGGGGAGCTGCCCATAGCCCTGGAACATCCCGAGTTGTCAGAGCCCTGATACAGGCAGAGTCCCGGCTATAAATCAGAGCAGCTGATGGGAGTGGTGGTGATTTTACAGCAGCTGAGGATCAGGTCCAGAAACTCCCTTTCCTTTCTCTTCCCAGGGTCCTGTTTCTCTCTTCTTTTCTAATGTAATTTATCGTCTGTGATTGACCTGTAGATGGAGGTTGCTCCATGGAGAGCTGCTGGCAGTGCCCGCGGCACCATGGGGAGCACGGGAGCCAGGAGAAAAATCTGCTTCTCCCCTTTGCTCCTTCTCTGCTCCCGCATTGCCCCTTTCCCCCTCTTGAAGCCTTGGGGACGGTGAGGGGGGTTAAAGGCGTTGAGCTTACTTACACTCTTATTATACAGAAGTGTAATCCAGTGCTTATCAAATATGGATTTGTGAGGGTCCCCTGAGGACATGGCAGCCACAGATTGCAACTGCAAAGGGTTTCTGGTTTGGGACATGGCTGCTCTGGGCTCCCTCGCCAGCGTGGTGAGGCTCACCCCTGCCCCGTGCCACCGGCGGGGCTCGGTGCCGGGGCCCTGGGGAGCAGAGCCGTGGGCATGGGAAATGCTTCTGGTGCCCAAACGCTGCTGGACTGCCAGGCTGGCTGGGAATGCACTTTAGACCTTTTTAGTCAGATCTGTAATATTTGCTACACGTACTCCGGCTTTTCGTTGGTAAATGTTCCAGCGAAGGCAGCCTTGCTGGGGAGTCACTCCCTCCCCAGCTGCCTCGGAAGGAAATAATGCAAAACTTTGGTGCGTGTTCCTCGTGCTTTCTCAAAGGATTGTTTGGTTTTGATAAAGATGCTCTCGCCTGGAAAGTGCATCTCTGACGATGGGCTCTCGTTAGAGGGGTTAACCTCATTATCTTGAGAGGTGTAATCGCTCGTCTCTGTAGCGCAGCAGGGACACCCCTGACACGGGCACTCTGAACTGTGGCTAAGGACAATCTCTGTCAGATGTTCACTTGAGATTATTTTAACCCTTTGCTACTTCCACGACCAAGGATCCCTTTAGAAAAGGAAGGAACGTGTACGTCTAGCCTTCCTTGCTGAATTTGAGAAGCAAAATCTGGCTTGTACCTGGTTTTCCTGCATCCAGTTTGCAGATTGGAAGTCCAGCCCAGCAGTCCAGCCCTGATGAAGCACGTGGTCCTAGCATCCCTGGCCAGCTCTCCACCGAGCCACTCTTTGGGCTTTAGGATGATATTTGCTACTTCCTTGAGAACATGATGTGCACACACATCTTTGAGGCCAAGGGATCGTCAAACCCAGAGGGGTGCTGGAAGCTGGGCAGTTTTGTTGTTCCCCACCTGCTCTGGCAAATGGGTTTTGCTTTACATTTCTGGTTCTTCCATCTCCTGTGATTGATGGGTGCTCTAAAGCTCATTTGCAGCTCCATAACAACGTCACCAGTTGCCGATATTTCAATAAATCAAGGGAGTGGCAGTCAAGGATCCCTGGAAATGGGTATTTGTTGAAGGAGGGAAGAGGCTTTACCATACCTCCATCGCGGAGTTCCCCATCTGTTGCGTGGTCCTTGTAGTGAAATATGGTTGAGAAGCCTGCCGCGGACACACCGGCATGGGAGGACTTCCCTGGCTTTGATTTACAATCCTTATCAAATATGTATCAGCTGAAATCTGCTCAGCTGGCGCCTCTCCAAACACTGCATGCCAGCAAACACCGCTCTTCCCCGGCATGTTGCCTTTCCGCCTGGCACAAGTGGGAATGGGAGGCAAAGCCATGGCATCCCTGGGCGAGGGGAGAGGAGCCGCAGGGGAAACGGTTCAGGCAGGCACATCCGACCTGGAAAGGCACAATCCAATTGTCCAAATGGATTATTGTTTAGTAGCCCTCGTCCTCAGCAGCCAGCTGGGTGGATGAGATCCAACTGAGAGGAGAGAGCCCTGGGTGTGGGAAAAATCAAACTGATTGATCCCATAACGGGGCTCTGCCCGCCCTTCGCATCCTAAGGAAATAAATCACCGCAGTCTGATTTCCTCCTGCCTGGCTCCGGGGCTGCTGCTCTCCTGCCGTAGCCATGCACAGCGATGCTCTTCTCGGGTACCGGGTTGTATCAGGAGATGTTGATTTAAGGAATTCCCAGCAACATCTGTGGGATGCTCGAGAGGCAGCAGCCCCAGCTGCGCGGTGTCCGGGGAGAGGGCTGGAAGGCAGCTGTAGGTTTAACGTGTGCTGCACACGTGCTATAAGGTCTTGCAGGTTTACGCACTAGGCAACAGCGCGCACGGAGCACGAATAATTGATCCAGAGTGAGCAGGTTGTGCTTTGTGTTGGCTCTCACGCTCAGGTCTCGGCTGCGCTGACTTTCCAGGGCTGGTCTAGGTATGAATATGGGAGAGGCGTACGCAAACGGAGGAGATGGGAGGCTGAAAACTGCTGGTGACTGTTTGGTTTGCAAATACCCGATGCTGGTTGTGCGCAGCCTGGTGCGTGTGTGCGGCTGGGTGGAAAGCGCTGGGAGATGCCCCAGGTGGGCAGAGATGCTCCTCAGCAGGTGGAGAAGAGCAAACACGAGCTGACCGGCCACCTCGCCACCCACGGCCATGGGCACCAGTGCAACAGTGGGAGAAAATACAGGGTTCTCCAGCACCTCAAATGGGAGGCAACTGGGGCAAATCCTGCTTGCTCTTTTGGCTTCTTTTATTTTAGCAGCCTTGTCCCTGGGACTCTTCATATCAGTGTTTTTACTATTGGATGCCATTATCCAACTCTGAAATAATTTAGCCAGCTCGTCTCTGAATTTGGGGTCAGGTTTCTACCCACACAGAGGCTGGGGATGTTTGGATTTGTTTTTGCCCTTCAGGACTTCAGGGGCAAACGAGATAATTACTCCGTGTAATCTCAGGCTCTGAAACCACCTTCCCCCCCAGAAGAGTATGTGCAGAAGTGGCAGCATCGAGGTCTCTGCCCAGACTTATCACTGCTGTGCAGGGCTCCTGATTTGCTTAGAAGTAAATATTTGCTTGTTCTGAGGACGCACGACCTTGCTGGGGCTCGGCATGGGCTGTGAGCCTGGCAGCAACCCCTGCAGCTCGCTCGGGCTCTGCAGGCACGCTCATGGAGCGCAGAGAGCTGGGGAGCTCCTCATACGCAAAGTGTGCTCCAGCCCGGCGGGGTCGGCTTGTTTTTTCAAATAAGGAGAGAGTTTATTTGAGCGTTTTCTAGATGCACAGAGATACCATCGGCAATAAACAATGCTGGAGGAAATAGAAGAGCAGTAAGCGTAATAATTTATTTTTTGTTTCGCTTTAGTTTATTTTTAAATCTATAATTCCTAAAAGAAAGTGTTGGTAGTAAGGAAGAAGTGGTGGATTTCATATGGGCTTTGGGTTTTGTTTTTTTTTTTTCTTTTCAAAAATCCCATTTCTTTACTCAGCTGGGTTTTTTGCAAAGTGACCAGTGAGGAACTGTGAGGAACCCAGTTTGAGACTTGATTTTTTTTTTTTCTTTCCCTTTTCCCAAGAAGTGCAGAACTTGGTGCCTTTTTAAATCAGGGTCTCCACGAGACCTCTGATGCTCAGCCTCTGAAATCACGTGCATGGCCCTTGTGCTCCGTTTCTGGTTCTGTTGGTCTCGTCAGCAGTGATCTCATCCCGTGCCGCGTGCTGGTCGGTAAATGATCAGCTGGGTGACGGGATTTAGCGCGTGTCTAAAAATACAAGGCAAACTGGAATGTCAGGAATGCGAAGGGCATCCCTCACCTTGCACGGTGAAACCACCAGAAATTTCCCACTAGCCTTTTGCAGGTCAACTGTAGAGAAAGTCTTATCTGTACATCACCTGCACTGCATTCCTTTATAGCTCCGTTTCTGGCATCTTATTGTCAGCGGGATGTTATGCATAGCTTTATGGTAACGTTTGCATGCTGAATGCAGTTTTCTTGGAGGAAATAGCATTGAGAAATGGGTGAAGAAGTAATAATAATCTGCCTAAGCCCCCGTTGTTTAAGCCCACAGCCCTTCTTCTCCCGGAAGACAAACACACAGATAAAAGTATAGTTTTCCCAAGCAACGCGTTCAAATGATTTTGCTAACCCTCTCGTCTGCCGGTGCTGAGCAGGGTGCTTTCCCCCCAGGACGTCGCTGCCTCGGGATGGGGCCGGGAGAGCCCCCAGCGCTGCCCCAGCTGGTGCGGTGGCACGGCACTCGGGTGTGATGCGGTTTTGGTCATCGTAGCCTTTTGGAGTGCGGTTCAAGGGACCAGCACATTTGGAAGCTATTGCTCACAGCTCCCCGTGAGCTCCAGGAGCACTTCCAGGATGCAGCAGCCTCATTTCTACTAGATTCCCAGTTTTGAGCAGCGGGTTAGTTTTAAGAGGGGAAACCCAAAGGTCTGAGCTTATGAAATAACCAGCGTAAATCTGAAGGGAACTGGTACCCCCCGGCAAGAAATCTTTTTTGGTTGTACCATCTGCCTTGGGAAGCAGAGCATCTGCGTTTCCAGCCTGCCATAAAAGAAAGGGGAGGTATAAATAACCAGTGAACTGCAATTCCACCTAGTGTCATATCTGCATTAGTTGTACTAACGTGTCCTCGTGTTGCAGAAGCAATGAAAAGCCTCAGATGAGATCAGGGGCCCCTCGTGCCAACTGCTGCGTGGGCGCGTAACAACGCGGATCCTGCCTGGCCTAATAGAAAACGATAGCCGGGAGTGGCAGGAAAATATTACTGGGTTTCTCTGCAAGTAAGAAGCTGCTTTACAGGGAAAATGAGACACAGTTTAGCAAACACTTAAGGATTGACTTACTTTTAAGAATGTTGTTTAATCCTGTTGAAATTGAGAGGATTACTTACGCTTAAACGCCTGCTTAAGCACTTCCCTGGCTGGGGGCTGGCAGGCTGGAGCACAGGAGCTGTGAGAGCAGCTGGGGTTGCGCTTGGCTTTTCTTGCTCTTGGCTACTGCCTTAGTGGGAGTTGTTGTTGGAAAAATACTCCCCGATACCGGGACAGTTACAGTCTTGCTTTCGGAGATGCCAAGCTTCGTGGAGGCTCTTTGTACCTGATCCCTCAAAGGGAGTCGCTTTGCTTAAGTACCTGAGCATCGATTTGGGAGCCTAAGCGTAGGCAAGCGCGTCTGTGCACGCTGGCTCGTTGCTGGAACCAGGTCCCGGGCTTTGATGTGCCAGGATGTTCAGCACTTGGGGCTTTTCATAAAAGAACAAAGCAAAAATTGTTGGCGTGGAGAACAGTGCGCTTTTCTCTTAAATTTCCCTGGAAGTTAAACCCTGCGGTATAACTGTCTGATTCATAAACTGATTTTTGTACTTTATAAGTCTAATAATAGACCGCAGAAGAGACTCATTCAATCAGTCTAGGACTTCCCTTGGACTATATTAAGCCCTGTAGAGCGGGGCTGGGGGCTGCCAGCTGCCTTTCCAGCCTCTGTGCCCCGTTTGGGCTCGGCGTTTACAGGTACCACTTGCCGGCAGCAATGCTCTGCCTTGACGAGTCCTGGAGCCTTTCATGGGTGCTAATGAACCCAGTCCCACCTCCTCTCCCAAACTGGGGAGAATTTTAGAGGCAGGAGACTGCATCACAGAGAGATTTCACAACGTGCCCGGAGTGGTCTTTTAAGTTGCTGACAATTTTGGGTGTAAGACCTGATTTCTTTGACTCCCGGTTATGTTTTAACCTGCTTTCTCCTGTTGCTGTTCATGTCATTTCTACAGGCAAAGCCAACTTTAATTAAAAATGCAGCTTGAAATGACAGTGCGCACTTGAGAGTGCTGGGAGGGACATGGTTCGTATGGAGCATGGAGCTCGCAGGCAGGGTTGCCTTCTCCTTCCAAGGGGGCTCAGTCCCTTTCGCTTTCCCCAGAGCAGGTTTGCTCATTGAAGCCTGACATTATCAGAAGCCACGTCTTTGCTTCACGCTCCTCAAAGCCAGAGCAAATGAGACACCAGCCAGAGATAGGGGTGTGAGAGGGACTCGGAGAGCCAGGCTTGCTTAACACCTCCCCGAAATGGAGGTGGGAATCTCACCGGCTGGCGCTGGCAGCTTGCAGCTCGCTGGCAGGAGAGCACATGGCTGAAGGACCTTTTCCAGAAGGGACCAACCTTTCTCCGTGCTGCTTTTTTGTTAGATTACAGTAAAATGGGGAACTTAACTGCATTAACGTTCGTGGCACTAAATTTCTGCTTGAGAAAGTTCACAGTTTCTCTTCTAGTTGCACAGTAATTATGGTCTGTAGTCAGTGGCTCCAGGGCATCCCTGTAAAACCAGGCATGCCAAGGGTGGTGGTCTGGTACCTATCCAGATGGGCTCTCAAGAGTGAGAAATAAGCCAAAATATACTCGTGACAGCAGTAGCAAAAGCAATGCTTTGCCTAATTAAAAAAATTTCCTTATCCACGTCCTCTGCTTAGAGGGAACTTTCAGGGGCAACACCTTAAAAAAAAAGATGTGGAAGGCTGCTTTGGTAAAGCCCTTTTTTGCTGGAAGCATTGCGTAGGGGCAGTAAAGCGTCCGAGGTGCGAGGAAAATTCCGTCGTGCTCTGGAGCTCCTTTCTGTGTTGAACTCCCATTAGTGACATTTTATACCAGGGAGAAACTTGGCCACGTTTTGACATTCACAGAGTCTCGTTGGCCTTGTTGAATAATTCAGCACCTCTGTTCTCCGTGTGAAAGTCAACCGCTAAATGCCAAACTGTGGCAGCTCCTTTGTTGCTGCCCCGGCTTCGGGTCCATGCATGTGGCACCGGAGGCTGCCAGCCAGGCTGGAATTCATGGCAATGGTAAGAGAAAACAGTCCTGGAGCAATTAGAGGGATGAAGATCACAAAAGTGCGGACAAGACAGAGTTTGGAGCAGGATGCCTGGGATCTGCCGCAGCAGGAGGAGCTCAGGCTCCAGGGCAGTCCTGGGGAGCTGCGTGCGTGCATCCCCTGAAACGAGCCTGGTGCTTGCGTGCCTCTCGCAGAGGGAAGGATTTGCATCAGGATCCTTGATGCAACTCTGGCTGATGTTCTGGGATAATACCGTGGGAGGGAGGGAGGCTTTGAGTACCAACGGCAGCCCCAGGGGAGAAGTCAGGCGCTTACTCGCTTAGGGCATGTGCTCCCCTGGGTGACTGATCCGAAGGTGGCTTAGCAAGCCAAGGAAGCATCCCTCAGCGGGGGCAGCACGCAGTCCCTAAAGAAAGCAGCTCTAACGGGTGCCTCACGGCTGGGTTGGGTGCAGGGCAGCTCCAGACAGGCACAGCCCCCGCGATGGTCGGGTTTGTATGCCTGGAGGAGAGCAGGGGGCCCTGGACAGCAGGGACCGCTCAAAAAGTCCTTTATCTGTGTCCTGGACGCAGGCTTCTCTATTCATTCCAGTGGACGGGAAACCAGTCCAAAAATAATAGGTTTGTTTTTTCAATCTAGCTTTGAAATGATGAATATGAGCAAGAGTAAAACATGTTTTATATCTATAAGGGACTAAAACCATTCTTTGTTTTCACTGAAAATTCTGCATAGCAATTAAAACTGCCATCAGAAATGGGAGTTTTCAGAAAAAGCTGGTGGCTTTACTGTTCCCGATTGTGATGCTGATGAAAATATTTTGTTGTTGAATCACTTCTGGCTGTTTTCTGCCAGAAAAGGGCGACAGTTTGCATGCACCTCTGACAAACTGATGATGCATCTTTATTGAAATGCACGAAGTCAAAACCATTCAGTCTTGGCAACTTTGCCTCAATAAGGTCATTTTGTGTGGGGAGAGACGAAAGGAGTTATAAACCTTTTGTAATAAAATACAAAGTAAGAGGGTTTTTTCAATGGTTCTGAGTGTTGCACAAAACCTATTGGAGCAGGTCTGGACGTATTATATGCGCGGCAGGATGGAGTTTCCTCGGATGACGCTGTTGAATGGATATCTCTGTAGCTGAGGGTTAAATGTCTTTTGTGCTCAGTGGTAAAACCAAAAGCGGTGTTTGCACCGATATTGTCCTCCAAGCCCTGATGGTGACGTACTGTGACACTGATGGGGGGACTGGAGCGCATCCATTTCAGTGGGTGTTCAGGTCCAAATACCGGGCTGTGGGTCCTTGAGTTCCCACCAAACCTTCCTCTGTCTTCAGTAAGCACACCAGCATCTTTTTCTCTCATTTCCAGGTGATCTCTGCAGTATCCAGACTCTCCTTCCACAGTATTGCTCAAACCAAAGGAATTAGGTAAGAGCCTTTCAATATGATGCTTTGAATAATGTTTCTCTGTCTCCCTATCCATATTCCTAGTATTTAATCACATCAGACTCATGAATCACATCAGAAGCATGAATATGGTTGGGATATATTAGGGTTAAACAGACATCAAGGATGCCTTTGGGATGTAGGCAGGGTACTTGTAAAAGCACCTCACCAGCTGCTCAGGAATAGTTTACAAATAAAATAAGTGAAAATGTAACAAGTTGTGTGCAGTATGCCTGCTGGGGAGGGTAGCAGGGTGGGTTTTAGTGTCTCTCGCTGGAGGATTTGCTCAGGTCCCGTCTGCAGGAGCTGTGCAGCTGAGGACCGGGACTCCAGGAAAGCCAGCGATGCCCGTCCCTTTTGCCCTGCCCGCGGAGCTGTGGTGTCACCCCGCCGTCCCCACCCCTCACCTGCCCTGCTCCCCGGTCTGTGCAGAAGCGCCCAGGTGGCCTTTCGGTCACTGACAGCTGGGAAATTTCTTCCTGGCTTTGACAAAGGCACATTAGTGCGGAGTGGGTAATGGGGGTTAATCAGTAACCTGACCCTGGCACCCAGGGTGGGCTGCCCTGCTGGCGGGGCTCCTCCTCCTCTGCTAATTGAAGGAGCAAGGGAGAAGGAATTAAAAACAGCAGACAACCCTATTAAGCAGAGCTGTTATCCTGGTCTTTGTTCGATTCCCTGCAAAATTGGTTTGCAATTGGTTTTCTTGTTAGTGTGCATTTTTATTATTAATCCGGCAACATCTTCTCATTAGGACCACAGATATAAGTGGGAAGAGTTCTCAGCCTAAAGCACCTTTCCTCCTTTTTCTTTTTTTTCGGGTTGTGGGTTTTTTCCCCAGCTATAGAACACATTCGCTTCTCTTTGCAGAACGTGTCTTGCTGCTGTTCCGGTCAGGGTGTAGCATGGCATTGGTCTGCGGCTGCATTCCGGGGCCAGCCACAGCCAGGGTGTGGGAACGTGGGCTGGATGGGGCCCCTGCTTTACTTCTAGCCCTGCTGCCCGTGCCCACCACCCCACCCCCCGATTTCCACTGTTTGAACTTATTTTCACTGCCTTAACTGCACTGATATTGCTGGAGGGGAACAGCTTTTCACGTGTGGAGCCTTCCCATCTGTTAAACGCAAATCTGACACATCCCACCAGGACTGGAGGGAGATTCAGGGGGCGAAGGTTTGAGGAATAAAGATGTGCTGTACGTTAAGGACTATTTATTATTAAGGATGGCCCTGAGTCCTGGAGAAGCCTGCAGCGATTATTATTTTAAGGGAGAAGAACATCCAAGGCATTTGGAGGCAGGGAGTAATGGGGGAACCCACGTGCATAAGCTGCAGTGCCTTTGCAAAGGCTGGGTTTAAAGTCTCAGGGCATCGCTGGAAGAGGATGCAATGCGTTACCCTGGCAAAGCCCTTCCCGAGGCAGGGAGGTCCTGGTGTCAGTTCAGAAGATGAATGAGCTGGCCGTCCTCTGGGAAGGCTTTGGCTGAATCACTGTTGTTTCTGTTGAGGTCTCCTGCTGCCGGGGCTGGGCGGGCTGGGCGATAGCTGGGAGCCAGGAGCAGGGAGGCTTTGCTATTCTTGTGGATATGCGGCTTTTTCGCATTCATTTTACAACAAGCATTTACGGTTCCCGCTAAAATCCCTTATCTTGGAAGCCTTTGGCACCATAATCACACACGAATAGCACAGAGCTTAGTGGGTCTTTGCTTCTAACTCTGTTTTCCTGCATGTTAACCCTGCTCCTCCTCCCCATTGCCAGCTCTGCGAGAACAGAAGATGCTATTGCTCCGTTAGCTGGAAAATACCCCCCCAGGGGTGTCCCTTCCCATCACCGCTGTCCCCTGCAGGCAGAGAGCCCTTGCTTTGTCCATTGCTGCACGTTTTTTCCTTTTAATTAGATGATTTCTTGCTACACCATCACAAAAGCCTCAATGACAGAAACTAATCTCAGATGAATTAATTTAGTCTGGGGGAACCAGCCGCAGCTCTGGCTCCCCGAAGGGACTGGCCACGTCAGCCACCGCTGCCCCTCAGCTCACTGGGGTCCCCACCGATGATCGGGGTCCCTACCCTTCCCTCCCCCAGTGAAGATGCTGCCATTGAAATAAATGGGAAAAGTCTTGTTGGCTTAGGCACGGTGCTTAAAAACATGGTAAATACAGTGCAATTAGGATGGTATTGGATTGTATGGTCTTCAAGCCCCGTAGCATGAATGTGGATCTGCTCCAACCCCTGTTTTGGGGTCTAAGACTTCAGGATCACACAAATTAAGAATGAAATAAATCCCCAAGCCTATTACTCGTCCTTAAGTAAGTTTCATGACATGTAGGGTAGAAAAATAAAAATCAATCTTGTATGCTATTCAGTGAAAAAAAAAAGTCTGTCTAATAATCTCTGGATACATAAAACTTGCCAGAGAAACCCTGTTTCACCAAGTAAATCAGATAGCTGTCAGGATAGCTATGTTGAGATGACAGAGTGTTTCTTGCAAGGAACAAGCTACAAGGAGCAAAACATGGCAAAAAATGATCTTGAATGCAATGTTTTGTTTGCAGCCCACTGCTAAGGCTGGGCTTAATCTATTGCAGCTGTAGCTACAGCCCGTGCTGCATCTTTCCTCCTCCTGCTCTGTACTAGTCCCAGTTGCAGGTTTCAGAAGTTCTGCAGAAAACAATGTCACCCTCCAGCACGGTGCATCGCTGACTTCCCTCCTAGCAGGCAACGGTCTCTAATGATTGCAAAAACAGATTTCTCCCTTGCACGAGGCTGTTTGTGCAAACAGCACAGACGACGTTTCCCCGCTAATTAAAGAAGCATGTAGTTGCAAGGACCACCGCACCGCACTGGGTTATTTTTTGGATAGTGCCCCGTGCATAGGAAGACCCTCGATGATAGAAGGTTTATTGGTGCCTCCTAGGAAAAGGCACATTTTCTGTCTTTAATTTAAGGCATTCAGAGGAAAGATGGTTTTGTGGATAAAGACATGCGCTGAAGGGAAAGCGGATGTGTGAAACTACGTTGGGATCTTGGCTCTGCCCCAGGTGCCGTGCATGACCCTGGGCAAATCCCTCAGTTTTGTATGTCTTATTTTCCCCTCTCAGAAAGGAGGTGAGAAATGCCTTTGTTCACCTGGCTTGTTGGAGACGAGACCTGCCTGCTCGCGTGGGCGCAGGCAGCCTTCGGCAGCGCTGCCTTTTGATCTCGTTTGGGAGCCCAGGTTCTGCAGTAATGTGATAATACCCTTTTGCTGGGGTTGTCATCCGTGCATCGTTTTACAGGGCTGTACGTGGGGACAAAGAAAAGATCCTCGTTGTGCAGCATTGCCCATCAGCTGAGGAGAGGAGATTTTTTTTTTTTTTAATTGTTACTTTTTCTTATCCTCTCCTCCATCTGTCTGGAGGACTGTCAGCAGTCGCAGTGAGAAGTTACCACCGTGTTCCTTGCCCGTGCGTGGCTGCCTCTGAACAAGGAGCCTTTATTTTACAGCCAGGACGCCAGGAGTTTCCACGGCAGACCTGACTCGCGGCCCGTTAAGTCCATTACCCCGTTCCTCACGGTGGCTGGCACTGAGCTTCCACGTCAGGTGGGAGGATTTTGAAGCAGACAGGAGCAGCGTGGTCGTACAGGGGTATTGTGCAAAGGTTCTCCTGTGCATGAGTTTTCATTCCCTTTCCAAGTTTTCTCGAGCAAACTCAGCTCTCTGGAGGACAACAGGACTTCTTGCTGCAGGTCCCAATAAGCCAGGATTTTTTTTTTCTTAAAGCTTTTTTTTTTTCCTTAAGACTTTCTTGCTGCAGCCCTGGCTGTTCTCCATTGCCCGTGGTACATCCCAGCGTCCTCTCGGCTCCGGCCGTCATCCACCTCGTGCGAGTGAGCTCCACCGGCTGAATGTGAGCTGTGAGCAGAGGGGGCATGTGTTTTTTCATCTCCCCAAGATATATGTTTTTCCTGGAAGCAGAGTTTTGCAAGCAAAGCAGGACGTTAAGGAATATTGGCTCATGCTGCCTGCATGCATTTTTAATGTGTGCACAATGAAACCATCTGAAAATGGGAAGGAGTTAGCATGTTCAAAGGCCTTTTACTGAGGTCCTTAATCTAAGTAAACCCTTTGTATATGAACTGAACCTCTCAGTGACTTTCTTCGGAAGGCACTGCAGTTAATAAAATAGATTTAAAAACGTTTGCAAATGGGGAGGAGGGTTGAATCCTATTTGTCAAGAGGAGGTTTTCTCCTGCGGGAGCAGTAGCAGTGCTTTGGCCGGGCGGTGAAGGGAAGGAGAAGGGGATGGTTGTGTTTTCCCCATCCTGGGGGCCAAGGCAGGACCCCCTCGGGTTGGTGGCCGGCCCAAGCTTGTTGGAAGAATAAGTGACATTAGTTTTACCTCCAGGCAAACACAGCGAGGCCAGCCCATCGCCCTGGGCTGAGGTCTACCTTGCATTTAAACAAATAAATAAATAGAAGCCAAAATGCTGATTCTCTTGGCGTTTAACCTCTGCACATCGCATGCCCTGAGGTGACAGAGCAGATTTGCTGCCAGTGGAGGGCAAGCCCTTGGCTGGGAGCTGCCTGTGGCTGGTTTGATCTGGGCGAGAGGTGGCGGGCGCTGTGGATGCCTGCGAGTACATTAGGAGCTGGGAGTTGCTGTTTTGCTTAAAGGAGGCTGGACACGTCAGTAGAGGAGAGGAACCCTCCTGGCTCTCCAAGGGATGGGCTGGCACCGGTCCTGTCGCTCACCTGAGCCCCTGGGTGCCCTCCGCCCCCCTGCAGAGCCGGTGCCGAGCGGGTGTCAGGGACAGGGTGCAGGTAGGCACCCTGTCGAGTGCAGACCACTGTCCAGGCCATCGTGTCTCCATTTTGCCCATCTCTACAATGCAGACGGTGAGTTGGGAGGAGAGAAGCTCAACACTGGGATTAGCCCAGGTTGCAGCCACCTCCAGTCAAGTTCAAGGCAGCTAAATGAGCTGTACTAGCATCTTCCCATCAGTGGGGATTTAACCCAGAGGAGACTTTCCTACCACCCTGCTTTGCCTGCAAACCCCGTGCCTTGCTGACGAGGTTCAGTATTGCTCAGCTTTGCCCAGGTAAACTGTTAAAACAGACTGACGTGCTCAAAATGAAGTTTGCAGCGTTATCATCCCTGGAGTTTCTGTACTTAACAGCTTGCCAATAATATCAGGATGTGTGTGGGGGTGAAAG
Organism: Aptenodytes patagonicus; assembly: GCF_965638725.1. NCBI lineage: Eukaryota > Metazoa > Chordata > Aves > Sphenisciformes > Spheniscidae > Aptenodytes > Aptenodytes patagonicus. Next base: position 8,938,006 of record NC_134966.1, on the reverse strand, counting down.
GGAGGAGGGATGGGAAGGGAGAGTCACAAGCATCCCGCCTGCGCCGTTCACGGGGTTGTAGTATTACCATTCCGAGCGAGCAGTGTTCCTCAGCGCAGCGGTGCCCTCCCTGCCTGCCCGCCTGCAGGAGAGGGGGCAGAGGGGGGGCAAACGGAGCTGGATCTGCATGGGCAGCCTTGAGCCCCTGCCCTGCAAAATGTGCATGTCTCTGCTCCCAGTGTGTGTCATTCACTGGTCAGCTGTGTTTGATCCAGAAACTCCTCCGCACTTCATCCAGCCGGTTCAGAATTAAACCTAGAGTTTTGTCCACATTTCATGACTTCAATCCATTTCCCCGTCTGCCTGAGCCCCACTACGGTGTGGGAGTACCCTTATGTTTGCAGTGAGGGTGACCTTGTGGAGGACACTTTGTGATCCAGCCAGGAAAACCCACTTCTTTGCAAGAGATGGGATGGCACAAGCCCTAGCGTAGCTGATCAAGGAAACGTTCCCCTTGCTGTCCTGGAGGAGAGAAGGGAGATAAGGGGAAATCTTTTATGGAATTTGCAAGGATTCTCCAGCATGATGGAGGCTTCAGGCCGATCAGATTTGATCTCTGCTCCCCCTGCCCCTGGGGATGGTAGCTCAACACAGGAGACAGATCCAGCCATGTGTGAAAATGGCAAGCAATTAAAGTTGCTAACGATTAAGTCCTCAAGTGTCTTCGGGTGAGGAGGTAGTTATGGGACCTCTTCTCCTGTAAGGTTAGTTTTACAAGGACTGTTTTATTCATTGCCAGTGCACTCTCTAATTGCACTCTGCCCATTATTTTTTTTACTGCCGTTGTGTATCCATTGTACCCACTTTAAGTGTTGCTATAAAATAGATGGAGAAGGCTGTGGAAAGAATCCGTGTCTGGAAACACGTACGGTTGCTGTGCAGCGCTTTCCTGTGCTCCAGGGAGTCTGGAACTGGGACCAGTCCTGGGACTGACCACCACTCCTGACCAGCACAACTCCAGAGGTTCAGCCGCAGACCTCGCGAGCGGGGGGTCGAGTGGAGATGGTTTCCCGTGACATGGACGAACCTTCTTTAGGAGTGATCCTGCTTCTTCCTTTGTCAATAAGCAGGATCTTTGGCTAAAAGCAGTTCCTTTCCAGCTAAAAACGTTTTTAACACATTTATTTTGGCAAGTATGTATCCTCACAGACTTGCTCCTAAGAGAGTCTGAAAAATATCATTGACATATTTTCCTGTGCGGCTGCTTTGTAGGCTTGGGAGATGCTGAGGTCACCCCATAAGCATCTGCTAATAAAAGCAAAGGCAGTTTTTCTCGCCCCCTCCCCACCAGCAGCTTTGCATAATGAAGATACAGTTCTGATGTGCACAGCTCTGCTTAATAGTCACATTTTGGGGTGCACCTGCCTTGTCATTGCTCACCGACTTTGGCCGTGTAGTGCTTCCCTCGGGGCTCCTTCTTGTATCACCGGCCACCCTCGCACCATCTCACCTTTGGGTCAGTGCATAGGTTGACAATGAAAGGTGCTGGAAAGGTCTCTCTGAAATACAGTCCTCGCCCCAGGTACGGAGAAGGGCTTCAGGCTTGGCTGGTCCAAAACGGGGGGCTTGGAGGTGGGGGGCTCCCAGCACTGGGAGACAGGGGGGCTCAGGGCTGCCGTGGGCTGTGCCTGGAGAGAGGTGTACTCAGGTGCTCCGGGACAAACCACGTCTCTTTGCACCCCACCGGAGAGGGGGAAGCACGTGTCTTTTTATTCCTTGTGGATCACAGAAAGTGCTGCTCAGCCCAGGTGGTCTGTTTAGATCTGGTTTACGTTGCACAGTAGGACCCCGCTTGGCTGGGACGTGCTGGTGGTGCTTTCGTGCAAACAGCCAGCAGTGCTGGTGCTGGTCTGGAAGCAGGCAGAAATATATATTTAGGTAGGTATTTGTTTTTATTGGCATGTGTTTCATAGGACTACAGCTGCTCAGGTACAGCAGAGAAACTGCTGCTCGGACTGCTAAAAGATTTCCTTGTGCTGCTTTGCTGCAAGTTAAAACCAGGGAAGTTTCAAGGTTTTTGTTTTAACAGAGTGTTTTCCCGAGTTGGGCAATTGCAGAGCCTTGTGGGGATGTTGTTAAATACCGTGGGGCGCGTCCTGGGTCTTTACGTCCTGGCTGTGGTTTATTTTTATGCTCCCCGGGTGATCGGTGCCATCTGCCCAGAGTGAACGTGCCCTGAGCTTGGGTGAGTTGCACTGGCTTGCCGGGGCGAGGGCTCTGGCCGTCTCCCCCCGTGGTGGGTGCAAACCCCCTGCCGCGGTGCTGGGCTCGGCAGGGCACTGCTGCAGTTTCAAACCGGTGTCTGAGCTGCAAGAGCATCTTTCCTCCTCCCCGACCTTCTGCCTGCGTGTTCCTGGTGGAACCAGGGCCACGGGGACGTCCCACCGGGAAGGAGGGATGTCCCTGCTCACTACACTTGCCATTGATTTTCAGCCACGGCGTTTTCAAATCTGGTTTTCTTCTGAGTCAGAGACCTGGGCCAAATCGTTTCCTAGTGATTGGTTGCACTGTTACCCCAGAGGGTTTTTTTTTCCCCCCCCCTTTCTTTTTGAGAAAGATGTTTCTGGATTCCCCTTTTGATTTTATCCATCTGTTATCGTCAACGTGGAACTGAAGTGAGGAGAAAATCATACCGCTTTCTTGAGTGAATCATTGGTACACGAGAACTTTTAAAAAATGCGATAATGTGTTGAAACATAAAATTATACAAGCTGTTATTTTCTTGTCTCATAGACTCCAGAAATACTTGGTTCAGATTTGAGCTAAAGATAAAGCAGGGCATGCAGCTAACCCTTGGGCACTGTTCAGTGCAGTGTGCTAAATGCTGTAAGTGCTCTTCTGCAAAATCATCATCTTTGTGCTATCTGATGATGTAGCTTGCTGTTTCCCCACTGAATTTCTATCAGAATTAATCTTGTGAGAATTTTTGCAAATTCCAGACCACAAATAAAAGCAAATGATAATTTTTCGGAGGACGTATCTAAAATTTGGCACAGCATGAGGTGCTTCTTTCCAGAGATGAGTAATGTAACACAATAGTATGATTTTAATTAAATTCAGCAGCTTTTGGTATGCTCCGATGTGTCTTGTTCTGCAGGGATAAAATTGATTCCATTCTGCTTTATAAAAATGGCTCTTGGGCTTTCGTAGCGTGGTTTTCATCCATCTCGCAGCACTTCACCAAAATCGTTCCCTGACGCTTGTTCCCATTTCACAGATGGGAACCAAAGCTCAGAGGTGCTGCCCGGGTCGAGAGCGGGGCTGGAGACGCAGCTCCGGGTCACCCCTTTGCTCGCCCCTGGTCAGCTCACAGCCACCTCTTGGTACATCAGTAAATTAAATACTGCTTTAATCTGCCTAATCCCACTGAAGCCGATGACGAATGCATTTTCAGTTGCGTGTAAATGTTTTGCAAAACCACATGGTTTTCTTTGGACAACTCCAGGAGTGCTGCGCTCATGAAGGCATGACGGCGTGCCCAGGGGACCGGCGGCGGCTCCGGGATGCCAGAACTGATGGCTGATGGGGAACCCATGGGGACGGGGTGATCCCATGCTCAGGGAGTGGCTTGCTATCCTGGAGAAAAAGAGGAGTTAAAAAAAAGGGCGGAAGGTTGGAGCTATCAAAATGACGTGCTACAAACAGCCGAGGTCTGAGCACTTCCCCTGGAGAAATATATTTTGGGATTGAAGCAGCATTAAACCGCAGCAGTGGGACAGACGGACTCATCTGGAAGCACAGGGGCTGAAGCCGGCTGCTAACCGCCCACCCAAACTTGCACGGAAAGCACAGCCTGAAATCCAAAATCTTCATGAAATCGCAGACTCCCGTGGGTTTTCTTTGTGTTGCCACGATGCTTTCTTCAAAACGGAGCTGTCGGAGGATCTGTACACCCAGCCATGGGTTTCGTGAGTTACTGCAAGGCGTAATTACGGTGTGTAGATACCATGCTATGGAAATGTTTTTCTGCCAGATCCTGAGCCAGGAAGACTCGGCACAGCCCCATCCATCCCAGCAGAGCTGTAGAAGCTCCTTTGCAGCAGCTTGAGGCTCTGGTCCTTCCCATTTAGGAAGAAATCCCTCGCAGCAGGGGCGGCAGATGGGAGCAGCTCAGCTTTCACAGGTGTCACGTACTCTGCCGGCCTTTTAGAACACTGAAGTGTGATCGCTGGACTTAAGAAACGAGGGGAGATTGGCACGCTGGCGTTGGGAGGCTGGAGTCCCGCTCCCGGTAAGGGATGAGCCACCTCCTTTAGTCTCCTGTGGGTGTTTGCACAAGTCATGAAAACTTCCTTGCAGGTCTGCCTGACAGATGATCTCCACCGAGAGTGGCCTCGGATGGGAACAGCTCCTTGGGATGGAGGGCAGTGAGTGGGACATTTCCACCCTGCTTGTTTCTCACCAGGCTTTCTGTTCCCAGGGCTGGTGTTTTGACCCCAGGAAACCAGAATGGAGACAGGGAAAATAGAAAACAAATCATGCCGGGTCCTCCCTGCTCTGTCACACGTGGATTTGAGGCTAAGATGCTACCGTACAAAACTATCAGACTAAAGCTGACCCATCCCTGACCCTCTGTATTCTCTGTGACGGTACCGCAGAGGTGAACAGCTGGCTTCAGTTGCTAGGGCAAGGCACCCAGATGCTGAAATACATTCATAAATAAATAAATCTTCCTGCTTATTGCTGTTAGAATTGCAGCCTACCTGGCTCTTCCCATTAAATAATTCAGAGGAGGGAGCAGCCAGGCAGTGCATCGAGCTGCGCCTTCTCCCCACAGAGAGGATTACTGCAGGGGAGCGTGCGGGGGCGGCTGATGAGGATACAGCGTCGGATGGATCGTGGGGTAACCCGAGTGACCGCTGAGAGCAAGGGAGGGGTTTCGCATTAGGTGCCTCGTGAAATATTAATTGATTATTGCCCTGTGTGGTGTACTCTGGCTGCAGACTGCTCCTGCCTTTCCTTGTGAGAGCGCGTTGCGTTTGCAGGGCGCTGTGTGCTGTGCATGTGCAAGCTCTCCAACCCAGAAAGTAGCCTAAATGTTTTGTAAGATCAAGGGGGTGCTTTGCATCGCATGTCGAGAACGATCATCTGCTGTAAGTCTTGTCCTCAAGAGAAGCTCACTCTAAACTCCATAACAAATTACTTGGTCTTTCCTTCTCTTTTAGGCTCTAAAACAAACACATCAGATCGATCCTACTTGCATTCTCTTCTTTGATCTCTGGAAGCGATGCTGTTGAATGCTGTGGGGTTTGTCTGTGAAGAATTCTACTCTGGGAGGTTTATTATCTCAAAGAGCCTGTTCCAGCAGTGTTTGATGTTGCTGGGGCTTTTGCTCTTCATCTGAGTGGGATCGGGCTTGCTGCAGCCCAGGCGCGGGCTGGGAGGATAAATGGCTCAGCAGGTGGTTTTTCATGACGGTGGAGTAAAAACAAAGTCTGGTGCTTAACTAATGATATTAGAGACACTTTCAAATGAATTTAAATGAACTGGGATCTCTGCAAACCTGTTGGGTTTCAGTGGACACAAAAATGCTTTACTCATTACTGTTGGGCATTCCCAGCTATAGCATTTAATACTGTGTATGAAGTTGCGATGCACCTGGAGATCTTTAAGAATTTCCCACGGAATCAGTAGCTTTTAGACCCCTTGACTTCCAATGTTTCTGCTCTTTTTTAAAAAAATAATGACATACAAACTGGTCCCAAACACCGTGGTTGCTCTTGGGGAGCTCATGGCCGGAGAACGTGCAGCACCATCGCCCAGCCAGATGGATTTGCATCTCCCTGCATGGCTGGGGCCAAGCTGATAATCTGCACGAAGGTGTCTAAATGCAAGTCCTGTGCTGGACCTGGATGTGCACAAGGGAAACCCTGGTGAGAAACACTGGGTTAAAAGTTCACCCGGTTGGCTTTTCTTAGAGTTGACGTGGATCTGGTGGGGCAAGAGCGAGGGCAGGGCTCTCCTCCCCCGGCCTCTTCCCCACCACATCAAATTGTTTCTGCAGCCAGCTCAAGTGGAAAACGTCGCCCCGAGCCAAGACGGGCCCGCGGTGGGGAGCCACGAAGGTGATCTGATGGGAAGCGGCAAAACCAGCAACACGGGGAATAACTGGTGGGACAGGGCTGGGGGGTGGGCAGTTCACACCACACCTCCTGCCAGCACCGCCCTGACCCCCCGGTGCCAGTGCGAGTCTGGGTAGGAAAGTGTTTAATATGTTTTTCTATAGCTGGCTGCTGGAGGTTCATCCTCATCGGCTCGTTGCTGGAGGATTAATTTTTCCTGTGTTCAGCGAAGAAAAATAATGTAAATGGATATATAAGGGAACTTAAGCCAAAAGTAGGGAGATATTTTAAATAACGGCCATAATTAGTAGGGCTAAATTAAATTACGTTGTTGCACATAGGACTTTTGGGGAAGAGGAAGGACCGTTTGGGCGAGAGCTGCCCAAAGCCCATGGCACGGTCCCAGCCCCGGGTGACTCGTCCTGCAGTCTGGGGGCTGGCACCCTGTTTTGGAGAAGGGGAGAGGAGCTGCGGGGAGATGGCGGTTCTGCTCCCGCAGCGGCGACGTGGGGATACGGGGTGCCTCTCCAGGGCCACTTGTGGCATGGGCAGCTGGGGAGAGAGGCACGAACAAAGGGCAATCCCAAGGCTTTCTCCAAAAAGCCGTCCTTCAGCTCCAGATTTTAGATGGTCCATTTAGTAATCCTCTCCTTGGTGTGACTTTCCTTCTAATTGCATTCTGTGCATCCTTATTTAGCTATTAGCTGCTATTGCGGAGATACAGGTTATTAATTTCTCCCCTGCCCTGACTTTCGCTCCGGTGCTTTACCAACGGTCAAGGTGAAGCTGGGAGGGCTGGCAGAGCTGCTGTCTCCATGAAACTCTCATTAGAAAATATTTTTCTCTCTTTGCTGTCTCCTTGTCTTACATGGAGGGGTTTATCACAGGAACTGATTACACCTCAAGCCCAGATTTATGGCTGGAAATATGTGCTTGGTATTTTAATGGTTTTTATGGCTCTTTTACTTCTTTCTTTCTGGCATGGTGAGCACTGGAGAAGGAAATAGTCAGAGATTAAGAGCAGAAGATGCATGTAAAAGAAAGGAGGTCGTGCCTTGTGGTGGATTTTTTTTTTTTTAATTATTATTTTAACAAGTGGTGTTTAAACAGAGGTCACCTCTGGTTTCTCCTTTCTTGCCGGAGCTGTGCGGGATGGTGCAGCCCTGCGGCAGCGGCTGCCGTACCCCCTCGTCTGTCGGGGCTGAAGTCCGAGACCGGTTCCCACGATCGGCTCAGCCACGTGCAGGAGGAGCTGGTGGCTTTTTTGTCTGCGCTTCACACGCCTTTTGTATTCGTCACTAATCCCCAGGGGACAGCAGGGGAGAGGAAAAGCACGCAGACGCGCACGTTCTGTAAAGATCCTGGGTGCCTCCTGGTCTCTCACTGCACCTTTATGCTTTGAAGCTTCTCACCGAAATGGGCTTCCCCCCACATCTCGCAAACGCGTGGGCAGCTGTTTGTGCCAGATGTTGGGGTGTTGGGACAGTCTCCCAATGGCACCTGCCTTGCAATGAGGCTACGAGAGCAGGCACAGCCCCATCTGCTCTTCCCACCCATCGCTCTCCTCCCTCCCACATTGCCGCTTTGCACGTGGCCATGGTTAGACATGCCAGCCTTGGGCGCTCCTTGGTTCCCGTGGGTTTGCATCTCGAGCAGAGGCACGGCAGCCCTGATAGCCGGTGGAGCGTGCAATCGTCCCGCTCTGTGGCTGGGGTCACTGCGGCTCTTTTCCCTCCTGGGCTCACCACCTGGTCGTGGTTTTAATTGAGCTCGCTGCAGATTTGAGCAGTATTTCAAAACACTCGGTCTGAAGCTGCTCACCAAAGGAAGGGTGAAGTATAGCAGGGGAGGGAAGGCAAATTAATGCTAGAGGCAGGATCCAAAAATAGCAAATTCGGGGGCTAGCCCGGCTATGTATTAAATCTTTCAGGAGAGGCAATCTATCGTGAAACAGGGAGGGTGGGAGGGAAGAGGAGGAAATTGCTCTTGGGGGCAGTTAAAAGTTCACGTGGATCCAGTTTTGCTCCCCCACAGCATCAGCACCCCATCCCGTGCGGCTCAGCCTGGGGACCCCCGGCTGCCTTCGCTGCAACGCCCACGGGGGACGGACCCAGCTGCCCTGCTGCAGCCCGTGGTCCCTGTGCTCTGGCTGGCTGGAGCAAGGCTTGCTGTGGCTGCGGGGACCCCCAGCCTGACGCAGTCGTAGTCACAAGGTGCATCCAGCCCCAGCAGAGCTATAGTCCACTGTGGCCCTGTGCCAGCAATAATACATTGGGTTTAATTAAAGCAGTATTTTTTCATCTCCCTCATACATTATTTGGTTATTACTTTAGAATCAGCCAAGGAATTCTTGCTTTCCCCCCCCACTCCCTCCCTTTCTCTTTTAATCTGCTTTCTCCCCCCTTCCTTTTGCCCTTTTGGTGTCCTTTCCCTCATCCCCAGGGTTTTAACTTTTCTCAGCTATCACAAAGTTGTTAAGATGAGGAAGCCCAGGGTTCATAAGGACTCATTCGTTCTGGTGGGATCGGCTGTTTGCAGTAGGGGGAGACGCCAGTGGGATGTGGCTCGGTGTGCCCCAGCCGTGCCCCGGCCGAGTGGGGCAGGAGCTCGCAGGTAGAAAGGCTCCGTCACGGGTGGAGGAGGGGGCATTTCTCTGTCTCAACGAGTCCAACACCAGACTTGAATTAGATTTCTACTGAGTCGTTTGGGCAGTGCCAGCACAGCGGGGAGCGGCGGCTCAGACTCGGGGTCTCTGAGATGCTGTTAGATGATGCGGCTCCTCACTTCAGTGCTCAGATGGTGCCCTGCAGTGAACCAGCCTCACCACCTGGTTTCTTGTCCTGCCATGCCTGCGCTGCCCGCAGGGAGCCGCGGAGATGGTGTCTTCCTGGGAGCTAATGCCTCAATAGGAAAAAATGTATTTGCAATGAATATTTTGTTCTGAAACACCCTCCGCTCAATGGGATGCTCGGGGCTGGACTGAGTTCAGCTGGGGCTGCAGGGGATCTGCTGCGAGGGGTGAGACAGACCAATAACGCTGTCATTCCTCTCCTCCCCCAGGCCCTTCCCGTCGGAGGAGACCACGGAAAACGATGACGACGTGTATCGGAGCTTGGAGGAGCTGGCGGAGTAAGTGGCCTCACCTTCTCGTGGGGAGGGGACACAAAAAGGGAAAAGTTGCAATGTAGTTCCAGCAAAGTCAGATAAAATTTGACAGCGGGGCTCGGAGAGCCGGGCCGGCTGCTTTGATCGTCTTGCCAGGAGATTTTTGTGCTCTGACAATAGTCCATCTCTTCCCATGTAGAGCCCTGCGAGACATCACTTTTAATCGGGTTGAATTTACGAGTGGCTCGGTGGGGGGCGAGGGGGGCCAGGTCCATGAGGAGTCCCTCTGCTCGCTAAATCCCATCGTTAGCTGCAAAACCCCGGGACGTAATTCATCCTCCGAGCCGACTGAAGCTGAGTCACTTGCTGGGACTGGGGTACCCATTGCTAACTCGGCGCTGGACACCCCCCCCGCCCCCCATGGCGTTTTTGGGGCTGCGTAGGTGCTGGCACGCGGGTCTGCGTTCCCCGTGAGCGATTTTTGGACCACAGCAGCCGGCCCCAGGGCAGTCCCTCACAGGGGACCTGTCCTGCCTGTCGCTGGTGGCGCAGTGGGATGCGGGGTGATGCTGCTGGGGTTTCTGTGTCTATATTTTTCTGGGTCTCTGGTGTCTGTGTTTTGCTGCCCACGGTGGTGATATAACAGGCTTTTTAAGCAACCTTGAACTACAACGTATACGGTGAAACGTGGGCCCTATCGGAATTCGATGGCAGCGTTCCCATCCGCTTCAGCGGGGCCAGGGTTTTACTTATGAAGTGCAGTCTGTTTCATATGGAGGGAAAGTCTGTATGTGGCTTTATACAGTTAAATATTATTGTTCCACAACATAAATAATAAGGCTCCTTAATCCAATGAGTTCCTTATGGCTTCAGTTATTACGAAAGTAAATCATAAATTACTAGTCGAGGGAACGGAGTACCCTGGAATCCCCTGCTCGCGGTTTGCTCCCAGCAGCTACAGTTTAATAAAATTTTAGCTTATAAAGGGATCCTTTCAAGAATAACATTTCCCCCCCCTCTCCTAAAGTTCTCAAAATCCCTTTAATACTGGGTTTTAAAATTCCTGATTCTCACAAATAGGCATGCTTTTACTTGGAGAAAGGTTTGTGTGTGAACTCGCACACAAGCGCTGGTGGGGATGGCAGCCCTCTCCTAGAAATCCGGGTTTCGGCGCGGTGTGCTCGGAGCAGGTTATTTGGTGTTGAAGATGGGTTCCCAGCTTTAACTGCTCTGCTGCAGGCGGTGCAGCTCCCGCAGGGTGTCCGGGTGGAAGCTTCCCAAACTGTTCTTCAGTCCTTTGCTCGTGGCTGCGAGTTGGTCCCTCTATGAGAGGGGCTTAGATGCCCAAGTCCTGTGCTCAGGTGACTTAGAGGTTTATTTCTTATTGACCGCCCTGTTCTGTCCCAGATTGTCTCCAACTTTTAACCTTCCCTTTTTTCCCCATTCTTTGCAAAATCCTCTTCTTTACATCTTTAGTTAGGGCCACTGGGGAAAGGCGCGTGTAAAACAGCATGGGGATATTGCACAAACGCCTTCATCCAGATCTGCGCTCCCGGTGCAGCCAGGTTGCGCACGGAAACACAACCTACGAAATGGAGATGTAATTCACCCGTAACTGTAAAAACCCCAGAAATGCCCCGGAGAGCCCCTTAGCACGAGTGTTGCCGCTCCCGCTGCCTGGTGACACATCAGCAATAGTCCCCTTTTCTCCCTTTGACAAGGAGCGTCTCTCCGTGCTTGACAAGGAAACGTTCATTGGAAATTTGCCGGTCACAGTGGTGCATACTGGGCACCGATGCTGGGCGCCGGCAAACTGCGGGGCCGCATGAGAAAGGTCTTTCTTAGCTGCTGCCGATCTCCAAACAGCTGAACAAGGGCGTCATTCACGAGTTGGGAATGATTCATTCCGTCCAGCGTCTTTGCATTTAATATTGCTGATGATCCAGCAGCCTTGGGAAGATCCGAGTGCATCCAAAATGCTTTATTGGAGGCGAGGAAGCGATTTTCACAGCACGCAGTGAAGTGACCCAACGCGTGGAAGGAACTGCTACCGAACAGCACAACCGGGCAGAGCAGTCTTCCCTATTGCAAGAGAGACCCCTCCATCTCTGGGTGTTTTTTCCACGTTAACTTGCTACGTCTGTGCAGCTGAGTGATTATTTTTGCCCTTTGGATCATTTTGGGGGGATGCACAGTCCTGTCTGTAAAACCACTATGAAACGTGCCGCTACAAGGGCCCAGCCTGCCGTCCCCGCTGGCCTCGAAGGGCTGGGGTGCAGGTGAGGAGGGACAACCCCGGTGGGCTCGGCACCGCCAAGTCACCCCCCGGGAGAGAGGAGTCTCCCAAAGGGAGCTCTCTCTGGTCATTGTGCTGCTGGGATAAAAAGCTCAGGATAAATATTGAGCTGGTTCTAACAAGGCATTTTAGGGGCTGGTAAAAGTGGGGTTTTTTGGATAAAGTGCTTAATTTCAGCCTTAAGTACTTAAACGGAGTGGTTTGGTGTCCCCCATTTGAGATTTTGGGTGAATTCCTGTTCTGCCAAGCATTCAAAATATAAACATGTTTGTGGCGGAGGTGCAGATTTGGGAAGCAGAAGGAACTAGGCTTTGTCCCCGTTGTCCCCACAATGCTCTAAAGAGCGAGGACCTTCATCCCGGCGGGCAGCGAGGTCCCCCCCGGGGCGCGGAGGAGCCGCGGCAGCCGGGGACAAAAGCCAGCGCTGGGGCTGGGAGCGGATCAATAGCAGCGCCACGAGGGCCGTTTACCTGCGCTGCAGAAACAAGCTGTCTGCGTGCAAGCGCGGGGTGGCCACGGGGTGCTGGTGTGTATAAAGGATGTTCATGCCTTGATGAACCCGTTGTGCCTTCACCGTTGGGGTGTTGCGGAGATTATGCTGGGCTGCATGCAGCTCCCCGGCGCTGGGTCAGCCATCCAGCAGATCAAGGCAGATAATTGCCTGGAAGCAGCTATTTATTTAAAAAAAAAAAAAAAAAAAAGCAAAACTCAAAAAACAAAAGAACAATTGGTGATGGAAAGGGGAGGGGAAACTAAAAGGGTATCAGGGGAGCTAGAAAGTTCTCAAATTCCCTGTCCTCAGCCTGCTGGCCCCTCGGTTTGCTTTGCCGTCGGCCAGATGGCAGCCTGCAGAGAGCCCGGGCAGATGGCGAGGGCTGGCCAGTTTGCAAGTGGTGCCTGATCGATACTGGGAGGAGCAATAAAGGGACGTTTGTCCTCTGCTGCCTGATTTATTTCTGCATGCCCTAATGCCAGACCCTTGAGCAGCAGCCGGTTTTTGGGGAGTTTGCCCAGGAAATGAGCAGGGCTTTGCAACGGCAACACGCGGGCGCGTTCGCTGGAGCCTGCCCCCAAAAATCAAAGCGACCCTTGTCCTGGTGAAGCTCCTGTGGGTCTGCAGGGATGTGAGCCGCCGCCTCCTGCACGGCTACAGCTGCTGGGCACTGATGGCAGTAGGCAGTTATCTACCTCGCTGCTGAGCATCTTCCCCGCCGACAGCTTTTCCATCTCTCTAGATGGCTGTTTCAGCTGCCCCAAACCATTCTGGTACTTCTGAAGTTATACTTAACATTTAACCTAAATTTTCTCTGCTGCCACTTAAGCTCTCTCCAGTTGTCTCATTAAATTTATGAGAGCAATTAATCCTGGTCCTCTTTACAGCACCAGAACCTTCTTTATCATGAACCTTCTCCGCTTTATGGCACTGTCCCTCTGCGCTGGCACAAAGCCCGGCAGGCTCGGCTGGATTACGCGTAGGGTGGGTTTTGGGTTGTTTGGTAGCTATTTGAAGAATTCAGAGTCAGGCAGAAGTGCTGTGAATGATTTGACGTGAAACATTTAATTTGCATAACTTTTACCGCCTTTTTTCCTTTAGAAGTTAATTGCTTTGAGGGGAGAAGTTGTAGTGTTGCAAAAAGGACAAAGAAAGTGTTTTAAGCAAAGCAGCTCCCCACCAAACCCTGCGCTGGAGCTGGTGTGTGCCCCCGGGGGGGCTTTGTCCCGCAGGTCGGTGTCCCCCGGTCTTGTTTCAAGCCGCAGCTCGCTGGGGATTTATCCCCAACAGAAGCATCGGGGATAGTGGTGTATTTCCAAACCTTTCATCGTAGAGAAGGAGATTTGCAGAAGATCTCCTGCCTGGTCTCAATTTCTCAAGCGATGCAACTCGTTTGGGGACAGACTCTGCCAACAGCCTGTCTCCTGCCAAGAGCTTCTTGCTGAAGTTTCTCCTACTTCTTTCCCTGCTGTCACCAGTGTTGCCTCCTCGTATCTTCCAAAATAGCGCTGTGATCAGCAGAATTTCTCAAGTGCATTAAAAAAAGTAATGAATAGAAGAGCCAAGGTGAGGTGATAAGTTAGCTGCCACTTTTCTCATTATTTTTGCTGTGTTGGAAAAACCACGCGTGCCAGCCAGTTAAATAAATGGCTCCGTGGTACAAGGCACTCAAGCCATAGCACTTGTAAACACGTCTTTTCTTCTTTGTCACCAGTACAGATTTCTATATGTCCTGCTTGTGCCATTTCTAGGATCATGTTAGTTGCTATAACCGTGTGAGGCTCATTCTTGGGATGATAATGTTCCACTTTGAACGGGGGACGTAAGAACTGAGTAGAATAGATGGCAAAAGGCTTCTCTTGCTATTTCCAGATGCGAGTCTCCGTCCAAGTACAATCTGGCTAATTAAAACCCTGCAAGATCTTGAGTCCAACGACTGCACATCTTGCAGTCCTTCACCCTGAAACCTAAGCCTGCCAGATGTGCTGCAAATGTAGGACTCTGCTTGTCCTCGTCTGACGGAGACAGTGAATGAGGGGGTTGGTTGGATGAACTGTCTATTTATAGCCGTAAGTGCAGAGTAAGAATGAGAAAGTGGAGGATTACTGGGGCGAACTGGAGCCTCGCAGCTGCTGGGCAGCTGTCTCAGGGACCCTGCAAATGCACTTCCAGCCTGGACCCGGTGGTGGCTCTGAGGTCTTCTGGCTCTTAACTTCGGCCACAGGGCTGGAAATCTGGGTTTGTCTTTTGGTTGTCTTATTTTAGCTCCTTCTCTCTCCTCCTCCTCTTTCTTTTGCTCTTCCTGGTGGTTCTGGCTCTTTCATCAGCAGAGTGAAAGCAGCACCATGGTTTGGACAGGTTTTTGGTGTGGTAGGTTTGCCCTGAGGGCGTCGCTTGGGCTCATCCTTGGATTCTTGAGGCTGATACAAACTCATCAACTTCCCGGAGCAGCTTTTATGGATGAAGAAGGTCCTTCAGTAGCCCTCGAGACCCTCAGAGCTTCCCCACTTACCCTCCTCATCCACGGTGTCATTGCAAACGTGATGTGCAGCATTCCTTTACCATAGTGGATCTGCTGCAAATTATTTACCTGCAGGGCCATGAGGGACCGTCTGCCCCCATCCCCTGGTGTGGGCAGCCCAGTCCGGAGCTTATCTTCTCCCAAAGCCCAAATGCAGGCTGCGCCCTCTGTTTTGGCCCAGTGCTGAGCTCTGGAGGGCTGGTTCCCAGTGGTGGGAACAGTGGGACCGGTGCCTTCACCCAGGGCAGTGAGGTTCTTCCACAAACTAACTCAACTTCGGCATCCTACTTGGGGAGATGGCACCTGGAGGTGCCAGGGGTCACGGAGGGGCCCTGCCCTTCCTCAGCTCGCTCCTTCCATGTCCCTGTTTGTCCTTTACTCCAAGGCAGCAGCCTGGCGTCGGTCCCTCTGTTAAGGGAGCTGCTCCTTGGCGTGGCTGCTGCCTGCTTGGGACGGCATTGGTACAGAGCGGGCATTGCCAGGAAGAGCTCGGCCAAAAGCATTGGTTTTGCCTGAAATTGCCTTAGATATGAAAAGCTTTATTCTTTTGGCTTTGAATGAGCTTTCCTGGCTAGGCAAGGTGCTGCCAGCCCAAAGCTGGTTACATCCATCCTAATAACAGTAATTGCAAATGCTGGCGTTAACTCTGAAGGGTGGATAAAATCCCTTTCCTAAACTCAGAGCTGTCAATGATCCTAATCCAGGCAGTAGATCGTAGGCTCTGATACCCACGGGTAACTCGCAGACTCTGCTGCTTTTATTGAAGGAGTAAATTACTTTTCTTTGTGAAGAATGAGGTCAGGATCTGGCCTTCCTTGCTCAAATTGTTCCGTCTACACGTGACATGCTTGGGATGCTGAATTTATTGCCTCCCACAGCAGGGGACTGTGCTAAACATGGAAAGTACCTGCCCCACTTTCCCTTCCCTTACGGCATTTAAAATTTAGTGTGTTCTTAGGTTGCCACTGGCTAAAATCGTCCTCATACCTGTTCTCTTTTTTTAATGATGGGAGGGTGCATATTTTCAACTCTGATAGACAAAATGCAGAGACGGATGAAAATCAGCATGTGCAAAGCAGCGGCATCAACAGCCGTACGTGCACCGGCAAAGCTCGGCTGCTCACGGGCTGCTCCGGGGGAGGCTAATCTGCACGTTTTACTGCTCTCCATAAAACTGGCAGCCTCTGGTGTTTCTCAGAGATGTACTAGGAATGGGCTTTAATAAATAAGGGTCTGTTGGACAAAGGTATCGTTGTTTTAATACCACCACGGCTGTCGTGTTTGAGCATCTCTAGTGCCTCTCCCCTGAGCTCTGAAATGGAGGTGTCTTTCCAGATAGCCCCAGGACAAGGGACTTCTCCCTTTTTTTTGCCTCAGGCCAGAAAATGGAGATGGGAAGGGCTTGTACTGGTGTCGATGAGCAGGAACGAGCAGAGCAGCAGGGACTTGGCCCCTTGGTTAGAGCAATGAGAGTGGCGAGGTGCTCTCAGGATGTGACCCCCCGTGATGGGTGCAGTGTTCATGTCAGATGGCTCTTCACACTTCTGTGGGCAAATATACTGTGTTTGCCCTCCATAGGTGTTTCTGCCCCTTTCCTGGTGGCCCAGAGGAGCTCTGGGTAGGGCCAGGCTGGGCCAGGTCTGTGGGGCACCCGTCCTTCTCCAGGCTCAGTCCAGGCAGCCTGCGATTCAGCAAAACCCCTTCAGCATCCCACGCTGCCGCCTGGGTTTCTCGTGGTGACGTCCTGGTGCGTGCCAGGCCGCGGTCCAGAGCTCGTGGCTTCTTCGTAGGGGAGAAGAGGAGGGCTTGTCCAGGCTGGGGCCCCCGCGCAGCAGCCGGCTGGGGGCAGGCAATGCTGGGGTCTGAGCTTGGACGTGTGGTACCTGGTTGTGCAGGAGAGCAGGTCCAGATGATGCTCGGGATGCAGGGCTTCCCAGGAACGCCTCAAGATGCTGTCTTCTCCTTCTGCACGTAGCCCGAAACAGTTGCTGAGCGCTCTCGCGGCGGGGGATGAGCAGCCATCACGCAAAGCGGGCTCTGCTCCGGCAGCAGCATCGCCGCAGCACTCGCCGTGGTTGTGTCACGCCCAGCCGGGCTCGTGCTCCGCGACATTAACCCAACCATACGTTTCCTAACAATCCTCGAGCCAGGGAAATGATGTATGGAGAGACAGCCAGCAATCCGAGAGGTGCAGGCGGGAAGGGAAGATTAATCAGGAACCGGGAGTTACTCGCTCTGGATAAGGAGCAGAGCTGAGAATATAAATATTGGTACAGATAATAACGGTGACGGCGATGCTTGGGAAGGGGAAGATGGATCACCAGTTATTAGTGGGCATTATTACAGCAGCTGCAATGCATCACTCTGGAAGAATGGGACAGATACATCATGCTAGTGTATTTATTTAAAATTCCCAAACTTTTATTAAATAAATCTGTTTTTTTAAAAATAGAAAGAGCTGCATTTAGAAAAGAATTAAAGCCCAGTTTTGCAAACAGATGTGCTCTGCTGCTCCATGCTGTGTAATATAGAGATGTCAAGCATTACAGTTTGAGCACAGTTTTACACCTAAATATATTTGTATGTAATTAATACCCATGTTGAAAGAGACAGCTTGTAAAATACGAGAACGCTGTTTGATATTCCAGCGTTTCACACTGTGCTGATCCCGTGGGGTTGACTTCAGTGGGAGCCGTTAGCAATCAGCACCTGTAGATCTAAGCGCTAAAATTATTATTGTTAATTGCTATTTATTATGGGTTGAATTTTCAAAAGTGTTCTAAGACTTAGGAGCCCCTGGGGGAATTTGTAAAGACTCAGATGACAACTAAGTACCTAACACCATCACCTTTAAATACAAGTTGGGCACTATGTCTCAGTGAAGTCTTTAAAGCCTGTGCTTGCAGGGGCATCTCCTAAGTGATGTGGACAGTTCTGAAAATGTGACTTGTTTGCTGCTTAATTTATCTCTGACGTAAATATTATTACTGGGCTCTGCTCAGTGTTGGGGCTGAGCATCACCGAGCTGAGCGTCTGATGAGATTGCCATATGGCGATCAGGAGAGTCTCCCCCTCTTCAGGGAAACGTTAGATTAAAAATCACCCAGCTGCCCATCAGGGCAGGGATTGTGCTTAGTGGGAGTTGGTGCATCACCCGGTGAAACTGGATCCAGAGCTTTTAAACCTGGATGTGGTGGCCGTGGCCGGAGGGAGCGCGGGGCCATTGCTGGAGGCAGCTGCCTGGGCCGGGCTGAGCTCTGCCGGTGGCTGGTCCGGGCGTTACTGTGGGTCCCTGGACAGCCCAGGGGGGGGTCCGCTCAGCCCCGTCACGCTTCCCCCCCTCAGCGAGGCAGGGCTGGGATGCTTGTACCTACTGCACGGAGCCATCGGGTGATTATTTAGTATCTGCTTACTGCTTTGAATGGACATGGGCTCCTACGGCAGTTTGCAGCCCTAATGGGAGGAAGGGGGGTGGTTTCTTTGGCATGAAAGAAGCCTGTTTGTGAGAAAAGTCAAGCAGACCAAGAATGAGTGCAGTGTTTTAAACATACCAAAATCCAACCCATTAAAATTTATTCTCTAAGTATAATACGGTTAAAGTCGCTGACGCAAGAGCTGCTCCTTGTCCTAAAGAGGAGAGGCAGGAGATGAACTGGAGGCTGCGGGCATCTTCGGAGGCAGGCGGAGCTGGACCCAGCTTGATGCTGGGCTCAGTTGCGTGCGGCGGCTCAGATGGTCCCGCTGAGGCGCTTGGCCGGCGGGTCCGTCTCGGCCGGGCCGATTAGCGCCGAGCAAAAGCTCTGCAGGGGCAGAGCTGGCAGACCGCGGCAGGCTGGGCATCAGAGGCGCGCCTGGCACGGGGCTCGGAGCGGCTTCTTGGCTGCGATCCCCGCTTGTGTCGAGCAGTGTTTTGCCTTTTCCAGCCTCCAGCGAGCGGGAGGATGTGCAGCGGGTACCGATCCGGGAAAAACAGACTCCTAATGCAAACAGGGAACGTGGACCAAGGATGTCAATGCTGTGGGCCAGGAGAGTTTTCTTATTGTCGTGATTATCCTCCCTCCTTGGTGTGAGCAGTCGTTCATTTGCCTGATCAAGTGACAGCGAACGTGCCCTCTTTGTTATCGCTAAATCGCTCTCCTTCTCATTCCAGCGAACATGATCTGGGGGAGGATATTTATGACTGCGTCCCCTGTGAAGATGAAGGCGATGATATCTATGAAGATATCATCAGAGTGGAAGTTCAGCAGCCCATGGTAACAATTTATATGCATTTTTAAAGCTACGCCTTGATGGGAGGGGAAGGGAGAGGATTCAAGTAAATAAATAAGTATCTGCCAATGACAGGTGATGTTGTGGGGAAGCAAATTGCTTTGCATCGCTCCTCGAAACCGAGCTGCCTCGTGAGAGGTAAAAATAAGCCAAGCTGGGATGGCACTGGCCCGGAGGAGGTTCTCCAAGGAGTTTCCCAGCCCATCATGTCATCTGAAGGAGTTTGGGGAGGAGAAAGGGAAAGGGAGAGCTAATAAGCCCTAAAAGATAAGCTAAAAATAGCAATTTGCTGCTGAGCCAAGGCAGCGTGTGTCACTTCAGCCCTTTCTGGGGAGAGGGGAGCGCGGTGGCTCTGCCTGCTCCATCAGCCAGATGTGCCGTGTCTGCCACGGGTATTTTTAGATCGGGGCAAGCGCTGACAGATCTGTGCCTGGAGGATCCAGCGCTTGTTTGTGCCTGCTGCCGCTCCTGCCTGGGTGTCTTGGAGCAGGTAGACATTTACAGCAGAGCTTTCTGGGGCAGCAGGGACCCGTGTGGCTTTAGGGACAAGCAGCCAACCCCATTCATCATCTCTAAAAGCCTTTCGATGATGGAGAAACCCGGGTGTGCAGCATGCACAGCCTCATGGAAGGACTTGCATTAACTCCAAAGGCTCTGGTGCAAATATCGTGCTCCGTGGATGAGCCAGGAAGGTGCCGGTAGCCCTTGCATCTCCCCAGAGGTGCTCACAGCTGCCCTCGCTACCTGTGTCCCTAGTGCCGAGGAGACCGGCTGCCCTGGCTTCCGCTGATGCAGAGCTGGAAGGGACCTTTCCACCGGAGTGTGACCTTCCAAATTTTCTCCCACCCCCTGATATCTGCCACCCCCAGGCTTTGTGCAGACTCTAATTACTCTCTCCTGGCTGCAGACAGCGCTGACGACGGTACCTACCTCCCCATAACAAAGTAGGATCAATGGACAAATTTGCTGATCAATTAACTCCCCGGAGCAGAGTGCGTGGCTGTGCTGGATGAGGTGCTGGGAGGCTGGCAATGCAGGGCTTCACCCCACGGCGCCCGGCAAACGAGCCGAGCTGTGCGGCAGAGATGCCCACACGGTGATTTCTCACCCATCCCGAACCTGGCTGCAAGCGGTACCAGGACCACGATGGTGGTGGTTGAGGCATTTCATCCCTTCACGCCTTGTCTGTAGCCTGAGGAGCTCCCTGCACACCAAAAACCCATCTGGATCAAGAAGTTGGGCACAAAATATTCCCACTGACCCTGCCAAAGCGCTTGGAGCTGTTCATGGACACCAGGGGCAATGCTGAAGTCAGCACAGCTCATTGGCCACTGGTGTTTTTACTGTGTGGCTATCAATTGCAGAAGCCAGTTGGCCCAAGAACTGGCCCTTGGGAAGGTTTTGGTAGGAATTTCTTGCATAAGAGGCAAAAATGGGGGGAAGCTCCCACCATGTGGGTGCCCCGCAGCCGGGTAGTGCAGCATTAGGGTCAATGGAATTGGCGATTTTTCACTGTCCCCTCCACAAAGATTTATGTTTTCTCGGACACCGCTGAGCAGTGATAGAGGCAATGGCTCTGGTTCCCTTTCCTCCCCTTCCCTGAGCAAAAGAGTCTATTTTTAATATGAGCATCCACATATCTGTCTAAATAACGGCTTTTTTTTTTTTAAGATTTGTTGCAATAGCAAGTGTGTAACGCTAATTGGTTTCTTGTATTTCTGCATGCTTCAGATTAGATATATGCAGGTAAGACGCATTGATCAAAATACTGGTTTCCATCCAGCTGATAGGTCGGAGCTGTGAGTTAAAGGGGGTGTACAGAGGGTGTTCGCTCCTGTGCATGATCATTAAAACCCGATCACTGAATCACCTCCCAGGTTCAGAGACTGCGCTGACAAGCGCAGCACCTCCCGACACCCGTTTTCAGCTCCGCTTTACAGATGTACAAGCAAGAGAAGTGACTCCAGGAGCTGGGGCTTTAAGAAACGCGTGTATTATCAGATTTGACCTAAAATCATGAGAATTCGCAACCCTGGCAGGGGATTTGTATAAGTCTAACGTATTATTTATGACCCACTTAGGCTCTGTTGTGAGTTTCATCTTAAGCAAAAAAAATGGGGAAAACCAGCATTTATCTCTTATGTATTCTTTAGCTGATAGCCTTTGGTGATGTAGCTATAATAAATGCAAAAAATACAGTGCTTGCCATGTTGAAACATACTGAATAGTACAGCCAGGGTTCCTTCCTAATTTTTTTGGATAAAAATAGTTTCCTTTAACATTAAACTGGTAACAGTACTCCCCTGACTTTCCAAACTTGCGCTTGTTCTGAGTTTGCCGTCACTGAAGGCTGAACTGGAGCTCTGCTCCACGTGAGCAGGTTGCTGGACCACTCTTAAGAGTATCTGACCGTGCGTTATTTTTCCTTTTTCTAGAAAATGGGAATGACAGAAGATGACAAAAGGAATTGCTGTTTGCTAGAAATCCAAGAAACTGAGGCCAAATACTACAAAACACTTGAAGATATAGAAAAGGTAAGAACTGAGCCTTCTTTTCTATACTGTCGCCTTCCACATCATCGCTTGATCTTGCATTAATCTCGCTGTATTAGTTCTCGCTGCGAGAGCTGGCAGATGTGATGAGGCAGGATTGATGCATTCACATGTAAAATTGGAGAGAAAGGGGATCCAGAAAAGCCATACTGACAAGCACAAATGTGCAGCCTGGAACTGTAGGAGCCAAACAGCATATTTTTTCTGATCGCTGCGTATTGGAAATAGGCTGAAAACCGTCCTGCTGTGTCCCCCCTACCCCGGGGTAAGAGACTCCCGCTCCTCGCTCAGCCAGGCCGGTCTCGCTGATAAGAGCCGTGTTTGCCGATATCTTATCACTTTGATTGCTACGGAATAATTTCTTTATTCTGGGCATTTTTCAAATGTGCTGAAGCTGTGCTGACTTGTCATTGAAACTGATTGGATTAAAAGTAACATTTTTCTGCTTGAATTCACGGGTTTTAATTGGTTTTGATAAATTATTGTTGTGCCTTTCTTTAAAAAAAAATAAAAATGAACACCTCAGCAAGACAGCGGAGTCGTGGATGCGGCTCGAGCCTGGAGGTGGTTTCTGCTCCGAGGAAAGCAGCAGGAATGAAGAACAATAGTGAAAATCAAGCTGCCATTTCTAATCACCCTAACGCTTTTGTTTCCTCCCCTTTTGCAATTATTTGCCTCTGTCTGCTGAAAGTCCCCGCAAAGAAGCTGTGAGCAAAACCAGCATGGTGGAATAACGTTTCCCATTTTCCATAAAAATGTCCCAACGTACGTGTCCTTTATGTAAATAGCCCTCGTTCCTTGGAAACAGCCACAGCCCTTCTGGCTCAGTCTAAAGGAAGAGTTAAATTACCGCTTCGATATCCATTAAAAAGGCTTGCGAAGGCTCAGTAGGCTCTGACGGCATGTTACGGGTAGAGGGTCCTGTCTTTGGTGCATTGCATCAGGGCTTTTTTTGTAGTTACAAGTCATGTAGACGTTTCTATTAATATGTATTTGTTCGGAAAGGCATTTCCAGTGTAATCACATCAGCGGTGCTTTTTCAAGGGCAAAATTCTAGTGAGGTAATCAAAGAGCTAAAAGGATGCTTCAGAGCTCTTCCCAACTGCAGCGAGGTGAAGAAGCTGTGTGCATTTAAACCCCTCTCCCTGTAGATTTAGCAGGAGAGGGGTCTGCGCCCACCCACGGCTGGGGGTCTTGTACCTTCCCACGCCTGGAAATGCCGTGGGGACCAAGGGGAGCTCGGGGGAAGATGCACCCACGGGGGTTCCTGGCTCCCACTTGGGTCCCTGGCGCAGCCTGGTCTTGAGAATTGTGTTGTCATTCTTCTGCCTTTGCAAGTGCTTAAATTCATTAAAACCTGGCTTCTCCCTGCCCAGGTAAATGCAACTGGTGAAGCAGGGAAAAATACCTCCCTTGCATAAAAAAACCCTTGCTCACTCCTGTCTGGTATTTCAATCCCTTTTCCATTTACCTCTTGCAGAACTATATGAACCCACTGAGGCTGGTACTGACTCCCCAAGACATGGAAGCTATCTTTATCAATTTGGAGGTAACGGCGAAGACATTGTGGCTTAAATCTTTGTTCTTTTCACGGCAGCTCAGCCACCCTCCTACTTAAGAGAAGACTCAGATTTCACGTTAGATTTGTGCATTCACCTGTAGAGGTTCAGTCCTTCGTGTGCTGTGGAGCTTGAACGGGTTTAGGAGATATTCTTTAACACTCAATTTTAGAGTTGGGGATTATATGAACTCTAGGTAAGAAACCAATTTTATACAGAGGATGTTCCAGGGCTGGGGCTGTGTATTTTAGCTGTACTTAGAGATGGTTTGGGCACACCGTGATGAAGGGATTTATTTCTACGCTGGCTTGCACGGGGTCTGGGTCGGAGCCTGCCCATCTCCTCCGCTCCCTCCAGACCTGCAAAAGGGACTTTAATACACATGGAAATCCTGGTGCATTTATCGCTTTATAACCTCCCAACAGAATTACACCTTTGCACTGCTGGCCATGTAGGGCTGCATCTCGCTAGAATGACTTATTTTAAAAACAGCTAAAAAGAGAAAAAAAAAAAGAAGAGAAAATGACTGCCTGATTAAGTAGTGAATGTGCATTTCTTTAGGCTCTGTTTGCCCACTCGCTCTGGATGTGTTTAAAATATTGATTGTTTCTTTGTTTTAGGACCTAATTAAAGTGCACTTCAATTTCCTGAGAGCCATCGACGTCTCTATGATGTCTGGAGGAAGCAGCCTGGCAAAAGTGTTTCTGGAATTCAAAGAGAGGTAAAGGAGACCCAGTCTTTAGGCAGCTCCAGTTTTAATAGATATGGGTTAATATTTGCAGGGCCCGTCTCAGAGTTTAGAACAGAAACGCCTGTTGCAGCGGACCAGTTTTGTATCCTCCACAGCTAGATGCTCTCAGGCAGCCGAAACATCACTCAGTGCCGACACTTAAGCAGCCAAATCCAGCCACAGCAGTGCCAGGTCCCCCGGGGGCAGAGGCTCACGCTGGGACATCTCCCCTCTCTGACCAACCTGGCTAAATCGGCGTGGCTCCCGTGGATGCGTGTTCTTGCAAGCCCACATCTGCATCTGAATTTTGCCAGGCTCGCAGCCTCCCATATGGGACCAACTGTTTTGCAGGCTGAACATAACACTGCATTTACAGGGGTGTATCAGAGGGGGATAAATATGGGAACGCGACAATTACGGCGAGCCAGAATGGAGGAGAACCTCACTCGCCTTCAAGGGTTTAACGTAGTCTTCTCCTGCAAGCAGCAGCGGGGCTTTAAGGGCCTGTGATGTGGTGGGATGACTTCTTTGCAGGGGAGACTTCGCTCTGGTTAGATCAAAGTGATTACTCACTCTAAAAAATCACGTATTTGGCACTGCTGTTGTCCCGCACCTATTGCATGATGAATAAATGGAAAAGTTGCTTTCGCAAACATAATAGAGTCTGTGTTTTGGCAGCTGCAAGCAGGAGTACCCCAGAATGCAAAGATAAGGTTAATAAAAGCCTTTAATATCCTTAATACTAATCAAAGGCCTGATTCATTGTGGAATCATGCCAGGGTGTTATTTCACTGTGATTAAACCAGTGTCTAGACACAGAAATGCCGTTCAGAAGTCAATAACTCCAGAAATACCATCTGCATTAATAATACACCGTAAGGTCAGATATTCCATCATTCACAGCACCTCTTTTTAGAAGGGGAATGTTTTCTGGATTAAATTAAAAAAAGTTTCCAAAGAAGAATGCAAATAATTTAAAAGTACTCATAAAACTCACTTAGGTGATTTCGATCTCCTAATTCCTGGCTTGGCTCCGTGCATGCCGGTGCCGTCCCCGGGCAGCGATCCCGAGCCGAGCCGCTGCCGACTGTGCTCGGGACAGAGCTGTGCACGCGGGAAGCAGGGAAGGGACACGGGAGGAGTCGTGGAGGTGCTCCCCAGGGAGATCTGCATGGCTCTGCAGGAGCACGAGGCTCGTTTTTGGGCTGACAGCCTTTAAATAAATGTTTGCTTCTGTTAATTTGCTGGTGGGAGCTCAGCAGAGCGCTTGTAGCTGATGGGTTTCACGCAGGCGGGTGAATGAACCGACCCAGTTCCTAAGGGAGTTTGCAAGCAACTTTTAAAAGGACCTTAAAAGCCTTCCTGAGAGGTGAATGAAGGAGCCAGACTGATGGCTGCGAGGTCGCGATGGCAGCTCCGAAGCTGCGTTCAGCCCATGGGGGTCTCGGGGACCTCAGCGTCGTGGGGAACTGCTGCTCATGGGGAGTTTTGGCTTGGAGAAGACCCCAAAACCGAGCTCTCGGGGATGAAGAGTTAGGAGCGACCTGATCTAAATAGGCAGGGTCCTTTCCTATGTCAGGAAAGGTGATGATACCACATTTTACAGCAAGGAAATGGGGCTGCAGGAGGGGAAAGTGAGCTCACCTGGGGAGACAGTGTTGCCCCACCAAGAAGGGAACGTGGACCTCCAGAGTCCCCGCCTGGTCCCTTTTATATAAGACCTTCCTCCATCAAATTTATCTGTGACAAATAGCTCTCGCTTCCCTACGCATCCTCAGAGACATCCCGGCAAAATGATGTATTGCTCCTCCACTTTGCAGGTGGCTTTTTTTTTTTTTTTTGAAGGAAACAGTTTGTAAATCTCTTTCTCTGAAAGCCAGAGGTTTGAATTTATGCTCCTGAAGCCTCTTTGAAACTCTCCAAGTGCTGGCAAGGTAGATATTATTGTGTGTGTTCAGAAGTTGTCAAGGGGAAAAGGCAGAATAATAATCTGTATTGGCTGCTGCTTTGCCGGGGACTGCGGCTCCCATAAATCTCTCTATTCAGTTCCCCACTGGGGTCTGAGAGTCCCACATTTATGGAGCGACAGCGGGTCAGGTGCTCCCAGATCATCTCCATCGAGAGATGAGGCCCCGAAATAATGGATGAGTTGCAGCGTGCGATGGAATATGTGTCTTATCAGCAGCAATGCAGTTAACGGCAAGGAAGGGGGGGAAAACCCAAACCTGTCGTGCGGGATTAATGAGTGAAGTGAAGGAAAAAGGGGGAATCCACAGCAAAACTGCTCTGTTTGTGTCAGGTGTTTAAATTTGTAGCCCAGGGTGTCCATGCAGAGCTTCACTGTGTTTCCAAAGGCTGTGACAACCTTCTTTTCCCAAATTACTTGGTCTCTTGATCTCTAGGTCCCTGTGGCCCGTCCTGCAAGGAGCAACGAGCTTTCTAAAATGTGTCCTTGGGTTTTAAGGGGATTCGAAGCCTCTCATTCTCTGATGAAGTGCAAATTATCATTGCCCATGTCTATTCTAGGCATGTCTCAAGAATCAAGAGTTTCTTGCCTTCTTCCTTACTTGGTGAAATATCCGGAAACCCTCAGAGAGGAGCACACATCAGCCAAAATCGTTTTTTGGGCTGTGAGCAGCTGTGACTCGGGAAATGAAGGCTTTTGGGGAGATGAATACATGGGCTTGAGCAAGCTGTATTCGGAAACGCTCTCAGGAAACGGATTTTTGTTGTCGTTTGGTCTTGAAGCGCATCCCTGCTCTGCCTTCACAAGCCCCGGTGCTAATATGGCACAGCCGGAAAACACGCGTGGCCATCAGGGCGGCACGGCGCCTATCGAGACATCAAGGGGATTATGGCGATGGTGTAGTCGTGAGAAAAAGCCGACTTGCAGCCGAGGAGCCGCGGTGTTGGATTGCAGGGGTTCAGCGCTCGCCCCCTCCTCGTGTTTTAGTTAATCCGCAGACCCTCGCTGGGGTTGGAGCCGTTCCCCGGGAGAGGCGAGCGCCGGCGGTGACCGGCAGCTTGGGCAGGGATGGGGTCCCAGCTCTTCGCTGTTTCTTTTCATACTTGGGCTGTCGTACTTGGGATGCGCCTAGCTCTTGTAGAGCCACTTTGTAACCTGCTCTAGGAAAGGTCTTTCAGCATGGAGCTGGGTTTCCCTTTATTATTGTGGTGCTCCGAAAGCCCAGCTCTTGGGGGAGCGGTGGTTAAATATATATCATGCTTGGGAGTGGAGGAATGAGCCATCGTACCTCTGAAAACGGGCTCCTCTGGCCACTTGGCCCCTTCTGCTCGTCGTGAGCTGAATCACCCCCACGGGCTCCAGCTCTGGAAACTTCAAAAGATTTAAATGTTAAAAAGCCGTGCCGTAAAAGAGTGTTAATGCTTTACTAAGCAGTTATATGGGGGAATAGCTGTTTGCCTTGTCCTTTGACTGTATATAAGTGTATATATATATCTTTTATAACAGGTTATAACTGCCAGCAAGTGTTTCCGATTAAATCTGTGATTTCCCCCTCTACAGGCTGCTGATTTACGGCAAGTACTGCAGCCACATGGAGTATGCCCAGAACACGCTCAACCACCTCCTCGCCAACAGGGAGGATGTCAGGCAGAAGGTGGAGGTGAGAGGGCAGGGGGCATCGGGGCCGAGTGCTGCCCACCCCCCTTGTCGCGGGTTTTGGAAGGACTTGCTGGAGCTGAGGGCGTGCTGGGAATGCTTCAGTTAGCAAGAGAGGGGAGGGATGTGGGGGTGAGGCTGTGCTGCCCAGAGAGGGAGCAAAGCTGGGGGTTAGCTTGTCCTGATCCCCTGCTTGCCCCTTCGTCTCCCCGCCAGACACGCTCTCTGTCCTTCCTCCCCCAAGTTTATCCAAGTTAAAACAAGCCGGGTGACTTTATTTGAGTTGGGACTGTTTGTGGACAAATTCCTCTTTGAGTCGTGCGGGGAGACCCAAAGGTAGCGAGCATCCTCGAGCCAGGAGCCCAGTGGCTTTCCAAGGTCACACGCAGCGTCAGGGACAGTCAAGAGGCAAACCCAAGTCCCCGGACGAATGCCCGGATTACTCCCCTGTCCTCCTTCCCCGGTGTAAAGGCTTAGTGTAAATAGGGGCTGATCCAGACATTAAGTAAATCAGAGGAGCCCCAGAAGGGATGCATTGTTGCAGCTGCTGTTTTACCCAGCTTTAATTCCTGCTTTGGTCTTGATGCTAATCTGAATTTGCTGGGCTGTCTGTACATGTTACCTGGTTTTTCGCAAACGCTCTTTGATTTTCCGTGCAAAAGCAGCAACCCGATTCAGGGATAAAACTGCATTTAATCGTTTTTTAAAACGCGTTCCCCGGATCTCGCATCGAGCCAGTTGCTGTAACATCCAGTTGCTCCCGTGCTTTTCCTTTCTCTCCCTCCCTCGTGGCAGCTCTGCTCATCTTCCCGGGGGTGCACACAGGGGGTCTCAGCCGGCACAGCAGAGTCACATATCTAAATGGGTCTGGGCGAAGGTAACAGTCGCAAAACTTCCTGCGATCACGTTAGCTCATCTTAATGACTTAATGCTTATCAGCGAAACCACAGCAACTGGCTGCGTGCTTGCTTCCAGCCCCTCGCAAATAAAACGCATTAGTTCAAACCATCGAGGAGGTGAGTTAAGCTAATGCATTTCATTTGACATTTCCCGAGGTCTGAGAGCATTCGTGTGCTCTCCTAATGAGCAGTATCTCATTAAGCTGGAGTAGTTGCATGAGAATGTCTGTATTTTAGGGTCCAGACCCTGTGTTTTATTCCTCGATAACCTCTGCAGTGGGGGCCCTGGCACTGGCTGGGTGCTTGCAGGGACCACGAGCCGTTTCTCATCCGAACTGAGTTTACAGAAGCAAAACGTAACAGCGGGGGCACGTTGGAGACTTTTTCTGTGGGGGAGCCGTTGTTTTCCCCCAGCTGCTTCACCACTGATGTATTGATTTCTTTAATAGGAATGCACACTAAAGGTTCAGGACGGGAAATTCAAATTGCAAGATCTGCTAGTGGTTCCAATGCAAAGAGTTTTGAAATATCATCTCCTGTTAAAAGTAAGTGTTTCAGCATTGGCGCTTCTCTCCAGCTGCCATCCTCGCTGTAGCATCTTTCGGCTTTTACAGTGGAGAGTGAATCATTGCCAAATGTAGAGTTGAAGGGGTTTTTTTTCCCCCTTCAAATGAAATAATTACTAGAGCTACTTAACACGACATAATATTTGTGCCGTCTCTTAAAGTACGGTGACCTAGGGTAATTCTGCACTTGTTAGCCACAAGAGGCAGTTAATGAATATAAAATAAGCTTGCATATAATCTGATTATGTGTGAAATTCCTCCTGTCAACTCCGTGTAACAGATCTCTCAAGCACCAGCCGCTTGGCGTGTTCCCGTCCTACGGCCGCAGCCGCCTGCCCTGGCATCCCCGCCGCCACCCTGGCAGCAGGCAGCCGTTGCCCGTGGGTCATAGCCTGCCCGGTGCAGGCAGGGTGCGGGCAGCTTTCCTAGCACACCCAAACTCTTTTTATTTTATTTTATTTTTATTTTCAGGAGCTGCTCAGCCATTCATCAGAGCGACCAGAGAAGCAACAGCTGAAGGAGGCTCTGGAGGCGATGCAGGTACAGGAGGGCGAGAGCGGCGGCGGGGCTGTGCTGGGCTCGGGGTGCAACAGAGCCCGGAACCCCTCTGCTTCTGTAAAACAAAAACTTAGATTGGAAAAACCATCCCACAGCCCGAGGGAAGGCAGCATCTCCTCCTTTAGGACGTGCGTGTGTATATTGATTGCCATTTGATGCGATTGCTTCGCAGCAGATCTGTAGTCATCACTGTTATCTTCCTCCTTCAGCAGCTGGGGAAGCTGGTATTTGTTGACAAGTTACAACTTTTCACTAATGACTATTGTGCGTAAAGAGGCCGTGCCAGATTCGGCTCTTGTTTTTGCTAGGAGGGATCTGGAGGAGCTCCAGCCGTATCAGCAAGTCGGGGAGTATTGCAGAAATGCGAGCCCGTGCCCGTGTCAGTGCGGAGCATTGCCTGCGCGCTGTTATCCAGGCGCTGGTTGGGAATCCTTTTATCCAAGTATTATTTTTTATTAAGGGGAAAATTCTCTTTCCACAATTGAAGACTTCTGGTGTCAAAATTTTGCTTTGTTTAAAGTTTTTTTGAGCTTTCAGCTGAAACCCCCAAGATCTCAGGAAAACCTTCAGCAACAAAAAATAAAATCATCCAAATGTTTTCTGACTTGGATACGTGTCCCCCCCGCACACTCACACTGCGGGATAATCATCAGCAGAATCTGACTTGAGGATGATCATTAAATCCAGGTTTTCTCTCTGGAGAGCATTGCAGGATTCATCCCTGGGCTCGCTCCCGTGTTCTCAGGTCACTTTGTTTTCTACCTCCGAGCTGCAGCTTTTGTAACAACAACTGCGTTTCCCAGCACTTACATAAGTTGGGTGACCTTTTCAGCCATTATCCCTGCAAGCGCGGGGAACCAGAGCCGATATGTAGGTCACTTTAAAGTTAAGGTTGTTTGAAGGACGTTGCATTCGCAGCCCACTGCTGCACAACACATTGCCGTGGCCTCAAATGAACACTAAACCCTGGTGACAGTTGTTAAACCCTGCTTATGCCTCACAATACGGCACCCACCGACACCACTGCTAATAAAGAAATGTATATATGGTCTGGCTACACTGCAGACTCAGCATTTTTTGCAGGAAGCTGCACAGAGCCATCAGCCAGGTTTCTCTCTTTCATCGCCCCATCGCCAGGAGAGCGCAGGTGCAGTTCAGACCGCGCTGGGCTCAGCAGGGGCATAGGAAGCCGTGCAGTTTGGTTTTAATTGATCTGTAAACCAAGGCTTAACTTACAAGTGATGTTTTTCATCGCGAATGCAGCCTTTCTGTCTGCCGTGCTGGTGGGCGGCGGACGCTGCTGTCCTCTGGGGCGAGAGTCGTGCAGGGGAGTGAATATCTACAGCTAGAGCTACATTTCCCAAAGGGATTCACCTCCCTTTTATTTTGCATAGGTAGTTGTTTCCACAAAGCGCAGGGGCAGGATTTGCTCCAAAAAATTGCACGTGGGGGGCATTCGGTGCAGGTGCTCACCCTCCACCTGAGTGCACA
Source organism: Aptenodytes patagonicus (assembly GCF_965638725.1). Taxonomy (NCBI): domain Eukaryota; kingdom Metazoa; phylum Chordata; class Aves; order Sphenisciformes; family Spheniscidae; genus Aptenodytes; species Aptenodytes patagonicus. Next base: position 8,907,244 of record NC_134966.1, on the reverse strand, counting down.
GAACCGAGCCCCCGGGTGATGGTGGGGGCGAGGCGGGTTCCCGGTTAAATCCCGCAGCCCAGGTTTGCACGTTGCTGTCGCTGTTTCGAGTCACAGTCGATCCTGGGATTGTGTTTCCAGTTTGCGCAGGAGACGGCCTGTTCAGCAGCAGGGAGCAAATGCTCAAGCGTGATGGAGGATGCCGCTTTGTGAGGCTTTTGGTTTTGTCATTCTTCATAACCATCCCTGCCACCAGCCTGGTGGGGCGTTTGGTGGTGTTACAAGTATTGTCACGTAGATTTGTGATTATCATCTGTGATTAACCCTTTTTATGTTGGGAAGCTGAGGAAGGTCTGACCTGGAGGGGATGTCTTCAAAAAAATCCCATGTTCAGACTTAATCCAAGTTGACAAGAGCTGTTCTTGAGTTCAAGGAGGCAGGGAGCAGATAAGAAGCAAACAGGCACAGAAAATATGCTCAGAAGGGTGTAAGAAGTTGTTTTAGCGGCAGGGATGGGGTTCTTCCTCTTTGACGGGTCAAAATTTGGGTAAGCAAGGAATTTTTCAGGACAGAACAAGCTGCATCGAGTGTCTCCTTATTTTACAACATAGCCTTTGTGTGGTGGGAGATTTTGGAGGCCCAGATGTGTTGGAGATGGGGATGCTCTCACGGGGTGTCCCCTGGGAGGACAGAGCGTGAGCATCCCAATGCTCTCGCCAGCTCGGGCGCGATCCGGAGCACCCAGGGAGGTCAGCTGGAAGCAAGCGGGGCAGAGCCAGGTCAAGTGCTGTTCACAGCTAACATGCAGCCGGGTGTCCAAAGCAGTTATTTTACAGACGTGGATGTTTTGACAGTAGAGACTGGCTGGCAGCTTTTGTATCCGAGGGGATGAAGGGAATTACGATGATGAAAGCCGGGAGGGAAGGATGCTGCCGGGGCAGAGGCGCAAAGGCAGGGGATGCCTGGCCGCTCGCCCCGGCTCTCGGGTTTGCTGCGCTGCACTGGGTTCATGCGTTGCCCTCTTCTGGGAAATGGGAAAAATTGCAGCACCTGCCTGGTTCAGCAGCGCGAGCACAAAAAGCCTGTGCTCACGGTGCCCCGGGCTGCTGCTTGAATCCTGGTCTGACTCCCGAGGGCGGAGGGGAGCGCAGCTTCGGGGAGCCGGGGTCGTGTGTTTTCTGCTTTGGTAAGATACTAGTTTCATCTGGAAATTAAAAATCAATATTCACTTTTCTTTTAAGGACTTGGCCATGTACATAAATGAAGTAAAGAGGGACAAAGAGACTTTAAAGAAAATAAGTGAATTTCAGAGCTCTATAGAAAATCTGGTAAGTTGGAAAATCCTCTCACTCCCTACTTTAATTTGATTATTATTAACATACATGCTTTTTCTGTGCAATTCCTACTGAATCTGAATCTGCTACCCAAGAAAGATCCCTGTGTGTTTGGACACTCCCTGATCACCGGCTGTTTTTGCTGACAGTCCAGCAGTGGTTGCTGCATTACAAAACCCATTTGGCCGTGATGGAGGGTGGCTTTTGTGCGTGGTGTTACGCTGAAATTGCTTCTCCAACTTTTTCTCATGTTATTAGTGTAGGGGGGACCCAAGAATTCCCCAAATCTGCTATTTAATTTCCTGTCTGCTATTTAAAGCGGGTTTTCTTTTGCTGTTAAGAGGACAGAGAGGTTAACTGAATGTTCTTGCCCTTGAAAGTGTCCCAAGGCCCGTTTGGAGGAGAAGGGCACATGTAATATGCACCTAATCCCCAAAATCTCAACCAGATATTTTAAGAAGAATCTCATCCTCCAAACTCCAGAGGTATCAAACGCTTGGTCCCATTACTGTGCATCAGCTCACCCTGTGCAACCCATCACTCACTCTAGCCCCGAAGAAGCCCATTAGTTTAATATTCAGTGGCAGAGCTTCAAGCTAACGAGCTTTTTCCCACATTTGCCGGAGGGTGGGAGGGGAGGGCTGGTCAGCTGCGGGCGCAGCTGCTCTGCTGTCACGCTTTACGCTGGGGTAATGCAATTTGGGGGCTGACACCTGAGATGCTTCAAAAGGGCTGATGGAGGGAGATGCCGGGGGCTGCCCAACCCGAGGGCTTCCTGGAGGGGTCCTGGGTTTGGGGGGCTTTAAGCCTTGACTTCATTTGAAAACAATGAACTTGTAATTGATGGTTATTTAACAGACAGAGACAAAATCCTTAATTTTCAAGAGAAACCGGCAAAAATTCTCCGGTGGGATATGGCTCACAGGTTTCGATTGAAGCAGTCGTGACAATCCTGATCTGCGCGAACAATCAGACATCATGCTCCGTAAAAACGGGAATGCGAATGGGGGCATTAAGCAGCCACTTCTCCTCCTTGCAGCAGCCAGAGAGCAAATCTGACACACGAGAGATGAGATGTTAGCAAAGCAGTCGCTCCTGTCTGCAGGTCAATCCCACGCACGTTCTGCTCCGTGTTGCCTTTCGTTGCACTGGGCGGGACGTTGTGGAGTGGCTGGTGTTATGTATACAGAGCCCACATGGCACGACAATGAAATAATTACGGACTATACACACAGCTGTGTAAAATATTTATTTTCCTCACCAGTGGTGACGCTTCACAATGGTTTTTTTTCCTGTAAGAACTATGCAAGGGGATTGATCCCCGTGGGTCGTCAGCTGTGCTGCACCGAGCAACGTTTGCAAGGGCTTTTGAGCTGAAAGACAAACTGACCAAACCCTTGGGTTGGGTGCCAGCCTCTCCAAAATCTCCAGTCTTAGTTCAGGATGGGAATCAAAACTACAATAGCTTCGGTTCTGGTTTTGTAGAAACCTCTGGAAAATAGCTTATTTTGCGGGGGTTTTGCTTTCTGGATCCCAAACCTTGCAAAAATGCTTTGACTCCTGAGCCTTGTCCTGGGATGCTGATGCTCAAGCTCCAGGGATCTCCCGTGGTCCCATTCCTGATGCTGGGGCCGTGCTCGTGCGTGGGCTCCCCTTGGTGAGGGCGATGCTGTTCCCAGGAGCTTCTGCAGCTCGAGGCAGGGCTGGTGGGGATGCCCCCACCACACTGTGCGACCCGGGCAGGTTGGGGTTTCAGTCTCCAAAGCATCGTCCCAGCCCTGGCTGTGGATCTCAGCCCTGCTTTGCTTTCTGCAGCAAGTGAAGCTGGAGGAGTTTGGGAGGCCAAAGATCGATGGTGAGCTGAAGGTCCGCTCCATAGTCAACCACACCAAGCAGGACAGGTGAGTGAGCAACAGTGCTCAGAAGTTTTCCCAAACTAAAGGTGCCTTTGTTTGGCGATTCCCCTTGTGCTCATTTATTCAGGGGTTGCCTAGAGTTGCGCTGGCAGAAATCACCATCAATGTGAAATTATAGCACGGTTAGAGCATTGAGCTGCGCTGGCTGGGCAGCTCTGCAGAGCTTTCCAAATGCTTCCCGTTGAATGGGGACCTTAACGAGGTGCGTGACTGGGTTGCTTGTTTATTTGCTTGCTTTGGGCAGGTATTTATTTTTATTTGATAAAGTGGTGATCGTCTGCAAAAGGAAAGGATACAATTATGAGCTGAAAGAAATTATTGAGCTACTCTTCCACAAGATGACTGACGACCCTATGAACAACAAGGACATTAAGAAGGTAGGTGGACCGGGGATAAGCTCTGCTGGAGAGCATTTTGGAGCTGTTTTGGCCAGTCCATGGGTAGTACGTTCCCATTAGCCTTTTAAAATAGAAACGGAGCTTGCAAAAAGCTGGAAAATAAACGCTCAACTTTCAGGGCAGCCTTACAGAGAGTTGGGAAATGTTTATTAATGTGGGGCTGGGCTTGATCCTTGACCTCCGTCCTTGCAAAACAGCCCTGAAGAAGCTGGGATGATTGGAGTTAGGAGAGAGGAAACTGCTCCCTGCTTTCCGGCCCGTGGGCAGCGAGGGACCGGCAAGGAGCAAACATCAGATGGGGCGGAGAGGAGGGCGGGGAGGGAAGGTCCGTCCGGCTGCTCTCGCTCCCGCGAGTCGTGGGGTGGAGGAGCCTGGAAAGGCAGCATGAGCGTTGCCGACCAGCCTGCCAAAATTAGCACTCGGAGCATGGTTGCCACTGAAGGACCATCGTTTTGCCAGTGGTTTGGGGCTCAGTCTGCAGCCATGAAAGAAACCCCCCCGCAGCTGTCGGTTTAGCAGAGACCCGTTAGCTTAATCCACTTTCGTGCAATGGGAAGAGGTATTGTACAATGGGACAAGGGACATTTGGGTAAGAATAGCCAATTTTACCACTTGGATGCTGAAGAAATGCTGCTAGCTTTGTGTTTTAATGAAATATATTTCCACTTTGCTCTCCTATGCTTTCTAGTCTCATGGAAAAATGGTAAGCAAAGCACACAATTTTCTCTCGTGTTTTTCTGTGCAATGTTGTAATGAGACAGGCAGAGCATATGTGCAGTGGGCAGGTCAGATGTTCCTCCTGGGCTGTCAGTTGCTGTCAGGGAAAGATATAATGCCTGGGGAGGATCCATTGGAGCAGAAAAATCTGGGTTCTCTCATCTGCCACCATAAAATCCTATTTGGCCCTAGTGCACGGTGCCCAGCTGATTCAGGCATCATTAGTTGTGATGTTTTAGAGAAACATGGAGCTCTTATTCCTCCTTCCCTGCTGTTACCTTTGCAAAGGTTCAGCAGTCCTTCAGAAGAAGGGACAGGGGCAGGCACTGAGAGCAGTTACTAAGATGCCTGAATAAAAGCGCGGCGCGTTCTGCTGCTTGGGCGTCGAGAGCACAGCGGTCCGATCAGCTCTCTCGTTTTCTCTTAACAGTGGTCATACGGCTTCTACCTAATTCATCTTCAGGGAAAGCAGGGCTTCCAGTTCTTCTGCAAGACGGAGGAAATGAAGAGGAAGTGGATGGAGCAGTTTGAAATGGCAATGTGAGCACGAGTGGCTGTTCTAGCCCTGGCGTGCAGTCGCCAAGCACGGGGCGACAGTGTCTTGGACCAGCAGGTCACTGGAGACCAGCTCTGATAGCAAAGCCATGGGGAAGCTCGCGTGGACTTGCTGGATGGGTCCCTGTGCGAAGGGAGCTTGGGTCTGGCATGTCGTCGTCTACCCCGAGCATCTGCAGCAAAGCACGCCTGGTGCATCTCTGAAATGACGCCTGCAGTGATTGCCGTGGTGTCAGGCCACGCGTGAAGCACTGAGCTGGGGCTGGAGGAAGGCGTTGCAGGAGAAGGGCTGCTGCTGCAGGGACCTGGTCCTGAGCAGAGCAGGGGTTGGCCCCCGCGCTGGCGGGTCTGGGCTATTGATTGACTTCGGGCAAGGGCCAAATCCATGAATGTTGTCCCAGGGGAAGGTTGATGGGCAAAATCATCTCTGCACAGTCAAGCCCTGAGCCTGCTTTCATACTTGATTTCTTATCTGTCCGTGTGGTTTCCAAATTTTGACTGAAATGCAAACAGCAGCTGCCGTGACAGGTCACGAGTACAGCGTGGCTCATAGGGACAGGTTGATAACCTCCCGGTCCTTTCCCTTAGGTCCAACATAAAGCCAGAGAAAGCCAATGCAAATCACCATAACTTCCAGATGTACACATTTGAAAAGACTACCAACTGCAAAGCCTGCAGGATGTTCCTAAGGTGAGCAACATCCTTCCAGCTTTTCTGCATCTGCATTAAAACACGGAAAGAAAATCTCAAAGCTGAGGCTGAATTAGGACTTTCTGACTTCTTTTTTTGCGCAGAGGAACCTTCTACCAGGGCTATCTTTGCCCCAAATGTGGAGCGGGTGCTCATAAGGAGTGCTTGGAGATCATTCCTCCCTGCAAGATCGGTGAGTTGTTTCACATCATTAGCAGCTTGTGCCAAGGAGGTGAACGCATGTGAATGATCTGAAAGATTCGCTCTAGAAAGCACTAATGTTTGTTAATGCATAACAAAATCTGAGTACGCTCCCACCCACCTCCCAGGGCTGTAATTCACAATGGCTGGTGGTTTAAAAAACCAACCAACCAACCAACCAAAACCCCCCCAAACCAAAGAGCTGAATCCCGTCTATGTCAGAGGATCGCAGCAGCTCTGTGTACTAGGTGGGATAACCCAGCCCTCGTGCTGGGAGGGCATTTAAGAGAGATGATGATTTCTTCATCAGGAGATCTTGGTTAGTGAAAGCAGGAGGGTCTGCGCCAGGAATCATGTTTCTGATGAGAAGGAGAGACCTCGTCTCCGGATCCCAGATGACCCACAGCGCTGCAAAAATCTGTGTCCTTGACCTAAATCGGGCAAAACCGTGCCTCGCCTCGCCTCCCCTCGCCTGGGTCAGAGCCCTGGCACTGCTCGGTGCAGGGGACTGTCACGGGGTGGCTTTGGGGAGGTTTTGGGTGGGGAGCGGAGGGAGGAAGAAACAAAATCGCAGAACTTTGTGCAAGTGAGAAAATGTCCTTGTCGGGCTCCAGTCCCTCCCCGGGTCTTGCCCACCTGGTGCAGAGCGATGACTTGAGTGGCCCCAGCCTCTGCTTTGTGCTTCCTCCATCAAGTTCAAGCACTGATGCCGGTTTATTGATACTCGCAGCGTCAAGAGAAACAGAAAAAGGGGTTTATTGCCTGTTAAATTAACCACTTACTTCAACATTTCTCTTGCAGGTTCTTCAGCAGACCAGGTACGTTGTTTGATGGCCCTTTTCCCGCATCCCCCTCTGCCTTGGGCAGAGCCTGTATCCTTGCCCAGACCAGGTGCCAGCAGCTTGTGGGAAGGACCAGCACCGGCCTCAGGGGGGTCCCAGGAACCTGGGGGGCAGGACTGGAGACTGATGGCCTCTCCTCCAGCCTAAAACTGGCCCGGTCTGGGTGGCACCATGGCCCTTGGGAGGTGCCAGCACCCAGCTGGGGTGAGCACCGGGTGCCAGCTGGTGCCAGGGAGGTTTCAGGAGGGGATTTCTTGTCCCGGTGGCTTCAGGCAGGTGCTCGTGGAGGGAGCCGAGACCACCGACCGTGTCCTCATGGAGACTTTTTCCTCTCTCTTTGCAGGATTCAATGAGTGCCGGACCTGGTAAGGGCATTATTGTATTGCAGAAGGGCAAGTAGAGACGGCGTCTTGATTGTGGCTGCAGGTGTCCCTAACATTGAGCATGTGGGAGGGAGAAGCTCCTTCCGAAACCAGAAAGGAGCATTAGTAGCTGCAGAAGGGTCCTGTGCCACCCTCACAGCAAGCGATGGGGCGCCGAGGTCTCTCCTGTCCCTATTCCCCACAGCAGCAGGTTGGGTCTCCTGCGGGAAGACCCGGCTTCTCCCTGGGCTCAGCCCTCGCCCGCTGCAGCCGCCAGCACCACGCCATTTCTTTGGGTGCGTTCGTGCCCCTGGCCCGCTCTGACGAGCGGGTAAAGCTTCTGCACGCCGCACCGGTAACCGCGGAGAGCCTGGCGAATTTCCTTGTGCCAGATCGTCCTTCAAAGCAGACCAAACACGTCCTGGCAGGGAGGCTTGTTGGTGATGGGGAGCATCTTCCTGCCGGCGCGTGTCCGGCGCGCTGCGGAGATGTGCAGCTCCGGGCGCTGCCTTCTGATGGGGCCATTAGTCATGATGGTTGCTGCAATATTTTTTTATTTTCCTTTGTTTAAAACTAGCCTTTTAACTAGCCTGCCCTGCCCGTGCTCTGGCTCGAAGGAGAAGGAACAATTTGTTTTTGTGCTTTTTCTGTTAAAAGGAAAACCAAGCCTGGCAAAAAGAAACCTGAATCAAATTGGTGGTTAAAAAAAGAAAGCACAGAATGCTCTCGCTGGGCCGGGAGAGGCAGAGGTGGGAAAGCATTTTGAAGATAAACACTGTGATTTTAGTGCAGTTGGGGAAGCTTATTTAATGTGCAGTTGTCAGCAAGACAACTGGACTTTGACTGCGAGCTTCAGGGCTGTTTGGGTCCCAGATACGGCTGAAATTCAATGGAAGCCGAGTGTTCGCTGGTCCCTTTGGCAATCGTGGGTGTCACCACTGAATCCAGCGGGGTTTGGTGCTGGCCAGGCATTGCCTAACGAGAGCCGGTCCTCCACGGCGAGGTTCAACTCCAGGTGCAGGGTTGGAAGTCGGAGCTTTGGCTTGGCTCCGTCCTTCATGGGTTTATTTTTGCTCAGTGAACGCAGCCATCCGTGTAACTGCAGGAGCCAAGCCCATTCTCTGTGGGCACTGTTCCTTTCTGCTCTCATGCTTTCTGCCCCAAAATCCTGCCTGCCGGTGCCATTAGATTTGTGGTTCACAGGATAAGCAACAACAGGCTTCGGGGGGGGTGTTTGCTTCTTGTTAACAGGGTCTTAGGTGATGAAACTGTTTTGCATCTGTTCCAGGTCCTAAAATGGTGGCGGTTCAGAATTACCACGGAAACCCAGCCCCCCCCGGGAAGCCGGTGCTGACGTTTCAAATTGGGGACGTGATCGAGCTGCTGAGGGGGGACCCCGACTCACCATGGTGGGAGGTGAGAACAATTCCCTTCGGGGAAATTCCCGGGAAGTTTTAAACCAGTGACTTCTGCATCGTCCCTTTTATTTGTGGGCTTTCCTGGAGCGCAGGGATGTGCTGGTGCTCCGGAGCTGGGGGGTCTGCGAGGTGGTTTGGAGCCCGGGAGCTGCAGCGGGGACCGTCCCTGTCCCTGCACAGCAAAAACGTTGCTCCCCTGTGCACGTCCCAGGCTGATACCCGGCTTGGCTTTGCAGGGGCGGTTGCTGCAGACGAAGAAGTCGGGTTATTTTCCCAGCTCATCGGTAAAGCCCTGCCCCGTTGATGCGAGGGTAAGTGCCAAGGAGGAGATGGAGCCGGGAGGACCTGCGGGTGCTGCGGGAGCGCCGGGACGGGCGCTGGGGGCTGTCACGGGAGATGCTGCTCTGGCAGTGCCTGTTGCTCTTCTCAGCCTTCTGCTTGAGACCTTGGTCCTTCCACTAAGCCCCTGGACCTTGAATGAGGCCTTTTACTGCGGCCGAATTAGCGAGGAAGTGGATCCATCATCCCATGGTTGCAAATGTCTGGTCAGGTTGGTCTCAGCCCCGTTCCCAAGGTTGGGGTTGGTGTGACCAGGTCCAGCCTCCATTCCTCCTCTGCGGGGCTGACTCGGGAGCAGGGCGCTTGAGATCGGTCACAGTACAGGAAAACTGCACTTTTGGGTTTTTTTTACTACGTTTTGCAACGCTGTCAGCCGCTTCCCAATTTAAAAAAACGCTCAGGTAAATGAAAAGATGCAGCATGCTCATCACAGCTGGGAGGCTGAGAGGGAACTGCTCAGCTACGGCGCTGCCCTCCGCCGCCGAAGCCAATAATTCAGAAACGGCTTGGCAGACGAAAACCCTCCTGTGGAGAGGAGCGTCTCGCACGTGACCTCTATAGCCTGATGAGACGCTGGCTCGTCAGTAATAAGCAATGCTCTCTTTGCAGCCTCCCAACAGCCGGCCGCCCTCGCGGGAGATAGACTACACAGCGTACCCGTGGTGAGTCACCCTGCCTGCCGCTGGACAGTGTGCTGGACCCAGCCTTCCTCTGGCCGTAAAGATATATCGACTTTGCCTTTTAATTGTTGCTTTCTCAGGAGTCCACTCTAATAACGAATTATGAGTGCAGGTTAGCAGCGCTTTGCATCCCACCTCCCCCACGGCCACGGGGCAGCTGCTGCAGCAGCGTTTGGGTTTTGAAACCTGGTGCAGCCCTAACAGCATCAGAGGGGATTTCTTCACTGATGGAGAGGGTCAGAGGCAACAGGAGAGATGCTGGTTTCTCTTCCCATTTTCTGTGCCCAGAAAACTGTTTTGGGAGGAAGGAAGCAATTCCTGCCTTGGTGGGAGAGGTTGCACTTGGCTTCCCTCCTGCTCCTTCCCTCCAGCTCCATCCAGGTTTGCAAATACACGAGTCTAAATTATCCCCACGGCCCAGCTCTCGCTGAAGCCTCGTTCACATGGGGACCAACTCCAAATTAGTGGGATTTTCTAGGTACCCTGGAAACATAAGAGACTTCAAAGGGAAGAGGTTGCACTCTGCATCGCTCATCCTCTGTTCAGTGGCTGAGCAGCTCCTTGTCCCTTCTGCTCATGAAGCTTTGGATGAGACCTGTTTCTCTACTTGCCCAACCTTCATGCCTTTAAAAAAAGAATGTGTCCTTTTGTCTAAAGCGTGCCTATTTGAAAGATATGCATTAATTTTTAGTCAATTAAATTAATTAATTAGCCTCTGGGCTCAGGTTCGCAGGGAACATGGAGCGGCAGCAGACGGACAACCTGCTCAAGTCTCACGTCAGCGGCACCTACCTGATCCGGGAGCGGCCAGCCGAGGCGGAGCGCTTTGCCATCAGTATTAAGTGAGTAATACTTAATTTAGTAATTTAGTATTACTCGCATACAGAGGGCGAAACGGGGCTGGAGCATGCAGCTATGTTTTCGTGAGTGCCTTTGCTACCGTTTGCAGGTTCAACGAGGAGGTGAAGCACATCAAGGTGGTGGAGAAGGACAACTGGATTCACATCACGGAAGCCAAGAAGTTTGAGAGCTTGCTGGTAGGTTTTTGTAGCTCCTTGGAGCGTGTGCGCCGTCCCTGCAAGTCAGGCAGAGGACAGCGGAGACAGCCGGGTGCCCCTCTGTCCTCCGCAGGAGCTGGTCGAATACTACCAGAGCCACTCGCTGAAGGAGAGCTTCAAGCAGCTGGACACAACGCTGAAATACCCCTATAAGTCTCGGGAGCGCTCTACCTCTAGGACCTTCACCCGCTCTCCAGGTAAAACCCAGCTCAGCCGCGCGAGTGGGCACCGTTAAACCCCTGATGGAAAATCTCACCCTTTCAGCAAGGCGCAGGAACACCATCTGGACGAAGGGATTTATAGCTTTGCTGTAGGGCTTGAGGCCCCCTAATTTTGCAAATAGGTCTCCTGCTCGGCTGGTGGCATTTTGAGGACAGGTCTCGCAGGAGGTGGCAGGGGGTCGGGGGGGTCCGGCCAAGCTGGGGCTGCCTGCTGCTGCTCCCCCGAGCTCGTGCGGCTCTGCGGAGCGGGTGCAGCCTCCCAGGGAGAGCTTTTCCTGGGGAAGGCTGGTTTCCCTCCTGCGGTTTTGCACCCCGTGCTCGGGGGTGGTTTGGTCCTGCCGGGAGAGGAGCTGCGGCTGCAGGGGCAGCCCGTCCGCCTGTGGGTAGTGAGCAGAGGTTTGATGCTCTGCTGGCGGGATGTATCGTGTCTTACCTGCCCACGTGAGTTTTTGTGCATGTGTTTTAATGGATCCAGTTCCAGTGTCACTTGTGATGGTTTGAATCCCAGTGGGACTGCTTTAATGGAGATGATGGTAGAAATGGTAAGTCTGTGCCTAAAATTTAAAAAAAAAAAAAAAAGAAAAAAATCAAAACAAATGGAAAGCAAAATGTGCATTAGTGCAAAATGTTCCATTTTGTCTAAAAGCCTGAGTGCAGAAATAACTACTTTGTGTGGAAAAATGTATTTTTAAAAAATTTTTTCCATGGTATATTTTAAAAAGAATACCAAAGGAAGATAGGTTTTAAACGTTGATTAAATATCTTTTCCAATAAAATACAACCCTAGGGTGACTTTTGAGCCCCACACTGGCTGTGGGGCTGTGGATGGACCTGCTGCTGGTTGTCCCAGCTCCGAGCCCCTGCACAAAACCTTCTGTATGCTTTGCCGTGTATTTCTCCATTGGCTTTTAAAGCATTGTGCATTATAAATTTTTTTTTTTTTTTTAATTTCCTTTTTAATGCGTGTTCTGCCTCTTTCTGTTTCTCTCTAACCTCTTTGCAGCCTCCTGCGCTTCCTACAACTTTTCTTTTCTCAGTCCTCAGGGCCTCAACTTTTCTTCTCAGAGCTCCTCCAGTCCCTTCTGGTCAGGTACCAGTGCCTCTCCCGCCGGAGAGACCTGCCACCTTCCCCAGGCTGCAGCATCCCCAGCTTGAAAGCCATCGCCAGCGGGACCTGCGGGGTCCCCGCTGTCCCTCCATCACCCGCAGGCAGTTCAGGGGGTCCCCAGTGCTGCCCTGGGGCGCAGCCTTGAAATAAGTTAATTAACCATGGCTTGGCTGGAAGCAAAACGCACTCCCCCCTCTCCCCAAAATCAAGGCAGGGAGGAGATGGAGTTGTCACTATTTGAGAAAGGGGGCTAAAATTAACGAAAAAGTGAACCTAGCGCATTGGGATCTCATGATGTACTTCAAGCTCGACCTGCTTATCCCGTGTGTTTCACCGAACAAGCATTGACATCACACCGTCTTCCAGACCGTTCCTCCTTGCTGTACAAGGAGAACATCTCAATGTCCGGCAGTTTTTGAGCTCTGGCATCTGAGGCTGCTCGGGAGCCCCTTGCTGAGGAGGCGGGGGGGGAACCTGTGCTGTCAAACGTGTTTTGTGGCTCAGACTCCCTGCAGAGAGTGCAGTGGTGCTCCGGCCTTTGAACCCCAGTGATTAAATGCGTTACAGACTGGTGTCTTCCTCCCTGTTTGGCAGGGATCAGAGCAAAATCGTGCCAGTTCATTTCTTCCCGTTCAAGCTTTTACCTTTCAGTATTTTCTTTAGGCTGGACGGGGAAAATCATCGGCAAAGCCACACGTGCTTTCCTTAGTGCCGTGTTTGGGAAGAACACTTAACTTTTCAAGGTTTTAGAACATAATTCTGGGAATTTGAGATCCTTTAACTGCATAGAAAGTATTGCATGAAAGTAATTTGTGCAGCAATGGGCTCTGAGCAAGCTCCTGATGAAAGAGTTCAAAGCTGCTGTGATTCTCGCTCCGTTCTCCAGCCTGGCTGCCTGGCGAGGACGGACGAGCCCTCCAGTGATTGCACGTTGTGTGTCTGGACCGTCTCCATCGCCATCCTCATCTCCTTCCATCCCGAGAGCTGAAAACCTGGGCAAAGCTTTTCCTCAAACTTAGTTCAACCTTGGTTTGCAAACTTTTAAAATTCAAATTAATCCTCAAAAGTCCTGGGACAAAAAGGGTAGCTTCACTGAAACACGACGTCCCTTCAGAGTGGGGTTTTTTTGCAAACTTCAAAGGAGGTGCATTTTTCTCCTCCGCCCATCCCATCCCTCCCACCGTCGCTCTCCAACCCTCCTTTTTCCCTGCCCAGACACTGGGGCAGGGAAGCTGAGCACTGCCCCTGCCTTTCCCCCCTCACTGCTGCTCCTCCTTGTGCCTCCCCCGACCATCCCCTGCCTGAAGCGATGGAGATCTGCGGTGCTGGGTGCTGGGGCCGTGCTGGTGCTGGCGGAGGCCAGGTCCCAGGATGGCTCACGGGGCCATGCTTCTTATCACAAGGTGTGGTCAGCGTTAGGGTTTGCAGGGTGCTTTTGCGCCTTTTGGTCTGTAATGGGACCAAGTTTCCAAGGTCCCTGGCTGCTCCCTGGCAGGGACAGGAGCAGGGAGGATACCGGGTTAGCAGTTTGTTCCTCCTCATGGCAAAACATACAGGTTTTGCTCAGCATCCCTAGGAGAATCCAATCCCAAAATCTCATTTTTTTGAAGTAGTTTAAATACAAGTTGATTTGTGAAATCTTTCGACAAGGTGGTCCCATCAGGTGCTGGGAGCTGGGCGGCAGCCAAACCTGATACGGATAGTGGAACAGGATTTTTCCATTATTTCGTTGTTAATGCCTGTGTATTCCTATGAAATCTACTCTTTTACTACCGCCTCACAAAAGTACCCCTCACCCCAGCGATCCCCACCAAGCCCCTCCTGGACTCTCCTGGTCAGCAGAGAGGGGCTTCCCAAGCCCATGGAGCTGTTTAAAGCCCAGCAGGAATCCAGTTTAACCCCGACCGCCCCAGTCCGTGCAGGGCTGAGCAATTCGGATGAGGCCAGCCCCGCCATCCGAGCTGCTCCAGGTCGTGGTGTTGCAATGGGAGCCAGCGCCGCGGTGGAAAACCCAGGTTGAACCTCACCAAGCTTTCCCCAGGCTTCGGCTGGTCCCGTGTGGCGGGGCAGCTCTCGACTCCCTCTGCTTTGTCCCCTCGCAGTGTTCACCCCACGGGTCATAGGGACGGCGGTGGCACGATACAACTTCGCGGCACGGGACATGCGGGAGCTCTCGCTGCGAGAGGGCGACGTGGTGAAGATCTACAGCAGGATTGGCGGGGACCAGGGATGGTGGAAGGGGGAAACCAACGGAAGAGTGAGTGTATCCAGATAATGTCCTGTCCCGTTTCTGCAGCGCGCGGTCCTCCCCGCTCTCAACCTGCCCAGCCGGAGCACAGCCTGTTGTCAGGACAGCAAAGGGCAGGGGGACACGTCCCACTCCCTCTTGCTCTTTTTCTGGCTCGTGGATGGGCTGTCATCTCACGAGAGCCACCGCTGTGTTGCCAGTCGGTGCTGTGTGACAGTGACACGCAACGCCCAGTGCATGCAGGCAGGTGGGAGCATGCGGTGGGCAGGCGGGCACGCCAGCTCGGGCGATGTCCGAGTCTGCTCTTCCTTGAACCTGCACGTGGGGGATTTATGCAGGAGTGGCTCTGCAGGTGAAAGGCTCAGCATCCCGGGGAAAAGCAGCAGGCTGATGGCTTGACCTGGTGTCCCACAGAGTTTGTAGCACTGGGGACAGATTCTTCATGCCCCGATCCCTTATATATTGCGGACAACCCATGTGTCCAAGGCAATGTGTAGTTGCTAGCTCCACCTCAGTTAGGGTAACGGCTGCACCGCCTCCCCGTCACCACCGTGCATTGGGATGCAGGTGCACCCAGCACCGTACAAATGGCTCACCGGGAACAGCGTGGGGGGGGGGGGAATAGTCCCGGTGACGGAACAGGAGGTCCCTTCAGCTCCCCATTTCTCCAGCTCACCTCCCCGCTTCCCCGACAGGTTGGCTGGTTTCCCTCGACGTATGTGGAAGAGGAGGGGGTGCAATGACTGCGGAGATGTCTGATGGAAAGTCGTCGAGCGCCCAGAGCGAGCCGCTGCAGACCGTGCACACTTGTCCCGATGCCTGCGGCTCCCCGTGAGACGCGGCTGGATGCCTCCCAGGACTGCCCTCGCAGACTCTTTAGCAATCCGTTCCTCTGTACAGTGTGTGTGTGCGCGCGCGCGTCGGGGCCGCCGGCGGCCTCGCTCCTGTTAGGTGTATAGAAGATTGATGGTCTGTCGGATAACGTTCATGTAGCAGCTGCAGAAGAGTCCCGGGAAAGCCGCTCTCCCCTGCATGGACAGAGCTGAGAGACTCTGTGCGGTGCCCGCCGGAGGATGGGGTCCTCCAAAGCTCTTTTACTGAAGGTGTTTTAAAAGCCACTGTGGTGATGGTGGTGGGAGGGTGAGGCTGAAGACTTGCGCCTGGGCTGGTGCCCAGGTGTGCCAAGGTGAGAAGTTGGGGGTTTCTAAGGGGAGGGTGCGACTCAGCTCCGAGGAGATGATGTGGACCCCCCACCACGCCGCTCGGGTGGGCTCCCTGGGTCAGGATTTCGGCAGTCTCCCTGGCAGCCGTGCGGCAGCGCCCGGCAGCACCGCGCTGCAGCCGGGGCGAGGGAGCAGAGCGGGGACACCCGACCCGGGAGGAGGAAACGGCTGTTGCTCGTCTCTGAAGGATGCCAGCTATTAAACCAGGAGCGCGTTTTGACCATCACACGTAGGCTGGAAGTGGACCTCCAGGTCAGACAGGAGGGGAAAGAGCTGCTTTGGCATCCCAAGCCAGTTTTCTTTACAACCACCTTCAGTCCTACCAGCCTCGCTGCAGGCGGAGGGGGCAGCCCAGGCTGCAGACTGGTCCCACTGGTGAGCAGAAGGTCTCGGCGCGTTGCAGGACTGGAGATGTGCTTCGCCACACAAGGGTTTTGGAGGCCACCGAGGCACCAGGTACATGCAGAGGAGTGGACAGAAGCATGTGTCCATGGGTCTGTCCTGCCATCGCTCCCAGCTTGGTCCTGCTGCGGGCAGACCCCCCCCTCCCCTGAGCCAGGCTGATTTTTCTTGCAGCTGTGACACATCCCACCTCGCTGAGCTCAGGGGGGTGAACCCACCTGAGTAAGGGCTACGGTATCAACTGATTTCTCTCACTAAGTTGTGAAAGCATCTCTTCTTCTCCAGCTGTGTGCACTTTTGGGGGCTGTGAGCATTGCCCCCTCTCTTCCTCCCACAGGCTGTTACTGCTGCTGCTGTCAAGTAAAGGTGCGTCGGTCTTGGCACTGCCGCTGTGTCCTGAGCACCGTCCGTCCGACTCTGTTCTTTCCAAAGTGCAGCCCCTGTGGTTGGTAGCCAGAGCTGCGGGGTGGAAATCTCAGCCATCGTCTTCGGCCAGGCACTGGCTTTGCTCTCCAGCTCCAGAATTTCCTTCCAAAGTGCAAATACGAACAAATACATGGTGGGTGTGTGACGGGGAACAACTTTCCTCTCTGGTATCTGAGCCCCAGGAGATGCCCTCCAGCCTCTCTGAATAAGTGGCATTTGGTGCTTCCATGCCCTGACGTTGTTCCCCTGGGTCTTGTGGTGGTCCCACCATGGGGCACCGTGTCCCCGGTGCAGGCTCTTGGCATCGCAGGTCTGGGAGATGCCAGCATTGGGTGGGTGAGCGGTGCTGATGCCCTCGGTCCCTGGAACAGGGGTACCACGGCTGCATCTGAAGCCTTGCCACAAATGGAGCAGCAATGTCCTGCTCAGGATAATAAATGGAAGAGTTTGGGACTCTCAAGGAAAAGGGAAAGATACTAACTTGGAAATTAAATGTTGTTGCTCAGTGACAAGCTCAGAGCCGCCTTACTTTGCTGCCCGTTCCTCCTGGTGCCCCCGCTCTCGGTGCCGTGGGGGGAGTGGGGTGGGCTCAGCCGGGGTCTGGCCGGGGCAGATGCCCACCGGGGGTCTTGTTCTGCGAGGTGACGGGGATGCGGAGGGGGCTCGGGGCTTTCCCAAGGTACTGTTTGGTGCTAACCTCTCCCAACCAGCCCCTCGGTGCTCAGCTCGGGGTACGCTCAAGGGGGAGCAGCCAGCAGGGAGCTGGCAATGCCCTGCTCCTCCTGTGGAAAGCAAAGGGCCCTGCTCCGATTCCTGTAGCTGTGCTGGAGCTGAGGGTGTATTTAGGGTGGGTGAGACGCACGCGCGCACACACACCCAAGACAAACTCACGATGGCTCATGTTATGCCTCGGATCCTAAAGCCTTACGCGACCCTCCTGTTTAGCATGGCCGATTTTGTAAGGCGGGGAGGGCATCCCCTCTGGAAGAGCACGCACTCTGTCACGGGGACCGTGGCCCCAAAGGGATCCCCGACCTCCGCTGCTGCCTGCGCTCCCCTCCCAGCCCTGCCAAATCCCCCTTCCTCCGGAGAGCTCTCCCTCTTGTGTTTACTGTTGTAAGAAACTTGTTAAAAAGATTGTTTTGTTTGTAAGTAATTATTCAGCCATTTGCCACAATATATATCTGTGAATAAGAAAGGGAAATGTTTTTTTATGATGGTGAGAAAATTGTATATATATTTTAGTTCATCGCAGATCATTCAAAATTGCAATGGGATACGTTGGAAAATAATATGTAAATTCCTTGGGTTTTTCCTTTGCACTGCACTAACTGGGGTAGGGTGGAGGGGGTTTAAAGATAAAACTGTTTGTTTATGGAATAGTTTATAGCTGGGAATTTGGAAATCATTTGGAATAGCTTGTAATGCTGGAATAGAAACTTTAGCTGCTACTTAGAAACCCTTTTGCATGTGGTTTTTCCAGACCTTTTTAAGTTACAATACATCAAAGTAAATTCCACAACGAAAAAATAAAGTGTAATTTTGCTGATAGGTTTTTTTCCCAGCCATGGTTTTTACTGCGGTTCAGGCTCGGGCTCACGTCGGGCTTCTTGTCACTAAAGCCCCCTTGGCTGCGCTGGGGCCGGAGGGGTGGCTTGGCCAGTCCAGGGGAGACACGTGCTGACGGGGACGGATCCTTCCCGATTGCTGCCATGAGCCGTAAGCGTTCGTGCCCCTTCCAAAACTCGGAGTAAATCCTTCCTGCGGTGCCAGACACGGCTCTTTGCAGTGAGGCGCCGCTGAAGCCGACCGCTCGCCTGTCGAGTTCCTTCTCCTTGTTTCTGGAGCAGCTGCTTCTCCTGCAGTTGTCCCACGCTCCTGCCGGGCGGCTTTCCTGGGGCTCCTCTCCCTGCCCGAGCCGAACCGCTGCGGGGTGAGAGAAGGAGCATGATTTTTCACGGCTTTTAGTCACTCCTGGGTATCATATTCCAGAATCCCACTTGGCCCATTGGGGCCAGCATTTTCCAGAGCAATAAAAGAAATTGCACAGTTGCTTATAAAATAGCTGAGGGGTTGCTGGAGGTTTCACCCCAGAGCAGGGACACGATGCCACTGTGAGCTGCTATGTCATTTAATTAATAATATTAATTTTTTTCTGCTCTTGGAGTCCCCAGTGCTTTCTCCTTCTCGCTTCAGCTTTCACAGGGTCAGCTGAAAGGGGCTGTAGCAATGAGCAGAGGCGTTTTACTGGGAGAAGCAGGACATGAGCTGGGCACTAACTTTTGGATGCTGATTTGGAAAGGTGCTGCTCAGCCAGGTATTTAGCCTTGGCCGAGGTGATGACCCCTGCCTGGGATAAACCCTTTCCCCGTTGTTGCTGTTCAGTCTAAGGGAAGCTCTCCAACATGCACCGTGTATGAAATACCAGGTTTTGGTACCTGGGTGCTCTCCTGCCGGCGATGAGCATCGGCCCGGCACCGAGTGGGTCGGGCATCGCCGTCAGACACCCACGGCATGGCTGGGCTGCAAAAATGTAGCACTTAGAGCCTGGAACCGACTGATGGCTGCAAGAGCAGGTAAATGCAAAAATCTGCTTCCGTGCAAGGTCCTGCCTCTGGGGACATCCCTGCCACCCCAGGGGCTGGCTCCTCGGTGGCAGCCGGTGGCACCTGACCCTCGGGGGGTGGTTGGAGCCGGCAGCGTTGCAGCCTCGGCCGGGTGGATACCTCGACAGCTGGTTTTGCTCAGCTCCACGTCTAAACCTCCCACTGGGGTTTGCACTGATGAGGGCTGACGCCTCAGGGATAAATGGGGCATTTATTTGCCATGCCCAGCCACGGCCAGGCGCTGTAACCAGACCAGGAGCAGCCTTCCCAGGGGCATTAACAGGAGGATAAATCTCCAGCCGCGGCCAGCACAGCTGGCTCCAGCCTTGTGCGGATCCTGGCCTGCCCCAGGAGGTGGGACGTGCCAGACGCAGGTTTTCTTTTTATTTATCTATTATTGTTTTTTTCCCCAGCAATAGCAGCTGCTGACAAAATCTCCCATATTAGCTGGGCTTGCCAGGGCGCTGCCTCTGCTCTGAGCAAACACGGCGCGGGGGGCGGTTGCGTTTGCTGGCTGCCCTCTGCAAACAGCAGGTCCCGCTCCGTGCCGCAGAGTGTGACAGTCGCCCCACGATGTCCCTGTGGCTGGGCCTTGAGCACGCCCCGCGGCCCCAGTGGCCTGTGGCTGGCCAGCACGTGGCCACCTCCCTCTGCCACCTCGGCTGGTCCGTGCCACGAGCAGGCGTGTTGGCTGGGCGCAAGCACTCACGCCACCCAGCTCGGTGGACTCCAAAACAAGGGTCCAAACTGCTGTGCAATTGGGATGGGGAAACTGAGGCAGGGGTTTGCCGATATCAGCGCTTAGAAAAGCTCTGCCCAGCAGGACTGTGCAGGATCGAGCCTGCTTTCAGTTTGGGGTCATGTACTGGTAACGCTTTCCCAAGACCGAATTCAGACCAGTGCAGGGGAGAGCGAAGCCAGCTCTACACGTGCACCCGTGCGGAGTGCAGCAGCGGCGGCGAAGGCACTGGCACACACTTGCACAGCCTCATGCACGCAATGAGCAGCTGCAGTTTTGCAGCACGCCTGGCTAGTTCATTCCTGCGTTAGCCATAATGTTTTCTGTGACCTAGAAAACTCCAGCTGGCGCGTGCAAACCGCTATGCTCCTTTATTTTATAATTAATCTAAGAATTATAGGGAAAAGATTGAACTGGCGTAGGATCCCTCTACATTGAGTTGACCATCAATAAAAATAACCACCCTCATTCCTGCTCTGGAGCTGCATCAGGGCCCCGGGGCTTGGAGGGACTGAAGTCACCGCCGCTTTCTCTGCTGTCCATCCTGAGCCTGGTGAACAGCTCAGGCTACTGAATGCATACTTGGGCTTGTATTGTTTTAGGTCTGGTCTAACCCAAAGGTCGTATTTATAATTAGTACATACTGATGAAATGGTTCTGGCCTGTCAAACAGAAACACCCCACTGCAAACAGGAGTTTAGACTTGTTTGCATCTCTGTGGTTATTTTGAGCAATTAGTCCACGGAGAAGTCTGGAGGAATTGGGGCTCTCTCTTTAAAACTTAGAAACTGATTTTATGTTTGGGAGAAGGAGAGAAATGCTGATTGAGACAGGGGCTAATGCTGGAACAAGCGAACCCCTCCGCTTTTATTCAAACCCTTCCCAAACTGGGGGAATTTGGATGCAGACAGGGTACCGCGGTGTGTTCAGCGTGCAAGAGCAGAGGCATGGGATGGTGGGGAGCAGCGGGGGGCACTTCCCAGGGTCACAGTGCTGTTGAATGCTAAAACCCCCCCTTAACACCCTCCCTGGGCTGCTCGGGGCTCCACGGGGCCATGGGCAGGCGACGCTGCCAGGGGGACGCTGCAGGGACCACAATGCTGCTCAGAGCCCGACCCCACCAACCGCCGGCCAAACCCTGGCTCCACCCCGACCCCTGCTTCTCCGAGATATCTGAATCAGGCCCTTCAGAGCCGCCTTTAAAGAACTTGCGTCACCTGCGTATCCTGCCCAAACAGGCCCTAATTTCAGGGGTGAGTCCTGGGCAGGAGGAACAATAAACCTTCAGGTTGGGAGATCTAAATCAAACGTTTACTTTCCTACCCTCTCTAAATTAAATTTTTTGGTGTTCCCACCTTTGCTTTGAGCTCTTGGGTCTGGCTTAGGAAACGTGTAAATTTATTTTAATTCTGCTCTTAAAATGTAACTGCTGGGCACTCTGGCAGGAGGGTCAGATGGTGCTTTTCCTTGCTGTGTTTGCTTTCTGGCATCCAGCTGACGGCTCCAGCCAGCACCGAGCAAGCCCGGGAGGCTGTGAGCCCCCGCTGGCCCCAGCTGGGCTGTTTGTTCTCTGCCGGGCACCGAGCCGGGGAGAAAAGCAGCATTTTCCTCCCTATTTCGAATTTCTCCGTTCTGCCTGACTTTTCTTCTTCGTTGGGAAGTAGCAGAGCCACGAGAAGGATAAGAGCTCGTCCTCAGCCGCCTGGGCTGGCTCCGCTCTCCTCCGGCACTGGTTAATGTGTTTTGCAGCAGAGGCTGAAGGGACGGCCGTGCACGGAAGAGGAGGAGGAGGAGGAGGAGAGCATCGGAGGAAGGCAGGGGCCCCACGGCCATCGCGGCAGGGAAAGCCAGCCCAGAGCGAGCCTCGCCGGAGAGTGGAGGCTGGCAAGTAGCAGCCGCCGGGCGGTGGGAACCTGCCGTGGGCTGTCCGAGAAACTCCTGCGGGTGTCGCGGGATTTCCCGAGCGGGAGTTTGCAGCTTTGCTGGGCTGCGGGGGGACAGTGTGGGGACAGCGGGTGCGTGGTAGCGAACGGGGTGTCTCGGTGGGGTGACCTCTGGGGCGGCCCCCTCCCATGGCCCATGGCTCGCATGGGAGGGGGTGGCGCTGGCCTGCAAGACCCCGCTGCACCCCCGCTTGTGCACCCAAAACCATGCGCCCTGAGCAAACTGCGAGCCATGTCCTCAGCCAGGAGCCCTGGGAGCAGGGGCTGGGGTGTCTGCAGGCAGGATCTGTCCCCGTCCCCCACCAGCAGCCATTGCGCTGCCCTCTTTTGATAGGGAGCAAACCTTGCGCCTTCATTGTGGCCAACCAGGCTCCTGGGTAAAAGGGAAAAAAAGAAAAAAGTGGTTTCTGCAGGCGTGAGTGAGCACAGGCATTGCCATGCCCTGTGCATTTCCAAGCCCCTTTTTTAAGCGGGGCCCCTCCGAAGGGTGTTTGGGAGCCGCACACACGTGCAACTGGGATCCCGTTTCCCTGCTGGAAGGGGGTCCCAGCAGCCTGCGCAAGGACGTGCCCTGGCGCTCGCTCCAGCCGCTGCGAGCTGCTCAGCCCCTTGCACAGCACCCGGAGATACCGCTACCACCGAAACGGTGGTGGAGCCCCTGGGCTGGCCGAGGGTCCCCTGCCTGTGCCAGCGAGGTGTTTTTGGGATTTGCAGGTGGAGATGTCCTACGTGAGCTGCGCCTTGCGGGCAGCCGCCCCCCGCTGCCTGCCAGCCCCCTGGAGAAGCCCCCGGCCCTTCAGCAGCGCGACGGGCCCCACGGCGAAGAAGAGCGTCCCGTACCAGAAGACGCTGAAGGAGGAAGGCTCTGGGACTGGGGAGCCCAGCCGGCCCCTGCCGCCCTCGGCCGAGGTGGTGGTCGTCGGGGGGGGCAGCCTGGGCTGCCAGACCACCTACCACCTGGCCAAGCAGGGTGTCACCAACGTCGTGCTGCTGGAGAGGGACCGCCTGACCTCGGGCACCACTTGGCACACGGCCGGTGAGGCGGTGGGCACAGCGCGGGTGCTCCCTGGGGTGGGGGCGGCGGGCGCGGGGATGCACACGGCTTGGGATGTGCCGTTGCCCATGGAGCGGATCCGTTGCGCAGGCTGGCTCTGGATGTGTCGGAGAGTTCTGGCTTTAAGTGGGGAGAATTTCAGGGTTTCTGTTTTTCCTTCCGGCATAACTTTTTGTTAAGAAAACATCCCCCAAATTTTCTTTTTTTAAAAGTTTTACATGACCACGGGAAAACTAAACAGTTTATCTCCACACCTTTTTTTGTTTCTTTAGGCCAATTTTCTTTGGCAGGGAGGGGGGAGCTAGGGAAGATTAATTCAATAAGCTTTTTGGGGGTTTGTTTCTTTTGGGGTCGGCTGCTGCATAAACCCCCTTTTTTCCCATTCATTTAATGCCCAAGGAAAATAGAAATCGATGGTTTGTAGCTCTCCCACGTCGCCACGAGATGGAGCAAGAACCCCGGCAGGGTGACACACGCCACGCGTGGGACGGCGGCCCCCCCCCCCCCCCCCCCCCGCCTCTGCGTCTCACTTCGGGTGCTGGAGGGGCTGCGGAACCGCCTGTCCCACCCGCGGGCTGTGTGTCGTGCGTGTGTGTCCTCCACACCCCCCCCAACACCCCCCCACCCCCCCACCCCCTTCCCCAGGTCTGCTGTGGCAGCTGCGTCCCAGCGACGTGGAGGTGGAGCTGCTGGCACACACGCGGGACGTGGTCAGCCGGGAGCTGCCGGCGGAGACGGGGCTGCACACCGGCTGGGTGGAGAACGGAGGGCTCTTCATCGCCTCCAACAAGCAGCGCCTCGATGAGTACAAGAGGCTCATGTCGGTAGGGAGAAGCCCCTCGGTGCGTCCCCCCGGCCGGGTGGGCTGCGGGAGGTGGCGTTTATCTCCTGCCCGCGGGAGCAGGGTTGGGGGGTCCCAGGGCTGCGGAGCACCCGGGTCTCCGAATGGCCCGTCCCTCCCTGCCTTCCCACCTGGAGTGGCCTGGGGTGGGCTTCCAGGGCAGCCTCCTGGCTTCCGTAAGGCTGCTGAAATCAGGCAAAATGCTGGCAAAGTAGGCAAAATTAAATCCAGCCGTGGATTTTTGCCCTTTCAGGTAGTGGTTGCATCATTTTTCCAGTTCCACAGGAGTGGTAGCATCATTTATCCAGCTGCACAGGCAGCTTGTATGTGAATACGGGACCATATTCCCTGAGATCTGTGCAGACCATCCCACCCCACGCTGGATTTAGGGCTTGCCTTGGGGCAGCAGTTGCCTCATCTGGGAGAGAAACACACCCTGGGGGCCTCCTCCTCCTCCAGCAGCAAGTGATGAGCAAAGCTTTTGTTGCCTGCTTGAGCTCCCGGTTTTCTTGTCCGGTTGGCAGCTGGGGAAGGTGTACGGCGTGGAGTCCTACGTCCTGACCCCGTCGCAGACCAAGGACCTGTACCCACTGATGAACATCGACGACCTGTACGGCACGCTGTACGTCCCCAAGGACGGCACCATGGATCCAGCTGGTACCTGCTCAACTCTTGCCAGAGCAGCAACTGCCAGAGGCGCTACGGTAGTTCCTAATTAGTAATTACTCATTAATGCCTGTTGACCCTGGGAGGAGATTTCATCCTCTGCCTTCCCCATCTCCTCCTTTCCCACTGGAGCAGCGCTGCTCCTGCAGCATCAGGTCTTTGCCCGTGAAGGGCGTTGTCCTGTTCAGCTTTGATGGCTGTTTGGGTCACAGCGACGAAGCTGGCAGGAGCTGCGAGATCCAGGGAAAATGTAGGATGAAAAAAAGACCTTTAGGAGCAAGACAAGGCAGCGCCCAAGGCAGGTTCCTCGGGAGAGTGGAGGTTTTAGGGTCAGGTAACACAATCCATTCCTCGAGGCAGGGACTTACCAGCCCATCCTTGGTGCATTGCTTTGCTCATGTGCGTGTAAATAATAAATATCCTCTGCAACTGCAGTGCAGAGAGCAGTGGTTTAAGTCTGCAGCTGAGGAGGGGTATGTTGTTATCAGCAGTAACGGTAAGAGCTGTTGAGAAAAGGAGATGGCCATTGCCAGACTGCTGCTTAGATTCACCTTTCCCAGATTTGGGGGCTAGATGTCAGGCGAGCCGGGTTGTCCCACTGCCCTTGCGACCCTGCTGTGACTCTGCTGCCCTTCCTCTGCCACCAGATCATAGAGAACTGCCCGGTCACCGGCATCCAGGTCAGAGCTGACAATTTTGGGGTGAAGAGGGTGTATGCGGTGGAGACGGCCCACGGGACCATCCAGACTCCCTGCGTGGTGAACTGCGCAGGTACAGCGTGCAAAGCACAGCGGGGAAGGTGGGTGACCGGGGCTGCGGCCTCAGGGCAGGGGGTGGCTTTGCATCTCGTGAGCCGGAGGGTCTGCATCAGCCCTTGTCCCCCCCATCTGGCTGTCACCCCCAGACCGCCGCAGCTCTCTGGCGGGGTGTGGAGGATGGAGAGGTGCTCAGTGTGGGGCTGCTCTCTCTGCAGGCGTGTGGGCGCGAGCCCTGGGCCAGCTGGCCGGTGTGCACGTGCCGCTGGTGGGGATGCATCACGCCTACGTGGTGACCGAGCGCATCGAGGGCATTCAGGTCAGTCCCGCGTGGCTGCAGATCAGCTCCTCTGCTCTGGAGAGCAGCGCAGGCTCCTGCGCCCCTGCACGTGGCAGGGGGAGATGGGACAGACCCCCCTGCACGCCCAGACTTGTGGGATCCCCCCCACATTCCTGCCTTCAGTGCAAGCCTGTGCTGCCAGGCCAAGCTCTGCAGGCACCCGGGGAAGTGCACACCCAGCAGCTTCTCCTCCTAGCAGGCCTATCAGACTACCTTTAACAGAGTTGTATTTAATATTTAACAATGTTATGGCTAGCAGGAGAATTCCTTTTTTTTTTTTTTGTCTCGGTAGAATTATTATGGGGTCTCTGATGTGTTTGGTGTCTGATAGCAGCGTTCATAAAGATGCCAAATGCTTTCTGAACAAGCCCCAGGCGCCGGCAGGCAGAGGTGTAGCTCTCCAAGTGTTTCTAAACTCTCCCAAGAAATCTGTTCCTGCCGTCTGCCTGCAGAGAATTGTTCAGGAGTCAAAGGAGAACTCATTCATTCAGGCACCAGGGCTTTGAGGATGACATGTTAGTTGGTTTCCATCCCACTGACACAGTCTGTGTCTAACTTTTCAGTCCGAGGTGCCTCATTTTAAAAAGTGCTGGTGTCAATGATTACATTTATATCCCAGTAACTCCGCTGTGCCGTACAAACACGGTGAGAAAGAGGCTTTTCAGAGAAGAGGCTGCAGCTTGCAGACCCCGGTGCCTCCTGTTCAATCCGCTTAATTCCATTTGTCAACATGAGCTGACACACATTTAGTGTGGCCAGCAGGAGCAGGGAAGTGATCGTGCCCCTGTACTCGGCACTGGTGAGGCCGCACCTCGAATACTGTGTTCAGTTTTGGGCCCCTCACTACAAGAAGGACATCGAGGTGCTGGAGCGTGTCCAGAGAAGGGCAACGAGGCTGGTGAGGGGTCTGGAGAACAAGTCTGATGAGGAGCGGCTGGGGGAACTGGGGTTGTTTAGCCTGGAGAAAAGGAGGCTCAGGGGAGACCTCATCGCTCTCTACAACTACCTGAAAGGAGGTTGTAGCGAGGTGGATGTCGGTCTTTTCTCCGAAGTAACAAGCAATAGGACGAGAGGAAACGGCCTCAAGTTGCGCCAGGGGAGGTTCAGATTGGATGTAAGGAAAAATTTCTTTACTGAAAGAGTGGTGAAACATTGGAACAGGCTGCCCAGGGAAGTGGTGGAGTCCCCATCCCTGGAGGTATTTAAAAGACGTGTAGATGAGGCACTTAGGGACATGGTTTAGTGGGCATGGGGCTGTTGGGTTGACGGTTGGACTCGATGATCTTAGAGGTCTTTTCCAACCTCAGTGATTCTATGATTCTATGATTCTATGAATTGCAGTAGGCCCTACACCAATACTTCCGTGCTATCTAAATGTTTCTCTATCCATTATTCACGAGAACAAATCCCTCATTCTTTGCGCACCGCTGCCCCCGTGTTGTGCTGTTGCATCCTCCCGCGGAGGTGGGTGGCGGAGGAGTGATACTTCCCAAGCTGGGATCAACCGCAGCGGCTGCTGCCGCTCCCCTGAGCATCCCCGGTGCTGCCTGTGCCGCGGCGGAGCAGCCGGAGAGCCGAGGCGCTGCTGCCCCGGCTTGCGTGCAAATGCACCCACAGCACGGCTCCTGCCCGCAGCGCTGGAGTTCGCCGGCTGCTAATTAGGCAGGATTTGTGCAAGACTTGGCTTCCAGCTTGGGTGCCTGGGCTCGGGCCTGCTGAACGGGCACGCTGCCCGCAGCATCGTTGCCTGCGTAAGCCGCTTTGCCCGTAGTTCGGCCAGGTTTGCTGGAACTGACCTGGGTGTCTTCCCCTTGGGGCAATGTGGGCACCCAGATTTCGGGGCTGTGGGAACATCCACGGAACCACCACTGCTCCCATCCTCAGCGGGTCACTGCTGCAGGAGCTGACCCTGTGCCCCAGACCCCCAGCTCATCCTGATCAGCCTTGCCAGGGCGATGCTGGGAGACCCCATGGGTCTCGGCCCCCTCTCACCCCTCCGCTCCCCCTCCCCGTTTTTCAGAACATGCCAAACGTTCGTGATCACGATGCCTCAGTGTATCTCCGTCTCCAAGGCGATGCCCTTTCCGTGGGTGGATATGAGTCAAACCCCATCTTCTGGGAGGAGGTGAGCAGTGCTGGGAGGTTTTCTGGGGGAATGAGGCAGGTTTCCCACCTTGGAGGGGGGGGCACAGGTGTGAGTGCCTCAGCCCCCGGCTCCTGCAGGTACCAACCTCCATGCGGCCGGTGGGGAAAGCACGGGACAGCTTCTTCCCTTTGCGTCTGTCTGTACAAGGTGCAGAGGCAACAGGAATGAGATGAAAAGGCTGGGCGGGGGGGGGGATTTAGAGGCCACCGTGCGCTCCCTGCCCTGCTGCGTCATCCCTTTATCCGGGTGCAGGTGTCTTAATTCGGGCTCTGCCCCAGACCTTTGGCTGGGCTGTTCATGAAAACCCAGAGAAACCAGAGTCTGCAAAGCAGCCTCGATTTTCTATGGTCTCTGAGGCTGCCAGAGCTGAGAAGCTCTTACGCTCTCAGCTGTACTCTATTTTGTGTCCCAATTCCTGTTTCCCACCTTCAGGTATCTGAAAAATTTGCTTTTGGCCTTTTTGATCTGGACTGGGATGTTTTCATGCAACACATTGAAGGTGCCATCAACAGAGTACCGGTGCTGGAGAAAACGGGCATTAAATCCACCGTCTGCGGGCCAGGTAATGTGGCAGGGGTGGCACCGGGGTGGCTGCGTTCCTCCAAGGATCTTGCCGGAGGCAAGGGGAAACTTCATAACCTGGGGAGAAGAAAAACTCTCTGAATGCAGAGAAAGCGCCCGTGGTCTGGCTGCAATGGTCGCATCTTCCGAGGGGTGGCATCCCAGGCTTAGCCTAAGTGGAGAAATACCCGGGGAGCTTATTGCCTTGGTTCAAACCGGGGGGTGGCTAGCGCAGATTTACAGCCGATGTTGTGGCCACTGGACTGGGGAATTCAGGGGCAGATTTTTTTTCAAGCAGTGGCCGTTATTTACCAAGTGTTATATTATTATTTTTACTACTTGCTTCTGGGCCAATGACATTAGGTTTACCCCGATTTACATCCCAGGCTGTCTGGTGTGGAGTTAAAGGCCTTAGCATCGCTGCAGCGATGCCAGCCGTCGAACCCGAGCCCTGCACACTTGGTTTGGCCTTGAAATCCACCACATGCTAAAAAAAAAAAAAAAAAGAAATTAAAAAAAATCCCCTTTTGCTGAAGCACTTAAAGGGAAACCCTCGAGGCCCTCGGGGAGGGAGCGGTGCTGCTGTACAAGGGGAAAGTAGGGCACATCTCCTGCCCCACAGCAGATAAAACGTGACATGTACAAGG
Organism: Aptenodytes patagonicus; assembly: GCF_965638725.1. Classification (NCBI taxonomy): domain Eukaryota; kingdom Metazoa; phylum Chordata; class Aves; order Sphenisciformes; family Spheniscidae; genus Aptenodytes; species Aptenodytes patagonicus. Next base: position 8,878,829 of record NC_134966.1, on the reverse strand, counting down.
TGGAGGGCTTGGCCCTGGGTATGGCGGGTTTGATTAAACTGCGGTGTAAGCAGAGCTGGTGGCCTCCGGTGGGGAGCTGACTTCTAATAGATAAATGTCTCGTATTTGTAGTACAGTAATGTGATTTCCAAAGGGTCAGCGCTCCTGCTTTTCTACTTTTTGATTTAAACCAGCAGCTGGTTTGCTTGCGACAGCTGAGTCACGCTGGACTGAAGCAAATAGCAAACGCTTGTCCTTTCTGCTGTCCGGTAAATATTTCACCACCAGAACAGCTACCGCGCAGTGCTTCAGGCACAAGGGGCGAAAGCAGACTGAATCGGCGTGGTTTAAGCTGTTTCTGCTCCGGCTGCTGATCCAACCCTGCAGCCGGGCGGGCCAAGGTCCAGTGTGAGCACTCAGCAACCGTCCCAGTGCAAAGTCAGCAGGGCTGGCGTGCACCCCTGGTTAAGGGGAGGTGCTTTGGGTGTTGCTCCATTAACTCAGTGAATTTGTAGCCTGGCGTATCGGTAAGGGGATATTGGCATGAAATAATCTTCTGACTCTCCTCTTTTGCCTTCTCCTGAGCACAGAGATCTTGGGAAACAAGCTGGGCACTGCTGAGCAGGGGAAGGACCAGACTGAACTCTGTCTTCCCTCTCTCCTTTCGCACGGATAGATGAACCACCATAAAATAGGGAGGAGGATTGCACACCTCTGTCAGGGTGTTTTGCTCTGTCCTCCCTACTGGGGATTTGCACAGGGGCCGTGGTTGATAGCCCTACGGGGAGCAGGAGCTGGCAGCATGAGACATCATTAGCACAGGAGCCTTGGGCGACATCAGCAGCAATCCCTCAGCTGAATAAAGTAGCTTAAATTAATGAAATTTCCCAGCAGAAACCGATGAAGGTGAAAAATAGTCATAAAAATGAAATATGGCCCAGGTGTTGAAGAGGCAATGAATGGGTCTGTGCAGCTCCCTCGACTGGGGGAGCGTGAGAAAGAAAGAGGCTGCTTCAGCCGCCGCAGTGCCTCGTGCCCCTTCTGGCTGGGGATTCGTTCTGCTTCACAAATTTTCGATCTAAACCTTAACACCGAGGTCCTCCCCCTGCAGTGCTGGCATGCAGTGAGCGCTGCCGAGCTGCCCGGGAGCATGGAGGGCACAGTTAACCCGAGCCCAGGGTCTCAACGGTGCAGGAACAGACTGCGCAACGCACAGGGCTGCAAAGGAGCTGCCTTGTGCCACCAGTGCCTGCCTCTGCCACCGGCAGTGCAATGTGCATACATATGTGTGTGTGCATGCATATGTGTATATTTATGCAAGCTTCTGAAGCAAATATATGTATATATATATGTATGTATATTTGCTTCAGGAGCCTGCACAAGACCCCTGCGTGATGCTGGGCATCCCAGTATCAGGGAAACCTTCCCTTCGGCCTCTGCTGCCTGGGCGCTGTTGGAGCGGCGCAGGTGGGGGATGCCCGAGCTGAGATGCTGGGAAGTGCTCGGTGTTGGTCCAACGCTGTCTCTCTGGGAGCAGGAGCAGTATGAGGGCAGCATGGGAAGTTGTAGGAACCCTGCTCCTAAAGTACCTGATGTGTCCCCAAAACGCCTGCCCTGGCCTTGCTGGCACATGCCCCTCTCTGTCTTGCAGAGTCATTCACGGCCGACCACAAGCCACTCATGGGGGAAGCCCCAGAAGTCCGAGGCTTCTTCCTTGGCTGTGGCTTCAACAGCGCCGGTAAGAGAAACCCGAAGGGATCGCACCTCGGGCATCCCAATGTGGGCATCATATTCCGGGCAGAGCCCGGCATCCACAGCTGCGCTTGGCCTCCTGGCCTCATCTGGGTCCTCGCCTCTTCCCCCAGGGATGATGCTGGGAGGTGGCTGCGGGAGGGAGCTGGCTCACTGGATCATCCATGGGCGGCCAGAGAAGGACATGTATGGCTACGACATCAGGCAAGTCACCCCGGCTGCCCCAGGTCCCCGCGGGCTGTGGCCTCCTTCGCTGATACCCTTCATCTGCGGGTGGTCCTTGGGGATGGATTTCGAGGCAGGGCTGGATGCTGGCATTGGGAGTGGGTGTCAGGCAGCGTCTGTGCCGCAGCCTGTGTCCCTCTGAGGAGCTGGAATCAATTACACTTGATGGCTTTAATGAATTTACATGTGGGGTTTATCTCATTTGCCTCATCCCGCTTCTATGCAAACAGCTTCCATCAGACGCGAGGAGATTGCAGTGATGGGAAAGGACAGGGTAATTACGTTTGGGTTTTGTTGTTGTTCAATTAGTGCCGTGCCTAATCCTCTAAGTTAATAATCGGGGGTGATGATTTCAACAGGAGAAAGATTAGCTTTCCCCCTCCTCTGCAGCACGACATGGGCCGGGAGTTTTGACTGTGCAGATGTTGGCTCTGTAATTGCTTTTGACTTGCTCAATTATATTTGATTGGGTTTGGGCTTTCTTATAGGGCTGCTAGCGACAGCAACCACCTTGTCAGGGACAAAGCTTTTAAGATCGTGTTGCTTTAGTGACAAAGCTGGTAAACACCTCATTGACTCGGGCTGGGAGGAGAAGGGAGTCGGTGCTGGTGCCTGCAGAAGTCAGCGGGAGATGCCTCCAGCAGCCTTCCTCCACCAGCCCTGCAGCCGGGCCAGCGATGGGCCAAGCCCGGGAAGGAGAAATCCCCGGGCAGGGCAGGCACTGGTGCATCGTTAGGCAGGCGCGTTGGCACAACCGCAGCCGTCCTGGGGCTGACCTGCGCCATGGGACCCCGGCCCCGATCAGACAGTGGCCGGGGGCTTTCCAGCCCTTGCATCTGGATTACCCGAGCATCCCCCGTATCCTGTCTGCCCGTCATCAAGCTGATGTCAGTCCCGTTTTTTTTCTTTTGGTGACAATTACTAAGCTTCTCTTTAAATAACTCCCTTTTCTGCACTTTTAAATATTTATCCTCTCAAAACACTCGCTTGTAAATATTTCATCTGGCAGCTGTTGCTCCTCTTGCCGCTGTCAAACATTCAGCTTGTCGGTGAAGGGGCCGGGGCTGATGGGGCAGCTGGGGGTGCCGGTGACATGCCATGTGTCACCTGCTGCCTGTCCCATGCCGGCAGAAGAGGCAGCTGCTCTCACAGCAAGCCCATGGCTGCTTTTGGGGAGCATTGCTTGCGTTGCTTGCACCACTGCAGGGCTCGGCCCCAGTGCCCTGCCTCTCCTCTGCACCCAGGCAGCGGGGAGGGAAGCTGGAAATATTGTTTTAAAAGGCCCTATAGGTGACATTTTGTCTTGCCTTTCGCCTGCTGCCTGCCTCCCTTTCTCCAGACCTCCTGGGGGCTTTGGGTTGGAGAGGAGCCGGTGGTAATTCAGAGAGCCGCGCTTCCCTGCCTGCTGAAGGCGGAGGACGGGAAAGGTGCCACTGGCGCCCAGGGCTGCTCTCCATGAGTTATAGGTCTCTGGTAATAATAACCTGAGCATGTGCTGAGCTGGCACATTCCTTCAAGGAGCTTTTCTGTTTGAAAGATGAAAAAATGTCAAACAAATTTAAAATGCTTGGGGTTTTATTTATCTTTCAGCCCAGGGAGAGTTGGATGAAAAATGTAAGGAATGTCCAAGGCTCTTTCCTTCGTCAGGTCTGCGTTTAAACCCGGGCTGTGCACGAGGCATGCTCTGAGGCCGGCCCCACGCTGAAGTGAAGCAGAATTCACTTCAATTCTCCTCTTTTTCTATTTTTTTTCCCTCCAACAGTGCTGTATTCTGCTCCCGGTTGCTCTGGGGTACACGTGCCTGGAGCAGGGCTGGGGAGCTCGGTGGGGGCTGCAGTGAGCGCCCAGCTCTGGTGGGCAGCGCTGCGGCGTGGCCAGCACCAAGCCCCGCTTGGTTCCTTTGCTCTCCGACCCATGAAAGGCGTGCAGAAAGAGCAATTTTACACCACAGCAGCTGCATCCACATCTGGGTCTGGCCAAGAGGGCCATGCCTGGGTGAGGAGGCACCCTGTGAGCCGGTGGGCTCATCCAGGTGGCCTCCATCTCCCTGCCTTCCAGGAGGTTTCACCACTCCCTCACTGACAACAACCGCTGGATCCGGGAGCGGAGCCATGAGTCCTACGCCAAGAACTACTCCGTCGTCTTCCCCCACGACGAGCCGCTGGCAGGGCGCAATGTGAGGAAGGACCCCCTGCACGAGGTGAGGACACGCACCCTGACCTGGGCTGCCTTGTGAGGAGCAGTGGGAGACCTTCACAGCACCCTTGCAGCAAAAAAGAGGTGGCAAGGACTGGCCGCAGCTGTATTGCTCCCCAAAGGAGCGTGCCGCATCCTTACTCCCATCCATCCATCCTGGGAAGATCCCTGCTGAATCCCAAAGCTTGCTAGGTGCACACTGCGAGGGTGCTGGGGCCATGGACAGTTTAATGGTAGAGATGCCAAGCATTCCCCTAAGATTTAACTTAGCAGATACGGCTTAAGAGCCCGGTGATGGTCGCTGGGCAAAGGAAAAGTGGAGAGAAGGGCCCAGAGGCTTATTTCATTCACTGCCAGTCTGGCTCGGGGGCAGTTGCAAGGGCTGTGGGATGCCGGATGCCCACGGTGATCTCCTGGCTCCAGCTCGCCATGCCTTGCTTGCAGCTCAGCAGCAGCTTTTCCTCCCCAAAACAGCATCTCGCAATGCAGAGCAAGGTCGGGTCACGGGGAGGGATGCGGGAAGAGTGGGGAGCAGCTGTGCCTCCGTGGAGGCGGTTTTGCCGGCACCCCCTAAGTCCCCGCTGGTTTTGCTCCCTGTAGCTGCCAGCCAGGGCTCCTCCCTGCTCCCGCCTTCGCCAGCTGCTTCCTTGCACAAATCTTCATAAGTGAGCGCTTTCAAGATGCAGCACTTGAGAAAAAACCACCAGTTTCCAGCGGTTTGCTGCACCAGCAGCATTGCAGCTGCCGCGACTCAGAGCCCCCCAAAACACCCACCGCTCCCGAGATGCTCGGGGTGACCTGGCGCCGGTGCCTCATCCCATCCCGTCACTGCCAGCCCCAGTCCCAGCCCCGGCAAGGAGCAGCCACATTTCTCAAGCCCATTTCTGCTCGTCACTAATTCATATCGCACCATTCCTCTTCCAATGGAGAGCAGGGGCTCAAGCAGTAAAACAGACATCCCTCTCGGCCATCCCCCGGTGTTTGGTTGACGGCTCAGTTGTTTTCTGTCACCGAGGATGCAATTTATTTTTTAATAGCATGTCTAATAAGCGATGCCCATTTGACTGACAGCCTGGTATTTATACATGCAGCTCCAGAACATGTGCTGTGTTTTATAAATAGACACTGAATCATTTCTGAAATGTTCAACAAAATCTATTCTTTTCCGAACAGAGGCGCCAAACACAGTATCTTAATGGATCTCTAATTAATTGCGTGCAGAGAGATTTTCCTGAGAGCACAGAGGAGGAATGAGAAGGTTGCCATATAAATCTTAAATGTTGTTATATAATTAGTCTTGTAAACATCGGGGGGAATCTTGCTCTCTGGATTTAGCATCTCTCGGTCAGTAATTCCTGCACCGTAGCGCAAGCTTTGGTGGGGTGCACAGCTGGGCTGCCTGACTCCTGCCCGTCGGCTGCCATTCAGGCAAATACCTTTCTTGGGGGAACAAAAATATCAGGCAATTTGCAGGCAGCTGGGGTTTGCCACTGTTTTAAAAGACAAACTGCAGAGCTGATTTTGGCTGCTGATAGCCAAAGCCAAGGGGTCACAAGTTGGGTCTTGAGAATGCACTCGAGGAGAGCAGCCTGGACGCTGCTCAAAAAGCAGTGAAAAGGCTTTTTTTTAACCATTTGTTCCCATTTCTCTGGCTTCGCTTGCGTAGGAGCTGCTGCAACAGGGCTGCGTTTTCCAGGAGCGGCATGGCTGGGAGAGGCCCGGCTGGTTCAGCCCCAGGGGAGCAGCCCCGGTAAGCACGGCACGCGTTTCGGAGGCCGTTCAGCCTGGAGGGTACCGGCCGTGCCCGACACGTGTAGGATGCGTCCTGCGTGTGCAGGGTGTGCGATATGCTGCAAGCGGTTGCATGTCCCCAAAACGGGTCCATAAAAGCTGTTGGGCTTTAATTCGCTATAACAGCGGTAAGAGGGAGATCCGCGTGTGCGTGTCGTGTGCGTCTGTCTGCCTGTCCCTCTGCCACAGGCAGCATCTGCCTGCAACGCCCCCAAACAACAGGCACTGATCTCACTTCTATATATTGAAGAGAGCAGCGGGCAGGGATGCCGGGGTGGGGACCCGTCACCGCGGGCAGGGATGCCGGGGTGGGGACCCGTCACCACAGCCAGGTCCTGCACGGACCCGCTCCTCTCCTGGCATGGGGTGAACGCAACTGGGAGCAGCTGCTTGGCTTCGGCCTCGCATCATCTTCCTCACTGCCCCCATCCTCCCGCTTCCCCGCCAGGTCCTGGATTACGACTACTACGGCGCGTACGGCCAGGAGCGTCACAGGGACTACACCTACAACCGGCTGCTGGGGGACGAGTACACCTTCGACTTCCCCCCCCACCATGACATCGTGAGTGCCGGGGGGCAGCCCCGTGCCCCCCCCCTGGCCGAAACCACTGGGCACATCTGGAGCCGGGGAGGGGTTAGAGGCAGCAGAACCCGTGCCACACCGCCGCTTTGGGTGGAGTTGATGAGGCTCAGAGGGAGGGGAAGCAGCGAGCTTTGCCCAAAACTGGGAAAAATGTTCCAAAAAGATTAAGGGAAATGTATGGCCCGCGCTCGGAAGCCTCAGCAGAGAGGCCACGGGAATTTTACTGCTGCTTTTCTAAATGAAAGACTTGAGACTAGCTTGGGAGAAAAACCCAATTTGATAAAATTTAACTATTATAATTGATAACTGTCACTGTGTTAGTGAGGTAAGGAATGGGATTGAGCATACAGGATGGCCTGTCAGGCTTGCTCCATTTAATACCTGATTTTTCAGGAGTGTTTTGAAGCTGTACAGCCTTTAAAGGCACCAGGCGAGTGTCCTGGTATTGTTTCCCATTACACAAATGGTTTTAACGTGTGTCTCCCTTTGTGGAGTGAGAATATGGCTCAACTTCAGTGGTGTGTTTGCTTTAATCGTAGATCAAGAATGAATGCTTAATGTGCAGAAATGCCCTGGCTCTCTTCGACATGTCTTATTTTGGGAAATTCTACCTGGTTGGTCCTGAAGCAACAAAAGCGGCGAACTGGCTGTTTACTGCCGATGTGAGCAAAGCACCAGGTACTGGCTCAGTCCCCTTATTTCGGCTGCGCGTTGCCTCTGCTGAGCGCTGCCCTGGCAGGATGCCCTAGGAAATCACATCTTAGACCAAAACAAACCAGGGGGAACCCAAACTGGCTTTTCTTTTAAATGCTGTTTTTGCAGAGGGTATGGGAAGCGTGTGAGAGCGACTGCTTTCCCTGTCCTCACCGGAGGCTGGATTCTGCTCTCATTTACAGAGGGGCAAATGTGCTCTGAGCTGGGGGGTGAGGGAGGGGGGGGTCTGGCCCTCTGGCTCCAGCTGTGGCTCACAGCTGGAGATGTGATGGGTACTGGAGTAAATCAAACACCACCCTCACCAGCCACGGTTTGCACGGGGAGAAGCTGCCCCCTTCTCTGGGGGTGTGAGGCAGCTTATGGCACTTGCAGGCATTTCCAAGGATGCAGCTTCAGCTCCTCACACAGATCTCGAGGGGAAAAAGCATCACTCCTCTCCCCCTCCTGGTGCTGGGACATCCAGGGTCAGTCAGGGCATAACCAGGCAGTGGCAGCTGATGTAATGATGAGGACAAATTTTCCTGGTACCCACCTCCCTCTGCCGTGGCCGTGGCTCTGTGCCGGGGCCGGCTGATGGGCAGCGGCGCCCGCCTCCATCCCCCAGGCTCGACCGTGTACACCTGCATGCTGAACAAGCGGGGCGGCGTGGAAAGCGACCTGACTGTCAGCCGGATCAGCCCTGGGGACCCGGCCTCCCCCCTGGCCCCCGCTTTCGAAGGTAAAAGCCCTGAGCACGGGGATGCTGGAGTCGGGTGTGTTTCTGCAGTCGCCGTGGGGCTGGGGGGGGATCGCCAGCTGGGTTTGCCCTCCCGCAGTTCAGCTCCCAGCCTCTCCCGCTGCCTTTTTCAGCTGCGCCAATGCACGCAAAGACCTTTCCAGTCCTGGGAAGCCGTGGTGGCAGGTTCGGTCTGAGGCCCGCCAGCACCTCCTCCATCCCTGCCATGCTCGGGGGGGGGCCGCAGGCGCAGGGGTGATTGCATTTACCTAATGGCAGCCACCTGGCTTTTTCCACCTCTGCCCCTCAGTCCCTGTAACCCGATTATCCGCCTTGTCCCCGGGGGCCTGCACTGCTCATCGGTGTTATTGGGTTTGTCCAGCCCCGGTTGGCGGCTCTGACCTCTCCCCAAGTTCTTATCAGCTGCAATAAAGGGGAATTGAAATGGAGCAGAGCAGTCAGCCCAGAGGGCAGAAACGGCATTAGGCAGCAGCAGCAGCAGAGGAGGGTGCTGAGCTCGGCTCCGGCAGTGCTGTCAAGCTCCGTGCCCGGTGGTACCGGGCTCTGCCAGGGCTGCCACCAGAAGGGAGGTTTGCACCGGGATGCCCAGTGCCAGCGGAGCCCCGTCCCCACGCAGTGTCACCCTCAGAGTTGCTGCTTGGAAGGGACCAGCCCTGCAGCGGGTGCAGCCCCCAGCGCTGGCCCGGGGCGGTGGGTGTTGCGGGGGGCGATCTCAGCACCTTTGCCCCAGCGTGGTCGGGTGCCAGTGAGCTCTTCCCTCCCTGTGGGAGAATCCTGCATCCCTCTCATCTGGGGTGCTCGCAGGGGGCAGAAGGGTGACGGGAAGCGGATGGCAGAGCTGCAGGGTTTGTCGGGCAATGGAGGAGTTTAATCGCAGCAAAGTCTATTTTTCCAGTTACAGTAGGTGGCTGCACTTATTATCGTTATGACAGATTACCAGAGAGCAATTTTGTAGTGGCAGGAAAGACAGAGGGAAGATTGATTACATATTAATCAGCTCTCAAACCCCATCCCTGGGGATTTTTCCACCCAGGATTACTGACGAGATGAAATTCCACCTCGTATACAGTGCAGACCCTGTACTGGTTATGGCCCGGTCGCTGCAGCCCTCCCTGCTCCCACCTGTAGATCCCCGCTCCCTCCGCACTTTGGTGTCTGTTCCGTACTGGGACAAAAAAGCAGATGCTTTTGCTGTTGTTCTTGAGGGACAAAGAGTTTTTTCTCTTCCCGTGGTGCTCATGCACGCACAGGCACCTCCAGGGCTCGAACAGCTTTTTTTACCTTTTCTTCTTTCAGGTTTTAATGGTCATTTGGTTTTCACTGTGCTGAGCCCCACAAAAGGCAGCATGGATGTTAGCAGAGCCCCAAAGCCCTCCCTTGGCCCAGCAATATTTAACCCCCCCCTTCCTTGGCAGTCCCCCCGAGCTGTGCAAGCTGGAGAGGCTCAGGGCTGCAGCTCAGCCTCTGGAGAGCAAAACCAGCCCTGAGCTGAGCTGGGCATCGCCCCCAGCCTGATGCTCTCAAGCCTGAAAGGCTGCCGGGGGGTGTCTTCTAGGGGACGGCTACTACCTGGCTATCGGCGGGGCCGTGGCTCAGCACAACTGGTCGCACATCACTGCTGTGCTGCAGGACATGAAGCTCCAGTGCAAACTCCTCGACTGCTCGGAGGAGCTGGGCATGATGAGCATCCAGGGTCCCCTGAGGTGAGTGTTGGGAGAGCGTCGCGGCCCCCTCCTTGCACCCTGACCATGGAGGGATGGAGGGATGCAGGGATGGATGGAGGGATGCCTCAGACGCAGGCCAGGTCCCCGTGTCGGGCAGGGGTAGGTGTGAGTCGCATGGCAAGAGGCGATGGTCTGGCTGGAGCGACACTCCGTTTGCTGGGGAATTGGCATTTCTTTCCAGGCTCTCACAGCATGGCATATCACCCACGTCTGCTCCCCTTTGGAGGGACAAGCAACTTGCTTTGGTAAAGCAAGTTTTAGTGACAACCCTCAGAGCAGGCTGGCGAGCTACATGATTTCACCATGGCCGCTTTGCTGTTTCCCCACAGCCGCGTCGTCCTCCAAGAAGTGCTCGACACCGACCTCAGCAACGAGGCCTTCCCCTTCTCCACCCACAAACTCACCACGGCCGCAGGATGCACGGTAGGATGGGGCTGGCCCTCCAGCTCCCCAGGGATGTCTGTTCACGGGGGTGACCGCCCGCCAGCCTGCGCAGCCGAGCATCCTCTGCTAGGGAACCTGTCTGCATCCACATTGCTGCAGTGGGCGGCTGGGAGGTTTTGTTGGGTTTTTTTTGTTGGAAAAGGCCAAAACCTGGGGTGTTTTCTTCCCCGTTTGCTTGCCAGGTGCCAGCCCGCTCTCCCAGCCCGTCCAGCAGTGTCATATCCCGGGCTGAGCTTGGGGAAGGGACATGGTGACTTACGGCTTTGCAGCGCTGTCGGAGGAACAAGAGACACCTCCCACGGATTAGGGGCAAGCGCTGGTGACAAAGAGATTTATCTGACACTCTAGATCCCCTCCTTTTCTCCCTACTCCTAAAAAAACCAGGGACGATTTAATGTAAAGCGTTTCAGGCACTGGCGGTAAGGGCTGGGCAGCCTGTGGAGCCGGTGTATTTGATCACAGGAGAAGTCTGACAACCTTAAGCTTTCTGTACAAGCGCAGATCATCCTGCATTTGTGCAGACTTCAGGGCTCACGTCAGCAGTTATGCAAGAAAAGCGCAGAAATCGTAATGCTCCGCGTTAATGCCTCGGGCTGAGCCCCTCGGTGTCAGAGCGAGGGGACGAGAAGCCCTTTGGGGTGATGGTGGAAACCAGCACCGCTGCCCGGCTTGGGTGCCTGGTGGGGAGTCATGGGTGGGGGGGTGCTGGCCAGCTCCTGCCCCCCGATGCATCGCCGGGGGAGGCAGTGCCGGTGCGGTGTTTTGCAGACGGAGGTGAGCTCGCTTTGCCTGTGCTGCCTGCCTGCAGCGCTGCCTGCAGAGCACGGGGCAGGCACGTGCGTGCTGTCCTGAGTGCCACAGGCCTCAGCAAGCCATGGGAGATGCACCTTGCCCAGGCTGGCAGCCCGGCGCCTCTGCTGGGACCCACAGCGATGGGTTTAACACGTTGTGTGGCATCGCTCGGAGGTGCGGAGGGAGGAAGGCTCAGCCTAAAGCGGTTTGTTGTCCTTTGCTGTGTTGCAAAGAGGTGGATCAGTCCCCGGGGTTTGCTGTGAGGTTTTGCAGCGCTGTCTGCTTGGTTGGACTCCTCTGTCTCACCTGGTATGGGGCAGCGAGAAAAGCACCTCAAATCTCTCCCCCGTCTCGCCCGGTGAAGATCACGTGAAGTTATCCCTGGGGAAAAGGTGGTGGTGGCAGTTCTTTGAGGAGAAGCTGCTGATTTAGCCTGCTTGAAACACCCTAAATAGAAGAGTTGGGGACCATGAAGTGTCATTTTGTCAAAAGAGAAATGTTCTGGGGAAATGTGCGACTGGCAAATTTTGGTATTGGGGGAAAAAAACTTTTGCAAGGTTTGCCTGAGGAGCTCTGCCTTGGTTTCCTATTTATGTCTACCTCGCATGAAATATTCCTTTTTATGTTCCAATGCAAAACCACCCCTTTGGAAGAGGGGGTCGAGTTGCACCCCAGCCTTCCCATGGGAAATCTGGGCAGGCAGTGATCCCAAGGCATCCCTCTCCCGCCCGGAGGAGCCGGCTGGCGGGAGGGACCATGCCGAGCATTCGCTCTGGCTCTCAGGCAGGTGAGAGACGACGGGGGGGTGATGGGAGACGAAGGGGGTGAAGGTGCAGCGGTAAATCTTGTAAAAGGCAGCAGGAAAACAGGGAGCTGGAGGCAGGATGGATATTAGTGAAATTGGGTTAAGCCGCACGTGGACACTTTTCATTCGGAATTAAAGTGGCTTTAATTCGAATGCAGCTGGCTGCTGAAGGGATTGCTGCTAAATCAAATTAAGGCTTCTTGATTTGTGAGCAAGAGCCTAGCCAGGGTTTAGGGCAGTTTGACTAAGCCCAACTGCCAGAGTGGATTTTGCCCAACTCTGATTAATCCTCCAAACCATCACCATCAGTGTGCCCTGTGCCCCAGGTACCGAAAACCCACAGTGTGGCCAGCGTCCCCTTGGGGGGGGACAGTGGCACGGGGGACCCGAAGGCCAATTCATTGTTGCAGGTTGTCCAACACGCTGCATTTTAGTCTCTGCTGGTGAGTTACAACCCTCCCCACGCCCTCCCCTGTCACGCCTGTGGCAAGCTGGTAACATCTCATAATAATCTACTTATCCCCTGGGAAAGGTGTATAAACGTTCCCTTTTTTAAGAGCGTGATTAGTGTATTTGCATTCCGCTTCAAGTGTACAACAAATAATCCGGTCCTGTGCGGAAGAAATAGCTGGTAGAAATTCTGTGGCTTCTTTTGGGTGTAAATGCCCTGACTGTAGGAAGAAAGCTTTCCTGCCCAAGGGCTCTGGGCTGGGGGGGGGGGGGGGGCACCCTGCCTGCTGCCAGGGCCACCCTTCAGGAGGTCTCCGTCAGGCCCCCGCCACACAGTGAGCACAGGGGACTCCATCCCATGCCAAAATTAGAGTAGGAGGGTTTCTCAGGACAGCGGGCTGAAGCCTTCGCTGATATTATCACCTTCCAGGGGGATTAAACTGAACCCAACATCTTTAAAAAGTTATCACTGAGATTTTCATGCATGAACCCAGTAGTTGAACAAAATCAGCTGGAGTGAAAGGAGAGCTCCAGCAGAGGTAATGACTCTGGAAATTACCGATTGGTTTGTGAGTTTATATATAGCGTCTCTCATTGTATTGAACAGCAGAGAAAGGTCCCCCTTTGAATTTCACTGCTGGATACAGGGTAAAGTTCAGGTTTTCATTTTCTAGAATGCTTAAAATGCTTTTGAATTGCTGCTGAAAGACCCAGGAATTGCTGCTATTTCATAGCTCTAGTCGAAATCTAACAGAAAAGCCTGTTCCTAGGGGAATTTAGCAGAAAGCCGGCTGGAGCGGCTGAGCCCAGCCCTTGACATCCCCCTTGGTCTCCGTGGTGGGATGTGCACCCTGCCTGGGGTATGCGCATGTGGGTGCAACCCCCAACCCCTGCCTGTGCGAAGCTAATGACTGGCACCCCAATTTTCCTGAGGATACCTGTTTTCTATGGTGCACTACTCTGCCTCACTGCTCTTGCCGGGATGCTCGCTCCCCCAAAGCAGCAGTGGTTTGAGGGGAAGTTTCTCCCGGGAGTAAGTCGCTCCTGAAAGTAAAGTGCACTTTAGCTGTGGCACTGACTGCTGAGTCGCAGGCAGGGTTAATGAGCCGGGAAGTTGCCTGTCAATCCCCAAAGCATCTCCTGCCTCGATGAAGATGGTAGCTGGCTGCAGAGGCTTGATCTCTGGCTGTTCCCTAACTAGGTGACACCTTTGTGCAGAGTGAAAAGCTTCTCCTTGCCCCTCATGTCGGTGCACCTCGAAAGGTGATTGCCAGCCTTTGGGCTTCACTGTGTGGCTGGGGCAGGGGCTGGCTCCCCGGCACGGCTTGTGAGGAGGCTCAAAATAAATTCCTAATATCTGTTGTGCTCCTCCCTCCTCTCCACTTCTATTGTAAAGGTTAAGGTGTCTTAAAAGCTGCCTTAAACTCTGCTTGAGGACATTCTTTTTGCAGTGCCGGTAGAGCACGGGGGTGCTGGGGGAAGCAAGGATGGATTTGGGTTTCTTGGCCATCACCCGCTGGCCATCCTCACAGCGGAGAGCCCGGGCACCCCTTTGGTACTTCTTATGCCTGTCACTGCCTGTTTTGGGCAGCGGCTGCTGTTTTCTGTTGTTGTTTATACCCGGGATTAGAGAGCACAGCTGAGACCAGCTCCTGGTTGTAGTAAGAGCTCAGCAAATGGCAAGAGGCAGTTTCTGCCCCAATGGCATCCAGAGCCAGCACGGGCGAGACAGCCCCAAAGCTGCTGAGCATGCCTGGCCAACAGAACCAGCCTGGAAGTCTCTTCCTAGCTGAAAACTGCTTTATTAAGACTGCAGATCACAATCTGGCGTGAAACTCTTGAGTTAATCTCTCTCCCAAAGCGAGGTATGCATTTGCAGTTGATGTGCATCCGAAGGGATGAACCAGAGGGATTTTTGTGGGGGAGGAAGAGGAGAAATCCAAAGGGATGAAGCAGAGGGAAATGCAGCTCAGACTCAAGGGGTATCTCCAGGGAAGGTGCCTGAGCTGGGGTGGCCCCAACCGGCCTGGAAAGGTTTGGGAATGCAGACTGTTTCAGTAGGGACAACAGGAGGATGCAGGCAAGCCTGCCTGGGCTGGGGGGACACGGGCAGAGCAGTCCCAGCATGGCCGGGATGTCTGTGCCCCCGGGATTGCAGGCAGGCAGGCATATCTCCGAGAATGATGCTTCCCCCGAGAAGCACCGAGTCCCCTGTGCTGATCTGCTCGTTCCTCTTTGGAGCTTCATGCATTCGGTCTGGAGCTAATTTGGCAGCAGAGAGTAACGCTTTGGGGCACAACCTCCGCTGGGGGAGACCTGAGCATCCCCCTGGGGTGAGCAGGGTGCGGGTCGGGACGCTGGGCTCAGCCCCTGCCCGGGAGCGTAGGGCTTTTGGGTGCTTCTGCCGTGGGAGCACCATCCCAAGCCGGGGACGTCCCTGGGGGGGACAGCAGCCACGAAGTGCCCCAAAGCAGGACAGTCCTGCTGGGGACCGGCTTCCCCATCTGACGGGCTGATCTGGGGAGACGCAGGGCTGGGGGTGCCTGTGGGCTTTCCTCTGGCGTCGATGGATCAGCAGAGGGAGACAAAAGCCCGGCTGGAGCCAGAGCGTCACGTCTAACTCCAGCCCGGCTGGTGAGACAGCCCTGGGATCAGTGGCCAAAGGATGCTGAATGCAGCCCCCTCTGCCCGCTGGCCATCCCTCCTGGGCGCTGACGACAGCTGGGTTTGAGGTGCCAAACTTAGGCTGTTCAGAGACGAGAAATTCAGGCTGACCCTGGCTTTGTGCACTAGGGGAGAGTAAAGAAATGCCTTCCACGAAAGCAGGGCGTTTGCACAAGGTTCCCGGGCAAGCCGGCTTTCCCCCTGCCATGGCGGCATGTGGCTCCACAGCCTCTCCTGTACTGCACAGCCCGGCTCTGTCCGCAGGGGTGTTTGGCCTCTTGCATTTCGCAGGTCCGTGCCATGAGGTTGTCGTTCGTCGGCGAGATGGGCTGGGAGCTGCACGTGCCCAAGGCAGACTGCGTGAAGGTTTACCAGGCGGTGATGCAGGCGGGTGCCCGGCACGGCATTACCAACGCCGGCTACAGAGCCATCGACAGCCTCAGCATCGAGAAAGGTTTCTTGCTTTCCTTGCAGCAGCACTCGCTGCTTTGCCTCTGGCCGGGGGACCAGGGCAAATGAGTTTTTCCCAGCTTCGAGGGCAGGTTAGTGTGACTGGAGGTCTGGCAGCTACTGGCAGAGATGCTACCAGCGCCAGCACTCCGTGCTGAGACTTCCCCAATACGGGCTCCTCTCGAGGGTGCTTTGTCCAGGGCCAAATGAATCGAGGGCACCAGGAGCGTCCAAGAGGCAGGGGTGATGTCTTGGTCTCCTGATGCTGCTCAACCTGGGCTTGCTGCTGTGGCAGGGAGAGGCTGGGTGACCCATGCTTGCTCTCTGCAGGGTACAGGCACTGGCACGCAGACCTGCGCCCCGACGATACCCCTCTAGAAGCAGGCTTAGCCTTCACCTGCAAACTCAAGTCCAGCATCCCCTTCCTGGGCCGGGAGGCTGTGGAGGCTCAAAAAGCCAAGGGCATCTTCCGCCGTCTCGTCTGCTTCACCGCTGAGGAGTGAGTACCACTGCTGGGCTCCACTTAGTGCTGGGCAGCACCCAATGCCAGTGGCCGCCCTGGGACGAGCACCTTCAGCCATCCCCATCCACCCCTGCGCCCGGGCATGCACGTGGAGCTCAGTTGCAAGCCGGCTCGGCTGTTTTCCATGCTCTAATTCCGTCTCTAATTTAAATCCCGCTGCAAATTCACTGCTGGATGTTTAATGGGAGCTGGAAATGGTGTGAGAGGGAGTGGGTTTATCTTGTTTCACCCAGAACAGCGGGAGGTTTTGCAAATCGGGCTGGAGGGGCTTTGCCAGCACCTGGGATCAGCGCAGGGAGTATAATGAACCTGTGGGCAACGGGAGCCCCGGTACGTGGGCTGGCCCGGGGCAGAGCCAGGGTCTGGTCCCCCCAAGCCCCTCTCCCCCCATGGGGTCTCAACGTGGGGTTTTGTGGAGAACAGCTCTGCCTTCGCCTTGCAGGAAGGTGCCGATGTTCGGCCTGGAGGCGGTCTGGAGGGACGGCGAGGTGGTCGGCCACATCCGTCGGGCAGAATTCGGATTTGCCATCGACAAAACCATCGCCTACGGCTACATCCGTGACCCCACGGGGGGCCCAGTGAGTACAGAACCCCTGCCGCCGCCAGCCCCCGGGGACGGCTGCGCCTCCTTCCTTGCAGCGGGGGCTTGCCAGGGGCAGAGTGTGGCACTTGTTTGGTTTTGAAGCCGTATGCACAAGCTCACTGCAAACCCACTGTCTTCTGGGGAGCACGATGGGGCAGCCCCCCCATGCTCCCCCCGCGGTGGAGGCTGGAGAGTGAGGGATGCCACGGCTTGGCGGCGAGGTCGGTCTCACCAGCTGTCGCCCTGCGGGGCGCCGGCGGTGCTCTCTGGCTCAAGCGCTGCCTCAGATGTTAATTGCAACTGAGTATTTAATTGCAGTAGTGAAATAACTTATGTTATAGGGAGAAATGGCCAATAGGAGTGCAGCAGGCTCTTAATTAACCTGGGAGACTCCTGGATAGTAAATCAGATGCCCTCATTAAGCAGCGTGCTGTAGGCAGAGGCCAGGGACCCCATGTGGGGACAGAGGGCTGTGGATGACGTCCCCAGGGACCCTCCCTGTTGCAAACCAAGAGCAGTGCATATGCTTGTGCTTTCATCCTCTTGCTTGCCTTGACTTTTAATCCTGCATCAGTCCAAGACTCCTAAGTCAAGTGGTTTTGTGTTCCAGTTGCTCCCGCAGCCCCTGGGGACCACCTTTTCTCCCCACGGTGAATGTTCTCCCCTAGACCTTCCTTTCCTTTCCCCCTTTCGCACTCACTCTCTCCTCCCTGGTACATCTCGCTCTCCCAGCCACCCCCGCCTGCCCCAGGCGGTGTGACGGAGGCAGCAGGATGGAGGTAGCGGGGGGACGGTCCCCTCCTGCCTCCAGCGAGGCACCGATGCGACAGAGCGGCGCTGAGTGCATCCCCGCCGGCTGCATCCATCGCACCGCTCTCCCCGCTCGCACACCCGCCGGAGGGAAAGCTCTGCCGCGGCAGCGCGCAGCAGGGCGGGCAGCAGGCAGCTGCCTGCTGGGCTTCGCGGGGGCTGAAATGGCAGCTGTGGGGAGAGGCACCGCGTACGGCTGGTTGCACCGTGGGGTCCCCAGCACGTGCCAGCTCTTTCGCGTGGCTGCTCCGGGTGGCTGCAGCCAGGAAGCAGTGCTCGTTAAGCACACGTTAATGTGCAGCCCTCGTCTCCCCGCTCCCTGGGATAACTCCCGCTTGGTTTGGGCAGTAATTGTGGAAGGAGGGGGGAGCTTTGCTGCGCGGGAGGGCAGGTCCCTCGGGGGATCCGCACCGGGACCCTTCCCCATGCTGTCCCCATCGTGGGCTTCGTGCTGGACCCAGACCCCACACGAACCCTGAGCCCTTGGAGAGCCCCCCTCTTCCCAGCTCCCCGGCAGTGGGGCACCCAGCACGGCTGCTCAGGGCCTTGCTGTGTTGCATGTGGCCCTTTAGTTTCCTTCCCGTGGATACGGCCCCGCAGCCAACCGGGTGTGATGCTCCCCCACTCTGGGGCTGGGGAAGGGGGATCCAGGATGGGGATGTCTCTGTGGCATCGGGGCTAAAGAGCCAGAGGAGCAGAAGAGGTGCAAGGGGTGAGGCAGAGAAGAGAGAAACAAAAATTCTGTTTGTTGCTGAATTGCTGACAATTTCCAGGTGATAAAAGCACACCGGCATCGAGAGCTGCCAGCCCTTCCCTGTGCTGGGGTGTCTCAGCCGCCAGCACTGCCTGGCACTGGGTGAGCCTCCCAGGCAGAGGGGACAGCTCACGCTTGTCACACCAAGCGGTGACATCCTGCCTGCCACCGTGGTCCCCTCCTGCAGCCAGGGCCTGGCTCAGGGCAGTGGGGGCTGACTCCGTTCGGGTGTGCCACCCTTCACCCAGCCTGCCTGCTCTGGCCCCTCTGGCAATGAGCTCCCACAGCCTGGCTGTAAGTGCACCTTGCACAGGGTGGCACTGAAAAAATCCGCAGGCAAAAAAAACCAACCCTCAAAAAAAATTAAATACTGCATTCTTTTTATTTTTTTAGCTGAATGCTTTTAAAAACCTATTTTCCTCCTCTCTGTGCATCCTCCTGGGATGGCAGAGAAGACGGCAGAGATGTTTTCTGTGGAAAGCACATCTGCGGGGTGATGTGGGAGCTTGCCCAGCGTGCAGGGAGAGCCCAGTGATGGAGCTGGGATGCTGGCAGGGGGCTGGTGCCCCACTGGTGTCTCGCAGCTTGCAGCACCTAACGGGGGTTTCGCCGTGGCTCTGCCTTGCAGGTCTCGCTGGATTTCGTGAAGAGCGGCAGCTATGAGCTGGAGCGGATGGGGGTGACCTACCCTGCCCGAGCACACACCAAGTCCCCGTTCGACCCGGACAACAAGCGAGTGAAGGGCTTTTACTGAGAGTGCGGCAGCGCGGGGTCAGTGAGCGGATGCTGTGGACACCGGGATGGGGAGAGGGAAGATGCCATTAGGAGCTGCCGGCCAAATTCCCGGTCCCCGGGTGCCCCAGCTGGCTCCAGGGTCTGCTGGGAGAGCTGGGCAAACATCTGCAGCGAACTCATCAAGCAAATTTAGGTCAAATTAGAGGGGAAGAGGAGGAAGAGATTCCAAAAAGTCCAAAGATTTTGTTCCTATGTTTTCTAAATGAAGCAGTACCACTGCAGCAATAATTCTTTTCCATGGGTTAATTGGCCTGAAAACAGTGTTTTGCTCGACTGCAAATGAAGTGGTTTCAATTTTTGACTTTGCTGGAAACCCTTTCCCCAAAAATGTAGTGTCACGCTGCCTGGAAATGAATTTTTTAAACTAACTCTGCTGTTAATAACAGCTGTAGCCTCCAAACCTGCCGTCTCTCTGGTCCCTTGCTGCATCTGTCGCTGCTCTGATGGGTGTCGCCTTGTCCTGGCTGTGCCCTGGGGACCCGGTGCTGGGGTGGGAGCGCTCGTGGGGGCCATGGAGGGAAGGGGCAGGGGGCCCAGGGCCATTGCCCAGGCTCACGCCGTGGATGCTTTGCCCACTGCAGGGTTATTCTGCGCCGTGAAATCATTGGCTTTTACCCAGGGGGTTTCCAGGCACATTCTTCCCATGTCTGCAAGCACAGGTTCGTCCCTCCATCCCATCTCACCCTGGTCACAGCCAGAGCTTCAGGTCCTGCTTTGGCAAAATGCTTCCTTGTGGCTCCAAAGTTCAGAGGGAGTTTAAGCACCGACTTCTGTTGCCTTCGGTGGTAATTGGCACCTAAGGCCCTTTAAAAAATCAACCCTGGGGTGTGAAACATTCAGTGCCTGCTTCGATTTTGTTTGTGGTGCTCAAGTGATGCCTCAGTGTGCGATGGCTGTGCGGAAGGCGGGGAGGGTCGATCCTCCCCAGGCCTGAACGATGACTTTGTGGGAGGGCGAGAGTAAAGGCAAGTCCCAGTTTTTGGCCCTGGCAATGGGAGCGTGTAGGCGCCCAGAGAGCGCTGCCAGCCTGCGCCGGCCCCTGGGTTTGAAACGAGGAAAACACGGTGGTGCTGTGCAGCCCCTTGATGCTTAACTGGGGAGAGATTCTCATGTCATGCCCCAGAGAAGAAAAGAAACTCCCAAAGGCAAGTGCCGTCGGAATGTGGGTCCTTGCTGCATTTGTGTGTGTAGCCTCTGAATTTGGAGGAGAAGGAAAAGGAGTTTGGTGAATGTTTTGGCCCACGGCCGCTTTGCCGGTACGGTTTGTGTTTGTGTGTCCTCTGGGCTGCTCCCGTTACGGGCAGGACAAGCTCAGCACTGTGGTGTAAGCTCACTGACTGGGGCACTGACACCAGGGCTGCCTTTGGCCCCCGGCCACTGGCGGCTCCGTGGTCCCATCTGCTCTGCAGGCATCTTCCCAAAGGTCACCTCGGAGGTGGCTCCTTTTAGCTCCCAAGGGAGAGGGACATGCACGCAGAGGCCGAGCTGCGTGCTGCCAGCCCCGCAGCCTCCGGCAGCGCAGAGCCAGTCTCAAAGGCGTCGGGGAAGGTTTTTCATCGCATGCACAGAGCCCGTGAACCCCCCCACTGCTGAAGGGAAGGGGCAGCTGCTCCCAGCCCATCCCCATAGTCGTCCCTTGCTCTTGTCCCCTTGCTGGGCTCCATCTTCAGCAGTGCAGCAAGGGCCTGATCTCTGCTGAAGCTTTCACCCACCTGAAGAAATAATCACACTGCATGCTTTTCACTTTATTTCCCTTGACTAGGTTTGCTTGGTTTATACTCTCTTTAGAGCTGATTTCAGTGCCTTAGCCTCATGCAACAAGCGCCACAGGCAAGAGTTTGAACTCTCAAATGCTTTGGTTTTACTGGAAACCTTAAAAAAGAAGATTGGGATGATTTTTCCTCTGAATAGGAGATGATTGCATTCCCCGACGCTGCCCAGGAGGAGGGCAGAGGAGGGGGTGGCCGCAGTCCTGTCCGTTTGTCCTGGGGATAAATGAGGGTGCTGGTAAAGGGGAAGAGGTGCAAGGAGCACACTGCCTCCCTGCTCAGCCAGGGATCCGCCATGTGCCTGCGAAGATAACGTTTTGCTTCAAAAAAGCCTTTCTGATCCGCAGTGCTCTGACCTGAGACTTTTCCTTAAACCCAAGGTGACCGGGAGGGCAGGTTTTGGCTGCCACCCTGCCCTGGATCCCACTCGCCCCAGGGCAGCGAGGGGCAGATGCCCAGCTGGGATGGACGGGCTCTCCTGCAGCACCGCTGGCCTTCCCTCTGCTCCTCCCGAGTATTTTCCCTTTGGAGCTCAACAGCAAAAAGCAATTTTTTTCTTTTTTTTTTTTTTTTTACGTTTAGGTATTTAATGGAGTCATTTTTCCTGCCAAAAGGTTTGTCTTTCCCCCCGTGTCCCTCCCCCCCGTCGCTCCCCCTTTCTAAGCCCCATCACAGAGGTATCATTTGTTCCCGGCCATTGGCATCTGGTGGCGTCAAGATGAATAATCCCCAGCACGGGGGAGTGGGAGGAGGACTGCGGCGGGGAGCCGCAGTCCCTGCAGCGGGGAGGCAAGAGCTGGGTGGGCGTCACAGCATCCCTCCCTCCCTCCCTCCCTCCCTCGGGTGCTGGCGTGGGAGAGTGCCCGCGGAGCCACCCTGAGCTGGATGAGACCGTGGGGCACTGGGAAGGCTTGTACGCTGCTCCCATGCAGGTCTTTGCTCTGTGCCTCAGTTTCCCTGCGGGAAAACAGGCTTCTTCCCCCCTCCCCAGGGCCGTGCTGGGTTTGACACAATAGCAAACCTCTACGTTATTATTCTGGGGGCGGAAAGCAGCATTACTCAGAGCCAGGATTGCTAATAACGCACTAAATATAGCGCTTTCCATCTCCAGAGTACTTTCTGAGCTCTAGTTCGTGAGCCCTAACCCCCTCCGGAGACAGGGGCCGGGGCGCCAGCCGGCATCGCTGTGCGGGCAGGGATGCCGGGAGAGTGATGGGACGACATTCCCCGTGGATGCTCCTCCTGGAGACGCTTCCCATCGTGGTGGAGGAGGGAGCGGGCATCGCGTCAGTCCCTCCTGAGCTCGCCCAGGTTGAGGGGGACGGGGGCGGCAGGCCGAGGCCCCGGGGCGGGCGGGCAGCGAGGGACGGGCTCCTGCAGCCTCTCGGTGGTGGTGGGAAGCGGCTGCTTCTCCCACTCGCCCTGCAAGAGAGATCAGCACCATGAGACCAAGTTGGGGTTTTGGGTACTTGGAGACTCCGTGTTTCTCCCTACGTGTAAAAATGAAATAATCTTTAATATTTGAAGTGTTTTTAGCCCAAACCAGGATGTTTTCTTATGAGACGTTACTAATTATTTGTATTGCAGAAGCACCTACGCATCCCCTTAGTGGCGCAGATGTCTGCGGTGCACCACGTTGCACAAACCCACCACAATCAGGGAGCTTCCGCCCCAAAAAGCGTTACCCACCAAATCAGATGGAGACAACTCAAACCAGGGAGTCCCACTGACCCACCGTGCTCTCAGCCCAGCCCTGAAAAACGATCTCTGCCAGGTATTGGCAGGAAGGTTGGTTGGAGGCAACATTTGCAGCGTGCCAGCATGGATTTCACGTGCAGCTGCTGTGAAACGGGAGGGACGCAGCAGCCTGGATGAGGTGCCGTGGGGCAGAGCCGGGGAAGAGCTGTCACAGCCATCAGGGCTCGAGGTGACCGTGGCCAGGACAAAACCCCCAGCTCCCTGCATGCATGGGGGCACCTTTTCCTGGGGATGCTCCCTGCAAGGAGCAATTTGTCAGAGTCAGACAGTGCCGAGGGCTGAGCCCGCCAGGCAGGATCTAGCTGAGATGTGACGTGTTGGTTCGGGTTAGTGGCCGGGTGAGACGCAGGCAGGGGCTGCGAGGGCGAAGAGGGGCTCAGTCTGGGCTGAGCTCTGGTTTGGCGATGCAACAGTTTGGCTGCCGGCTGTGTGCTCATGCGGAAACGTCAGCAAGAGGCTGAGCTGCAGTGTGAGCAGGAGGAGGGAGGTCTGGAGATGAGAGGTAGAGCCGTGAGTCATCAGCAAGAAGATGAAAGTTGAATTTATGTTTTCAGATGAAATTCCTTGTAGTATGTCAAGCGAAACGGGCCAGAGCCTGCACCGACACCAGGAAAACCCTGGGGAAAGGTGGAGGGGGATGGAGGGACCCTCCCAAAGCACACAGGGAGCGACTGGAGAGGGAACAGCATTGCAGGGAAGCACCAGCTGGAGAAACGACTATTTTCCTGTACCCTTATGGCTTAAGAGAGCAGTTAAGCATGTTTAGGGTGCACCTGCTCCAGGGCTGGGCCCCAGCCCTGAGCCCATCTGCAGCAGCAGCCTGCCCTGCCGACATGTCCCAAACCCTGCGCTAGCACCTCACCAGCACCCTGCTTTTGGGGTAGATCAAAGGTATTTGGAGTGTCTCAACAGTTGTTGTTTTCAGTGCTTTTGAGTGGAAATCTGAACGTAGAAAGTATAGAGAGTTCACTGTGAGCCCTTGCAGGTGCAGGGGACTCGGGGACAGCGACATCCCTGCAGCCACTCTCAAGTGTTACCTTGAGATTTTGCTCGATAATTAACAGCACTCAGTCCTTCCAGAAATCTCGTCAGGTTTGGGATCGCTGAACTGCAAAAACACAAGCTTAATTAGAAGCTGGTGCTTTTCTCTTGGCAGAAACAGTGTGGAATAAATGAGATGTCTTAAAATTGGGCTCGCTCTGAAAACACCAGCAGAGCAGGAGGGGCAGCTCGGCTCCTTCGCCCTCGCTGCAATGCTCATGACCCACTTTGTGCCGGCATCAGCTCTGCTCCACTCGAGTCTATTCCGAGCCACCCTCCAGACCTCTCTGAAATCAAGAGAGTTGTCTGGGCTGTAATTAAGAGGCTTAATTCATAATTCTGCTGCTGCACAAAACTTCTGCGCCACTTCTGTCCCTGCAGCGGGGCTCTGCATGGCCGAGAGGTGCCGGGTCCCCAGTTCCAGGGAACTGGAAAGGTTTCTGCCCCCTCCAGAGCAGATTTTGCTAAAGGGGTTTTACCGAGGCAGAAAGCTGATGGTCTTCCCTGCAATCAGCTCGGCATCCTCCGGCGCTGTGGTGGATAACACTCGATCCAGAAATAGCGTATCATGTAAGTTTATTACACTGATAAATGGTGTCGGGATCTGATGGTGATAGGGACCATCAGTGGTTTTAAATCTTCATCACCATCATCGCCATGACCATCATCGCTGGGCCTGGTTTTCCTTTAAAGATCTTACGGCCCTTTATTCTTCGCGTTTTGCTGGATCGCTGCGTTTGGAGACGGCACAGATTCTGTGCGTAATGAGCTCGCTTTGCTGGGACCTGATGTAATTTGCCAAAATCCTAAAAACCACCTCACATTTCTCCTTGGTTCTGGAGCTAGCCCTGCTTTGATGCCTAGTGAAAGCAGCCTCAAACTCGCTTTATGCAAAGCATCTCCTAATTGAATCTGGCCGAGCACATCCACAGCGGGCTTGTGCTGTATTGTTTTAAGCACCAGGTTTGGGCTGGGCTCAGTGTCCTGCTGACGCCGGGGTTCCCCAGGCAGCTCCAGCTCCCTGCCCTGAGCGCGCCGGGTGCAGCCATGTCCTGAGCACCGGAGACCCGACCCATCTCATCGGTGTCACCCTGCCGCACAGCTCCGCCGAGCTGCTTTTTACCTACGGCCGGGAGTTTTGCTGCGAAGCTTTGGTTGTGAAGCTATACGTACTGGGAACCGGACGGCTGAGGATTTGTTGCAGTGCATCGAGATCGGAGCAAAGCCGTAGAGGGATTTCAGCACGTCTCTGTTGAACGTGTTCCAGGGGACGGAGAAAAACTGCTGTGGGATGGAGACCTGCGGGCACGTGCAGACCTCCTCGTCGTTAAACCTGGGGCAGGAGAAATGCCACACTGAAACGCAGCAGTGCTGTCCCCTCTCAGCGCTGGATGTGTCTAATTCCTCCCTGCCTAAAGCTCGGCCTGGAATGGCTCCGAAATCGGCGCTGGGAGCAGGGAGAGCCTAGTGCAGCCGGCACCTGCGGGTGAAGATGTGGGGCCAGCCGGACTGCCCGTGAGTAGGACACCCTGTGCAAGGTCAGCATCTCGCCCCTCTCATCGTGGGTGAATGAGCCGCAGCCTGTTTCTCTGGCAGGGACGCTTGGCGTCTGCCTTGGGTTATAAGAAGTAGTTTGCACATAAGCACTTGGCCATGCACTGACTCTTGCTGGGAAGTTCCTCGCTGGGAACGCTCTCCCTTCCCGGCAGTTCTCACTACACAGCCATCCTTAAAGCCCTGGGTTTGGCTGCTTGCTCCGAGGGCAGGGGAGGGCAGGACTGTGCTCCAGCACGCCGCCACGGCTCCTGAAACCTGCATGGCCTGAGTGCCCCTGCGTACCTACTGCCCAGCCAGCGCCTCAAACCCCTCTTTTTAAACTTTTTTCCAGTGTTACTAGCAAAGGGCTCTGCAATGGTCCCTCTCCCCCCAGCACCGCCGTGCAGGGGCTCTGTACCTGTTCACGAGGTTGAAGTATCGGTGCAGGTAGCCTGGATCCACAGCGCTTTTGCACAGCTCCAGCTGCGTCTGGGGATAGTAGTGCACGTAGTTCACGCACATCTCCTCCAGGATGCCAAACCCGCCCTGCGGCACAGAAACAAACGTGCTGGCAGCGGGGTCCGGCTCTGCCCTGCCGGGGCTGCACAGGCAGCGGGGAGGGCAGAGGGGCTGCAAAGGCACAAAGCTCACACCTGTACGTGCACACGTGCACACGCGCATGTGCGCACACACACACACACATATATATACACACACACCCCCATATATGCACCCCTTCAGATGCATGGGGTCGCCTGCGCTCTGCTCATCTGCCCATCCGCCCTTTATGCAAGGACAGACTTTCAGGCTAGATCGTGTGGTTTACATTAAAATGCAGATTTCCTATAATCCCTCTGCTATATTTAGCTTTGTCCCTGTTGATGGTACCTCTGACAGGCTCTTTTTTTGCTGCCTATGTAAGAAAATAACATGCACTGTCAAAAAATGCCACTTCTCTTTAATTACAATTAATCCCCAGTGGAACAGTTTGTGATGGGAACTGGAGTGACACATGCTACTTCTCAATTAGCACTTTAACATCCCCGCTGCAGGCAGCAGAGCCTTGCGGGCTCGTTTCTTTACCACCCTCCCTCTGGTTTCTGGCTGTGAGTCAGCCCGGGTTCATGCAGGTGCCCACTTTGCGGGTGCCCCCAACCCTGGGGTGCAAACACACGCCAGCCCCACGCGGGCAGGTGAGCTCGTCCCCGCACTCACCACGGTGGCTCGGCTCCGGTCCTCCGTGTTGTATGTGCAGGTCGTGATGAGTTCGTCACCCTGGGGGGTTTGAACGCAGACACGCGTAGGTGTGAGAGTGCAGAGTTTCCCCTCTCCGATCAGCAGATTTGGGGATTGGGGAGTTGGTAACATAGCAGATCTCTGCTCTTTGCAGTGGTGCCAGCCCGTGGGCAGCCTGTTTCCCCGCCAGTAC
The DNA here is from genome assembly GCF_965638725.1 of Aptenodytes patagonicus. NCBI lineage: Eukaryota > Metazoa > Chordata > Aves > Sphenisciformes > Spheniscidae > Aptenodytes > Aptenodytes patagonicus. Next base: position 8,852,526 of record NC_134966.1, on the reverse strand, counting down.
TGGCCACGGTGCTGCAGGAGCACTTGCTAAACTTGCATCCCCTGGGGAGATTCCCTAGGGCTGTATCCCAGGGGCGGTGTTTCCTGCTTTCCTCACTTTCTAAGAATTTCTGCAGGGCTGAAGCACCTAAAAAAAAATGCACTTAGGCAACATTTTGAATTGCCAAACCTGTACCCAACTTGATGGCACAACTGCCTCCCTGCCACGGTTGGTGCCGGGGCCCGCGGGGACGCCCCAGAGCACAGCCCTGGGTATGGTTTCAATAGGTGCTGAGGCTTTTGAGCAGCCTCCTGGGGCACGAGGGTTCCTGCAGGTGCCCTCAGCTTTGCAGCCGGGTCCTTCCTCAGCCGTACAGCCTTGGGGGACACTCAGCCTCTGTTTTACCACCTACTCCTATCACATTCACTGCCGAATCTCTTCTCTCCTTCCATCAAGTAAGGAGAGAGGGGGCACCTCCAGTGCATGCACGGTTCAGCCTCACACCCCCGAGGAGGCCCCCTCTGCTAGAGGAAGCCCAATTAAATTAGATGCTTAATTTAGCTCCTGGCACGGTTCGGTTGCCCACGCACCAGTTTTGTGCCATATGAGACGGGCCCTGGCGTCCCCAGGGCATCTGCACAGGGGTGGCAGATACGACCTGGGGAGCACGGGGAGTGTGTCCTCCTGCAGCCCCCCCCCAGGAGGTCCCAGATGGCAGCGGGTGCCTGTGCGTGGGCAGGGGCTGCCGGTGGCAGAGGGAATGAGGTGGTGTAAAGGAGCCGGGGTCTCAGGGCTGCGGGGTCAGGGGAAGGTCTTGCACTATTTGGAAAGCCACCACAGTTTTTAGAGCCACTCACTGGAAGAACTGCAACCACCTCCTTCAGCATGCGGATCTCCTGGGAGGGAAGGAAAGGGGCCGCATCAGAGCAACGCCGTGGTGCTGTGCCCAGGGCAGCCCCACGGGTGATGCCCAGCCGGGACCCCCCGCTGCCCCTGCATACCCCTGTACCTGGAAGTGAGGGCTGTAGTGACCATCGGCGTTCACGACCTGCCGCTCTCTCCCGTCCCGGGACAGCACTGTCACCACTTTTCTTCCTGCCAGGTGAGTGTGGAGCTGGGAGGCGAAGATGCGGATGCCGGCAGCGGGCAAAGCCTGGGGGAAGGACGGCTCAAGCCTCCGTACCCGACCCCATCCCTCTCCCTGCCCGCGCACCCCCTTGCTGCGTGCTCGGGACCGGCTGTCCCTGCACTGGCTCCCGCATGGGGGTTTGGGGATTGCGGTGCCCTTGGGGCAGCGTAGAAGTGAGCTCCCTGCAGAGGGACAGACGCTCGGTCCGCTGTCAAATCCAATTTATGCACTGCTGTGCCCTAAGTCATCAGGAGCAGCACGCTGCTTGCTTCCTTGCATTCGTTGGCAGTGGCACAAATGGTTCCTTTTGGGTAGGCGCTACAAAACCGTCCACTAAAACTTCCTTGAGAGCAAGGTGGGCAATTTGGAAACATACTTAAGGAAGCTCTTGGCGAGCTCCTTGAAAGCAGAGGCCAATCTTCCCATCTCCGTGGGGGAAAGCACCGCTGGGGCACAGTCAGCTTGTCAGTAAGTTTTATGGGAATGGTACCCCGGGGAGCCGGAGCAGATGGCTCCCCAGGAGAGCTGCTTCGAGGGAGATTCAGGCATCCCAACCAGCTGCTCACTGTTTGTTGTACACAGCAGATTTTTTTCTTTCCAGCACAATCTCATGGTAAGTGGTTTGGGGAGTTTAAAACTGGGAATTGGGAGCCTGAAGCTCGGTGCTGTATCACTGCTGCCTTGGAAAAGCCATTTGCAACCTCTCTTCTCCGAGCCAAAGCCGGGGCGGAGAGGACAGGCACTCACCAGCTGGGTGCATTTGTCAGTGCAGTACCCTGTGAGGATGAAGGCATCCTCACCCGGGGGAATGGCCATCACCGGCGTGTAGACCAAGCCCAGCTCCATGATGCCAGCATCGTAGCGTCGCAGGGTGGCCGTGTAGTAGAGGCGGATTCCCGAGGAGTCGCGCCGACCTGGCGGGCAAGAGGACGAGGCTGCAAGTCACCGCGGGAGAAGTGACGGCTGCCGGGACAAGGTCAGGCATGAAAAATGATGCTGTGCTACAGTGGGGAGAGGCGTGCCGGCCTCTCGCTCGCAGCTTTCTTCCTGTGTGCAGTTCTTATTCGTTTTAAATCCCAGATATTTTCATGCAAATCTTTACTGAGTGGTCCCAGACTCGTGTCTGGTCCCCTAGAGAGGTCACCAACCTGAGGTTGAGTTGCTCCCAAGAGAGGTAAGGAGTACCTTTGGAGAGCCCAAAGCAGAAGGACAGATCATGGGATGCTTTGGAGAACTCCCTCAGAAATATGCCTTATTGCATCTTCTTTGACTGATGCATCCAAAGAACTAAGGCCACGGTGTTACTGGGGGCCTGACAGGAGGAGAAATGCCTATGGAGCAAGTACTCCTTGCATTTGGAAATTTTCTGGTCTTTCTTGCATTTGAGATTGCTCCATTTACCACCCGCCCCCCCCGCCCCCCAGTGCCCAAACACAGCTGGTGGGAACTGGAGAAGACCCTGTGCCCATGACGTGCCCTGGCATATGCTGACCACGGGACAGGCAGAGGCAGCAGCAAGCTCTGCTGAGATGCAAAGCCAAGCTCTGGCTCCCATTCACCACCCAGCTTTGCGAGCAAAGGGAAAGGGCAGGTTCAGTAGGTCAGAAGGGGTTCAGGCTGGCTTTGAACCCCCTGTCTCTGGGCTGGAACCCACCCAGGGATAAGAATAACAGGGGAGACACTATTGGTTAACATGCAAAAACAGATAAATTATGAAAGACATGAGCTCTGTATTTATAGACGTGTTTCTTCTCGAGTTGCCGAATGTGCTATGATTGATCTACAGTACATATGCTCTGGTCTCCTAAAAATATACTTGGTTAGTCAAGAAGCTACTTGTTTTTATGCAAATGAAGAAACTGGGTTGTTTGGAATCCTTTTTTTTTTTAAATGTGTCTCCTGACAATGTTATTGAAGCAGGAGTACCATTAAAACAACATCTAAATTTCCCCATCCTCAGCCAGGCTGGTGCTGTCTCTCTGGTGACTTCGGCACTGCTGTTGCTCTTGGCCCTGAGCTCAGACCCACCACCACCACCTTGCACAGAAATTGGGGGCACACCCTGTGACAGCCCAGCTAAATAATGGTGTTGCCTTGGACCATTGCCCTGTAGGAACGACGTGCAGGGGCGGCTTTCTGCCCAGGGGGCTGCAGGTTCAGCCAGGCTCCCTTCCCTGAGCATCCCTCCCCATCGCTGGGCATGCACGAGGACGGGGTCCAGCCTCCGTTGAGAATGACTTTGCTGAGACCAGAAAGGCAGCAGCATGGTGGGGATTTAATGTATTCCTCCCGCTAAGACAGATCTGGACCACAAGGTCTCCAGAAAGTTGCAAACAGGGCTACGATTTTGGCCAAGTTTTCTTCTGAAAGAGCCCTCCCCGTCAGGGTGGCAGTCCCTGGCGTTTACCCAGCTCTCCTGCCACTGCCTCACTGGGGAGGCACTGGGCATCGCCATGTGCCCACTCACCTTTGAACACCAGGGGATTGTGGTAATGTATCTCCAGGCGCAAATATCTGGAGGAGCCCGGGCCACCAAAGGCAAGACCTGCTTCTTCAGGGTAGTAGAAAGCCTGGAAGCAGAGGGAGGGTGTTAGGGGAGCAGTGGGGTGACTTTCCTGGCAACAAGGCTGAAAAGGCTAAGGGAAACGTCTGGGCATAATCCTGACCCCCACCGTGGGCTGAGGGACATGACTTGTGCTCTTGGTTGTGCTCGGTGAGCTGGTCTTGCTTCCAAAGGCTTCTCGCATGCCGGCATGCACATACAATGTCATAACCACTGAGTAGCGGCATCACACCGATTTACGGTGCCGAGGAGGTGGGCTGGGGTGAGGTGGAAAATCAGACACAGCTGGGGGGAGGATGGGGAGCTCAGACAGGGCTGGACACAAATCCCAGCAGAGACTGGGATTGGGGCAGCCCACACTGGGAGGGTTCAGATGCCCATTCCTGCAAGAAGGGATCAAGAAGGGTTGGGTGAGAGCAGGAAAGCGTCCAGGAGCAAAGCTTTCACCCAGGGCAGTGGGTCCCATCTTGCACCCACCTGTGCTCCCATGGCCCATGCGGCAAGCACGTGCCTGCAGTAGTTAAGCCGGTCTGGCTTCATCTTGGAGTCGCAGGGCCCGTTGTAATGGGGGAAGCTATCGAACTCGGCAGCACACTGGAAGACTTCCATGTGGTGGACCAGGGCCTCATTGCCCGCCGTGATCACTGGCTCGTACTGCAAAGCAGTGTCAAAGAAGGAGGACACATTAAGACTGTTTGCCGAGAGCCCATCCCCAGGGGCTGCTGTCTGTGCAGGATCCACAAGGAGCCCAAGGCAGGTATGTCTGCTATCCGTTACTGAATGGGAGACAGTTTCTGCCGCGTGATGGGGAGGGAAGGTTGCTCTGGGCATGAGGCACCAACGGCCAAGAGCTCTTGGTTGGCTTTGGGACCAACCCAGAGTCCACCAGAACCCATAGAGAAACATCTCATCCCTTCTCCAGCGACAGATGCATCTGATCAGCAGATGATCTTGGTCTGCTTTGTGATGACGGAGTCCTTTGCCAGTTTTGGAGGTCTGAGGTGACCCTGGGGACATTACTTTTTCCTAAAGAGGGTCCTGCCCACGTTGCAGTAGCTCTGCCTGCAGCTATTGGGTTTCATTTCTAGCCAACAGCTGCTCGGGGCACGGGGAGTGGGATTTGGGGTAGAAAGAGTGACTTCAAATAAGCCTGACGAATGGCTCTGGCTAAAAGCGCCAGCTGTAGAAATGATCTGCAGCAGCGGGAAGGTATCAGGAGTTACGCACTTTTTACTTACACACAGATGATTCATTTCACACCATCTGTTGGAGAGAAAATCCTCCTTCTGAGTTTTCTTTTGCAATGCCGTCTCTCCCCTATAAATCACTAAGCACTCGCTTTGGCTCGTGTGTCGAGGTTTTCCCTCTCCCTGTTGTGTGGTTTTGACTCTGGGTGTGCCAGGTCATCTGCCGAGCCACCTCCGCGCCTGCCGGGGCGATGCTCTCCCAGCAGCTCGTGACGGGCAGTCAGACCGGCGTTACGCCTGCCTTTCCCCGGCACTAAGCTGCCTGCAGGTTTCTGCCTCTCCTATGGGGGAGGTGACCCAAGCATGTGCAACACGTCTGGGCCATGCACACAAGTCGCATTTATGTCTGTAACCCCTTTTTTTTTTTTTTTTTTTGGAGTATGCCTAATCTGGAGTATGCCAGTTCATATCCTGGCTCGCTCTGCCCTGCTCTCGCCAGCCCTGTTCCTTTGTTTCCCATGTTTATATATTCCTCGTGGTTCATTGTGTGCCATAATCCTGCCACGGGTCTGTCCTTGATGGCTACAGCTCTGCCTTCTGTAGGGGGTCAGCTCTGAACCTGCCCTGCTACTTGCTCCATGTGCCAGGTGGAAAGTCACCACCCTGCCACCTCCTGCTGAGAAACTTCTGATTTGGGGTTCTCTAGGAGACATGAGGGTGCTACTGGCTGGTGGGATGGCTCTGGGAGATGTTTTGGTACCATGTTGGGGAAGATGTATGGGTCTGAAAGCCTCCCTGTGGAAGGACAGGGAAGAGGTGGACTTTGCAGAATGGCTGAACGTGAACGCGATTGCTGATCTGCACCAGGGAAAGCAACCCTCTTCTCCTGCCTCTTACCATGATAATGTGATGTTTGGGGAAGCTGTCTGGGAGCTCTGCCATGTAACACCAGTAGGTTGTCTCCTGGCTGGGAATGACAACGTCAGGGGCCACTATCTCCATGGTCTTCATGTCGCTGGGCAGTTCAGGGATGGTGATGTTGGGCTTTAGCAGCTGCACCCTCTGCAGTCCCCTGTGGATGGCAGAGATGTTGATGGCTTGGAGGGAATGGACCGGTTTCTCCAGGATCCCATAGATAAGGTGCACGGTGCCATCCTGAAGCGAGAGCAAAATATATCAGGTAGTTTTTCATGCAGGAATGTGAACTGCATGGACTATTAGCACCAGTATTGGTGGCATGAATCCAGGAACGGGCCTTTTGACCCACCCCGAGATGGGAAGCCACCCTGGCTTCACCAGTAGCTCACTTTGCTGGGCTGTCCTGGAAAGACTGCAGATTTTGGGGCACTTCTTTGGCTGACGTGATCACAGAGGGTTCCCTACCAGTTGGGAGAGTCTGAAAAGTTTTCCCTAGATGGCATCAGTTTTAAACTTAAGTAGTTAATACTATTGCCCTCACACCTCTCCCCTGCCCTAAGGGTAACATCTCTCTGCTTCTTCAGAGCCCCTCATCCCTCCTGACCTCCAGGCTGGGATGGCCACGTTGGTTCAGGACTCATCCCACCCTGAACCTTGGTCCTGGCAATGGCCATGGGCAGCAGCCTGGGGAGGAACAGCAGAAACAAAACTTCACCCTGAAATCCTCCCTTTCTCCCAACTTCTGTTGGGGGAGTACCGTGAGAAGCTCTGCTGAAAGTCTATTGCAAGCAAGGACGGTGCTGCTGAACCCAGTAAGCTCTGGACAGGAGGTAAGGAAGAAAGGAAGAGAGAATAATTTTCTCTTAAAGGATCAGAGAATAAAGACCTGCAAGTCTTTTCCCGGTTCACACACAGATTTTTTTTTTCCTCCAGGGCTCTCCATGTTTTGACAGACAGTAGACGTTTCTTACCACAAGACAAGCTTTTGAAAACTAGCAACAAAAATTCAACGATGTTCTATGCCTACGTTGGCTTTAAAATATCCTGCCCACCAAAGGCTTTCATCTGAAATGAGCCTGGTGCTGATTCCTGCCCACACCCGGGGTCCGTGGCTAGGACCCTGAAGCTCTTCGACATCCCCCCGGGGAACATTTCCCCCAAATCCTGTCTCGTGGGGGAGCGGTGAATACAGACCAGGAGAGACTCCACTAAATCACACACAAGCACACCGCAGCGGCTCTATTTGCCGTCCCTTTGCTCTGGCTCCTGCCAAAACCCTCCTCTTTGCAGCCCGTTGAACAACACCAACACCTCTTAGTAACACTCCAAACAGTTGGCTCCAGACTGCAAAACGGAGTGATGCAGGAGGGTACTTATATAGACCTAACACATGCTTAACAGGACCGGATGATGCACATGAGCTAAAATCTACACTTTATACAGGTTTATAAGGGGTTGTAAATAGATCGTGCCAAACATTACTCATGTCCCAGGGCTGACATCTGTAGCACGCTTCCTTTCTACCCTAGACAGCACAAACGCCTGATGCTGTCCCCAAAACAAAACACTGGTCAGGTATAACCACGCAGGTTGGGGTTTAGAGCTCTGCCCCAGGGCTGGGACGGGGCCGGGGAGTGCTATAGCGGGGTGAGGGCGATGCCGTACCTCTATAAGGTAGTCCTTGGGGTCACAGGTGCTGAAGGCTCTTCTGAAGAGGAGGTAGAGCCCCTCGGGAGCCCTCCGAGCCCCGAGGAGTTGGTAGTCCTGCTGTGAGTCCATGTGGAGCTGCCCCTTGGCATCGCTCCAGGCATCCTGCGGGAGGAAGAGCACCCCGCTAAGCCAGGAGGCTCCACTGGCCCCGCTCAGCCTCAGGAGCCCACGGCGGTGACCTCCAGCGGTACCGCGGGTCGTGAGGTCCTCCTTCTGTTCACCCTCTGGTTGGTTCACCCTCCCAGAGGTGGAGGGAGCCTGTGTTTTGGTTGCCCCACGCCGCCCTCTGGCAGCCCACGGGCAGAGCCGTGCCAGCGTGGCCCCTGCCATGAGACCCTTGGTGCTCGGCACAGGCAGACCTGTGAAATAAGTGACCCAGCATTAATAGTCTGCAGAAAGACCTTTACAAGTTGAGATGTGACGGGGGGAAAGGAGGCGGGGGGAGGAAAGCCCGCAGGGACACATGAAGGTGTTGCATCGGTCTGTGCTGTGTTCTGGGTGTATTTGGCTGGGGGGGACATTCTGGGGGGGGTAATGCGCTCTCCAATACCCTTGCCACAAACCAGCTGCTTGCAATTTAAGATCAGACCCGTGCTGGGCTGTAGCGTCAGCCCGAGGAATCGCTATCCTTCTTCAAAATCCTTAATTTGTTGTGACCAGATTGTTTCGGCAGGCCAGCAAGGCCTCCCAAAAACTGCTCGCTGTTGATGATGGTGACAAAGCCACCACCGAGAAGCAAAGCACTAGGTTACTCCTGTGCTTAAGGATTTGAAGGCTTGGTGTATAAAAACCTGCAATAATTTGGATTTGAACAGTGTTGTTTTCTTGGTCTTTTGCATCTCCCACTGATATCTTTTGTTTACTGAGAAAAGGCACCTAAGAAGTACCTTGCTGTACGTACACAAGTGGCACCAGTTCGCTTATCTTGGGGCAAAAAACATAAGAAAAAGAATAAAGCATCTTGGCATCGCTTCAGCCAGAAGTATAGAGTGATATTTCGAGAACATACTGTCCTTAGAGGGGGAGAGTAAAATCAGCTACATGAAACTAGCATGACATTTGTTGTCATAGGAGTATGGTGTGCAAATTAATCTCGTAGTACATGGGGGGGTTAGCAATTTTGGGTCTTTTTAACAGCTGACATACTTATCCAGAAGAAACGCTGCTGGGAGAGAGAAACCAGGACTGGAGAGATTTATAGAAATCTCCTTGCAGGATGCTGTACAGCACCAGCTGAGAGAGAAAGCCCAAATGCTGCCCGGTGTTTAATTCAGCGCTGTTTGTCTTTCGGTGAGCACATGAAGACAGATTAGAAATGATCCTTTATGTTTTTTTAACATGATGCTGTGAAATACTGTAGCACTCGGGCCACCACACATCCTGAATGGCTGGTAATTAGCAGAAAAACAGTACAGATAATAGGCCCTCCTTTTCATCCTCTCATTACACTGCAGATCACATTGCGTCTGATTGTGAAAGAATGTATTTTATGGTTAGTTTGAAGTAAGCAGAGAGGTAAAATTTAACTTACTGGAAAGCCTCACATGGGGAAAAATGTGCATTGCTTTCTGCAGCCAAGCGCAATTGCAATAAGCCTAACGTGGTGGTCTGGGGATAGGTAGCTGCCGGAGAGCACAGGGGTAGTTACTGTAACTGCAGCCCCGGCGGGAAGACAAACCAAACAAGAACCTGGACAAACGGACTGTGTCAGAAAGGACAGCGATTCGCAGTAGCAAAATCAAACAGCAAAATTAGAAATTAATTTCCCCCCCCCCCCCCCATCTGCTACCACAAGGTGTTTACATTCCGCCTAAATACATTTGCATGTTTAATTTCTGATAACACCGCGCCGCGGGCAGGCAGCTGTCAGGTTGTGTTTTCCTGTGTCCTGTTGATCTCCGCAATAGCGTCGAACGCGACTCGCAGCTGGGTTGTTGGTGCTGGCAGGAGCAGCCTTTCTGGCTGATAACTTTTGCGCTGTCTCAAAGTCATTAACGGGAGCTGCAGTTAATTTTTAATGTGACTGACAGCAGCGCACAAGTGAACCGAGCTGTTGACGCATCCTGCGTGTGTGTGTGTGTGTGTGTGTGAGTGTGAGCTGGTCTGTACAACCACCTGTTGGAGCTCTTTGCAGCTAAGCATAGCTGAGACATCCAGGTTTTGGTTCCACTCAGCCTTACTGATGTGCTGCTGTATTTATTCTTTTCTCTTTGGGTTTAAGATCCTATGCCAAACCCATAGTGTAGGCCTGACCTGTGGCTCCATCTGGGATAGAAACCCCCAAGCCCTTTTGGACCCTTTCCACCTGCGCAGCGGGAGCGGTTCAGCGTGCGCTGTGCCCTGGACCAGCCTCACTCTTTCAAACCACCAGCCAGATTCACCCGTGGGGAGGTAACCCCAAAAGCAGCCATGCAAACACACAAGGGACTCACCCCAAAATAGGAATTGTGCCCGTCGCTCCAGAGCACAGCCAGGTCCGCGTTCTCGAACTCGCCCCTGTCCGACATCCCGAAGAGGAGCCCGAACTGCAGGTCCCTGATGAGGAGCTGGAAATGCACGGCTTGCTCGGGATAGCTGACGTTCCAGGAGAGCTCGAGCAGCCCCTGGGGATCGAGGGGCACCTTGTAGGGAAAATCACTCCCGCGGGGCGCCGAGCCCTGCAGGGCCACCACCAAGATGACCAGGAACACCGCGATCATGGTGAAGTACATGGATGCCACTTCCCGCAGCTTGAAGCTGGGGCAGGGGCAGGGCTTGCTCCCAGAGGTCTGCATGCTGGGCAGGACGGAACCCGCACGCCTGGCTTTGCCCATTTATGTGCTGGCCCTCCTGGGCAAGCCGGGTAAGTGATACTCTTTAATTGCATTTGGTTGTTGGGAAATTGGATTGTTGTATTGACCCCCCCACCTCCTGGCCAAACACTTGTCATTCGCTGCCTCCCCTTAATTGGCTCTAATTGCACATGGACTTTATCAATAGCAATTGAATTCGACTGGGCTGATGTTATTCACTCTTAAATCTTCCTTAGTGGCTGGAAAGGGCTGTTTACTCAGCAAGCTGCTCTTGCTGAGCCCTGTGTGGACACGCTCTGCCCTGCTTGCGGTGCCTCTCGCCCAGCTCTGCAGGGCGAAAGCTCCAGGATAGCCCCAGGAGCAATCCCAGCCACAGCCTCCCATGTCCCCCAGCCTGGGGGCTACCAAAAGGTAGCCAGACTTGGGGGGGATCAAGTTCCAGGGCCATCTGCCTGACGGACACAGAGTCCTGGTTCCGCTCCCTGCCCACGCTCTGCTGGGTGGAGGTCAGGGTATCACTGCGTGCATCCCCGTTTTCTTTTTGCTCCTCCGAGTAACCACACAGGCCCATGGCTTGCAGGTCAGCTGGCCCAAGCGCACCGTGGGGACCCCTCGGCTCCCCCCAACCCTGTTGCGCTGTGCTGCTCAGGCTGTGCCAAGGTCTGGGCTGCACCGCGGGGACCCGTCCGGCTGCACGTTCGCTCCCAGAGGCCCCGCCAATGGCACGAAGCCCGGGGAGCCGTTTCTGTGTTTATTTGTTTTTGGAGGCTGGCCTCCCTGGGGACTTGTTTGCATGAGATGCTGCCGAAAGCTGAGCCGAGTTAAGCGACCTGGAGCCCCGTGGTCCTTTAGTCACTGCTGGGTTTAAAATGAACCTCTCCGAGCCGACTGCGGTGTCGTTAGCTGGAGCTCTCACGAGTGGCAGAGCAGGTCCAGAGGGAGGGTCTCAGGAGAGGACATGTCCTTTCCATGTTTTGGGTGATGGCAATGGTGAGTTCTGCTCCAGTGAACCAGCCTGATAGCTCAGCCAGAGGCAGTGTGGGAGGTGGCTGTTCTCCTCCCATCTCGGCCTCCATCCATTTTTTAACCTGTTAATAATAGTTTTACATGTAATTGTGATCACACCTCCAGGAAAATGCTGCAAGAGTTTATTTTAGCAGGGTAGAGCCGGCCTGGCAGTGCTGAGCTGGGGTCCTGGCATCTCACAGGGTCTTTCCTGCGCACCCCAGCATTGGAGACAGCCCCACAGACTCCCAGCAGCCGGGGACAGAAAAGGTACAAACCAGAGCAGAGTCACCCCAGCTTGTTAAAGCTCAGAGAAATCAAGGAAGAAAATTAGAATGAACAGCATGTTATGAGCAGCATGCCGTATCGTTCATCGGAGAGCCTGGGAGGACGCGGGGAGTGTGAACGGACTGCAGCGAGGAACTGTCTTACTGCTGGGGAGTGCGAACTCCTCCTCCTATCCTCCTCCGAAATACCCCACGGGGATGTATTGCCTGTGGAGGGCACCTCAGGGACTCAATTTACTTTTGCAGGTGGAAAATTACATATTTGGTTAATAACTATCACGGGAGCAGAACTCAGCCCTTCTCATCCTCCTGCCCCAGCAGCTCCAAGGCTGCTCCTTTCCCCCATCCAGCAGTGCCAGGGAATGACCCCTCACCCCGGTGGCCCCGGGGGCTTTGCAGTGCTGGCATTGCCCGGATTTCACCCCTGAGAGCACCTGGGAGAAACAAGGGTCCAGCGGTGCCGCCCTGGGTCTCCAGTCCCGCAGCTGCTGAGGTCGTGGTGAGCCAAGTGCGGGTGAATGTCCCCGTCTGCTTGCATTTTCCTCCTGGGAGTTTCTCATCGGTGTGGTACAGAGTTTAGCACCGGATGGCCAGCACCTGGGGTGTGCTCCTCTTTTCAAATGGCATTACTCTGGGATGGGACAAGGAGAGAATATCTGCCCTGCTCTGATTATTTAGATAATTATCCCATGAGGCTGAATATCTCAGGAATAGGAAGGCAAATGGGAGATGCCACAGGCTTTGAGATTTGAATATTTTCCCTGCAAAGCTAAATGCCAGAGAAAACACTGATTTCCCCCAAACAGCCAGAACTGAAAGACTTTTCCCTTCCCTTCCCTTCCCTTCCCTTCCCTTCCCTTCCCTTCCCTTCCCTTCCCTTCCCTTCCCTTCCCTTCCCTTCCCTTCCCTTCCCTTCCCTTCCCTTCCCTTCCCTTCCCTTCCCTTCCCTTCCCTTCCCTTCCCTTCCCTTCCCTTCCCTTCCCTTCTTTTTTGCCTTTGTCTGAATTATTTCTGGCCCTTCCAAACCCAGCACGGCATTTAAGCAAAAATAAGGATCCCCATGCAAAGCCCAGCTCCTCTCCCACCCTGACTCCCATCAAAGGCCCTGCCTGCCTGCATCTTTGGAGATGTTAAATATTTGTTATTTCTTTGCTTTTGTGGCAGCTGGGACTTTGGCTCCAGTTTAAAGATACCTTTTGTCTCTCCCTTTCCCCCTTCTAATTTGTTTAAAGTCTGATGTATTCTCTTTCGGTTATCAACTTTTCTACGTTAATTGGAATTATAATGAACCGCCTCAAGCTCTTTGATAAGCACACACTGCCTTGCTCTAGCCTCGGAGTTTGTGGTCTTGTTTTATTAGCGCTGGTTCACATGTCAAGCGATGCTCTCAGATGCCTTCTGTGCGGAGTTCCCTCTGGGTCTTGGGTTTCACCTGTGGTCCTTGAAGCAATGTCACGGGGGCAGATCCACGTTTCCCAGCCTGTGTAATGAGAGGACATAGATTCATCTCAGTGCCCGGGTGTTTTAATGAATCATCAACGTGTGCATCTCTAGGTTAAATTCGACGAGGTTTTACTGTCCTAAGACACAACCATTACCCAGGAATGTGGCAATTGATCCGGAACATCTCTCCTTGTCGGGTGACCTGCTGGTTAGAGGTTTTGGTCTCTCAGTCAGCTTTATCAGGCAAAAGGCCAAAGCAGAGAGAAAGCCGGAGAGCTGAGCTCTCCCAGGCTCCATCCTGCGCCCCGTGGGAGCAGTGACCCCAGTGCTCAGCCCGGCCCCACACCAGCACTCCTGCTGCTGCTGGTGTCAGCTTTAAAAGCACATGTCCGGACAGCTTAACGCGCGGGAGGTCATTAGAGCTGCCTGGGAGGGCTCTCACCCTGACAGCTCTTAGGGCCATACTCGCAGGAGGTGTGAACCGAACCCCTGCGGTGCCCCAGGCTGGATATGCACCTCCACGGCTCAACCGATCCGCAGCTCCGCTCATCTTCCCGAAGGAGGAGGCAGCAACCGCGCCTTTGCCTGAGGCTCCTGGGCTCATTCCGGACGTGCTGTGCTCCGAGATCCTTGTCTGAAAGCATCAGATGGATGTCCCTCGTCCTCCAGCCCTGGCTGCCTGAGTAGACATCTGGCTGCGTTACAAAAGCCCCTGGGAACAGATTTTTGCCTTGCCCCATTGCTAACCTCCTCCAAGCACAGACTCACTCACTTCTCCTCCTCTCTTGGCTTTGTTTCCTCATTGTGAGGGGAAAGAAGCTGAGCTGCCAGCATGGCAGGAAGGCAAATGATCCTCACCGGGGGGGGCGGGAGGGGGTCCTTAGCTAACGAGTTCTGCCTCTGTCTATTAGAGATGAAGCCCCAGGTTGCTGGCGTGTGCAAGTGGAGCTCCTGAGCTTTCCTGTACAGAAGGAATTTGCGGTGGAACAGCATAACATGGGCAGGTCAGCTTGAAAACAGCTGAACTTTGCAGATAAGCAGTGAGAATTTATTTAAAGAGAAAAAAATTATGTAGATCTCTCTCTCTCCCCCCTTCAGTTTCTCCCCAGTCGTTGCTCATAAATCCAGGCGAGGAGCGAGGATCCAGCTTTCCACTCATTGCTCCGGGTGTTTATTTTAAAACTTCAATGAGATGTAGAAATGCCAGTTTCCTGACTCCAAAACTCCGACCGCTCGGGGCTGACGCAGAGCAGCTTCCCGTAGGCCAGCTACCGGGAGGAGCACCGGGAGGGCTGCAGGATGGGAGCCGTGGGTTCAGCCCCTTTCCTCAAAGGCAGAGCAGAGGCAGCGGCTTTCTGCCCACCTGCGAGCTCTCGCCGGAGCTAACGCCGGCACGATTGCGCTGGCACTAGCATGGGAGCATCCTGCGCTGGAGACGAGACTCAGGTGTCCCCGCACACCCCGCTGCCCTGCTCCAGGCAGAGCCTGCCAAACCCCCCCAGCAGAAAAGAGCTAAGGGTGCAGTAATGCACAGGGAATACCTGGAGCATGCCTTCAGCCCCCGGAGAAGGACTATTTTTAATGGACAGTGCTCAGATGTGTCCCCCAGGCCCAACTCGGCTGTGCTGGATGCTGTACGAACCCTGGCAGCAGCATTAATCCCCCGCCGGGTGTTGCTGGCCCCATCCTCTGCAGAGCCGCACGTCCAAACCCTCCTGGCGACGTGCTAAAACTACCGTGGCCTTTCGTTGCCACTAACGACCCCAGATGCAAAGCCAGCCCTAAAGGGAGATAAGCTGTGGTTTCCAGAGCCCTGAAAGCAGCAGTGCCTGACATTTGCGGTGGGGAGCTCGGGGAAACAGCTGCCTCCATCGGCAGGAGGCGAGGGCTGCCTGCCTGGAACAAAGACTGACTTACAGGTAAGTGGGTTTAAACACAATTGATGCACCAAATTAGGGATTGAAGCAGGCAGCACCCCTCCGAGCTATAATCCATTGCCTCGCTAACATAAATGGAAATTCAATTTGGGTGAGGGCAGGGGGGGGAGGGAAGCTCGCTGTCTGCTCCCGCACAGCCGGGCGCAGCTCTCTGGGCCCCGGGGGCTCTGCTGTTTGCAGCCCCCATCCGTGGCCAGCCAGCGCCAGGATCGAATTTGCTGATGAGGTTAGGCAGTGTCTGACTCAGGCTGGACCCAACACGGTATGAGAAGGGGGAAGAGAGGGCTGGCACGTAGGGGAGATGCTCATGTGGACGGGCAATCATGCGGGGTCCCAGGGACCCCTGCCCTGATCAACACCGTGTGCAATTTCTCTGGTCAGATCCACCCTCACCCTTCATACCAGAGCCATAGAGTCTGGACGAGCCCTGTGGCTCACAGGAACTATTCGATATACATCCCAGGGTCAGGCGAATTATTTATCATCCTTTTAAAATGATCATTTTGCTCAGTCCTGTTCCCATAACAAATCAGAAGGGATCTGCAGGCTGCTCGTTGGCTTCGTCGTGCACCAAGAGGGTGCTGGGGCTGCAAATCTGAGTTTGCATTTGCGCAACAGAGGCACAGGCGAGTATTTAATGTCTCTATGTCACCTGGGCCTTGCTGGGCCACAGGGCGAATGATTGGGGGTGGTTATCTCTGAGTTGCATTCTTTTGCATGGGACTGCATGGGAATCTCCGCACGTGACTGCAGCAGTTGCTATTTAACCTGCAGATATGCCGGACGCTAACCGAGACAGGACACTCGGAGGAGACCGTGACCCAGCAGCGGTGGGTGGGAAGAGCCGTTCCCTCCTCCTTGCGTGTGAGCTTGTGCCTTACAGCACTAGAACAACAAATGCTGTAACGTCCCCCTTGCTAAGCCCCTGCTCGTTCCACCTTCTTGCTTTCTCCTAACCTGTTTCTCTTTTTTGCCTTCCTCAGGACCAAATTTTCTCTCACACCAAGTAATGCCCCCAGCCTCACCCCCCACGAGGACCGCGTCCGAAGAGGACCCAGCCCCAGCCGTGCAGTTGGACCTCCCCACTGCCACTGCAGGAGTCTCCCCAAATTGGAGACAGAATTGGACCTCAGCTGCCCTTTACGGCTCGGTCCCACTGCTCCTGCTCTGGCAGCGGAGGCGAGGACTGCCATGCACGGAGGAGGCTGAGCAGCTCCCATCTATTCTGCCTCCCCTCTCGGGCCAGCCATGCACCCGCGGCTCTTCTGCAGCATGAAAGGCAGGTGGATGAGCTGTGCCCAGCACCACGCCATGCTGAGCTGGTGATGGGAGAGCAGGGAAAAGGCCAAAATTAGCAAAAGGAGAGCACCATTTGCTCTTTGGGAGGTGCTGCCTCACCAGGCGCTCGAGGCTGGGTGGGCAGCCAGGCCCCTTCCCACCAGGCTGCTTGCGCAGCTCAGCATCCCAGAGAAATTCCCTCCCCAGTGCTGCCGCAGCTGAGCCACCTAATGAAATCTAGTTGCCTGTGCATGCTATATTAGGGTTACCATGGATATGGTGCCACAAACACTGGGCTGTGGCTTTGTTACATAAACAGGAGAGATTGCCACAAATACCCAAAATATCTGAAAAGGACAGGAAGAGACAAAAGCGTTCTCTGGGTTTGTTTATGAAGGGTTGTGTGATCCAGTGGATAGTGCCAGTGGGAGGTGGGAGAGATTTGTGTTAGCTTTGAGAAACGGAGCATAACGGAGCGGTGCCTCTGGAGACTCCCTCCGATCTTCAACAGGATGGTGCCCGAGAGCTGGGCTCCCTGCAGATCATGGTGTGAAGTGCATCGTTCTTCATGCTCAAGTTCATCCTAGCTGAGCTTCACGCAGATCTTGGCCCTACCAGATTTCTGCCATATGCAAGGAGACCCTGCTGCCTGCAGCTGGTGCGGGCCAGGACTGGTGATGGTGGTGGTGGAGATGTACAGTCATCAGCTCTCCCAGAATTGCCCACACCTGACCCTGCTCAGCAAGACCATCCAGCTAATTTTGTACCATCTCAGGTACAGAAAGTCCCTTGTACAGTTTGAGGAATCATGTAATTTAAAGAAAAAAACCTGCTCTAGAAATGGAGGTGGGATGTAAGGGAGATGGAGACATCAGAGTGGCTAAAATTGTATTGCACTCCCACTCCCCTGCCAATAAAACCACCATAAATAAAGTGGCTTTGCAATAACCATCTCCACGCATTGTAACACAGATTCACGTGTCCCTGCAAAAGATGCTCCAAGCAGGATAAACCCCGCTCTAGCCTCGTTCTGCGAGAGAGGCATGACAAGCTCGCTCCAGTCCTATCATGGGGATGGCTTTTCTCTTCCCAGCAGGTGCTATCCCCAAGCTCCCAGTCTCCATCAGTGGCTTCCTCTTCTCATCCTCCATGCTCACCTGTGGGTGACGTTCCCAGCCCGTGGCTGTTTCAGATCCCTTGTGGCCTTCCAGATGCCCTTCACCGTGGGACGACCATTCATCCACTTGTTTTCTCTCCTATCGCTCTCCCCGTGAGTCCAAGCAGACATCTTTCCATGCTTCATTTTCTGTCATGTGGTGGAGAATACCAAACTCAGTAAGGAAAGATCTGCTTTATCGTTTAAAAAGACACCAGATCCAGTTTTTGCTCTTCAGCTGTAAGACACCCTGCATTGCCCTCCTGCATTACCTGTCATCCCTGATTTTGCAGGACCCATCTTAATTTTCATGAAGTGACCTCTTGCGGCTCCGGAGCAGTGGGGAAGAGTTCTTCTTTGATTTTGTAGGAAGCAACAGCAAAAGGAGCTGGAATCTGCTGTGGGCATGGGTCCAGGGGAAGGGCTGTCTGCCATGTGAGTTTTCAGGGGGGTGGGTTGGTGCTGAGCCCTTCTGCATGGGGCTCTGCTCTTTGATGCCAGCCTTTCTTGTTGCTTTTCCTCTAGCCATTGCTTTCTGGCACTAAGCTGCTTCCTGAAGATTACACAGCAAGCCAGGATCAACATCAAGAGGAGCCAATCCAGGCAAGGACATGGGGCCAAAAGAGCCTGAGGAGTTTGAAGATGGAGCTTTATCAGCTTAGCAAAAGGGTTGGTGCATTAAATGACAAAGGCTGCAGGCCCTGCACGCTCGAGGTTTGTAACAGACAAGTTAACAGAAGGTCTAATAAAGGATAGAAATAGTGAATAAATATGATTTCCTTCAGAAAACTCAACATGGCTTCTGTACAGGGAGTGGTTGCCCTATAAACCTCTTGACAACCTTAAAGGTAGGTCAATAAGCTTGAAGGGGAAGGCGTTTCCAGGAGATATGGTCTCTTTGGCTTTCCAAGGCTGTGACAGAAGGCTCTGCACTATTCCCACCATGGCCCAGATGCCCATGGAAGGATTATTCCCCCAGCTCCTCACGTGCCCCTTCAAGCCAGCAGCCCCCCCCGATATTCATGCCTCTGGGGTGAGGACTGCCCTGTGTAAAGGGGCACGAGGGAATCCATGGTGAGCATCCTTAAACTCACCCCTGCCTCTCTAAGCCCTTGCTTTTGTTGGCACTTCCAGCCGAACCAGCGGCTGCACAGGATCACGTTCCAGCAAGTCTGGCACATCATGTTGGGTGCAGAGGCACGAGCTGACGCATGCGATGCGACATGATGTGCCAGGCAAGCCCTGCCACGGAGCGGCTTTTAAGCGCGCGTTCCCTCAGAGCACCTCCGATCCATGTTGCTCTGGCTGAGGCCAATGTTACCCCACGAGCCTTGGCGTACGGTGTCGGTCACGGGCTGGGGATGTTTAACACAGCGAGTGTGGAACACGCTGGCTTCTGCACTGGGTAATTCATCTGTTTGGGTTAAAAACACTTATTTAAGAAGCAGTTTCTCTCTGTTGTTGCCTTGTTAGCTCTTTCAAGCAGGTGCATCCCTCTGCACTCTGAGGTTGTCTCCTTCAAGGACACAAACCTTTCAGAGTAACATGTGGCAATGCATCTTCAGCTCCATACCTGCCTGAACCAGTGCTGTAAGCCACGGCAGCAGGGAGCAGTAGGTGCAAGAGGGACACCGAGCAAGGTCCTGGTTATGGGCAGTTGTTAGGACTGTGTTTATAAACCAGGTGGTTCCTACATCGCGGGTGATGAAAGCAGGGGGGAGAAAGGCTGCTATGGAAGAGCACACTCCTGGGGATCAGGCTGCTGTTCTCACCTAAACAAAAAATTTGCATTTAAATCCAGCGAAGGTGACTGGAGGTGCTGTGAGCGTGTGCTCACATCCCAGTGAGAGGAGGACAATGCAGCGGAGACCTTTCAGACTGCCGTCGTGGATATTTGGGATCGGCTTGGAGACTGTCCGAGAGAAGGTGACTGCATAATCACGGGGAAGAGGCAGAGCAAAGGGCCAGGCACTTCCATTGGTACCGGAGAGCAGCTGTCACTACGAGGCGGTAAGCCTCCTCCTGCAAAGCTGCACACATGGGGGCCAATTTACTGCTGGGGAGCTTAAAGCAAAAACAAATGCCGCAGAGCAGCAAAGGAAAAGGCCCTGCTCTTAGGAATGGAAAGAGACAGTATTTGGCAGGTGATGACAAGGTCGTGCTGTCACTGTGCCTGGCTGCTGCATCCAAACCCGCTCCCAGGGTCTGCGACAGGCAGAAGGTGTGTGGCGTGTGCCTGCAGAATGCGCGGGGGTGGTTTATTAGAGCCCTAACGCTGTGTTTCCTTGTTGGAGCAAAGCACTGGCAGAAGCAGTGTGATCCTTTAGCGATATTAAGTGCCCTCTGCTACCCTATTTCAGGTGGTTTGTTGGTTTTTTTTCATCTCTGAGAGGTCATGCACTTGATTTGTGTCGTGTCCACCAAACTGCAGTTGCTGAAAGAGGCTTGAATCTAGAAATGGCACCACTGGGCTGGAGGAGCACTAGGAATACATACAGAAAGCTCTGCAGTGTTTCAGTAGCCCATTGCTCCCAGGTTTGGTTGTGGTTTGTGGTCACGTAGCCCCTAGGTGAAAGGGAGTCTCAGAAGGAATACGTCCCCAGGGTCATGGGAACCTGCCCTTCCCTGATGGCAGTGCATTACGAGTTGCTCCCTGCGGATGGAGCAAGCTGGAGGTGGGAAAAAAACCCTAGAGAGTGGCTTTAGGTGCTGAGCAAAGGGAAGATCATACAATATTCCTGGGCAGTTTGATCCCAAGTCCTGAGTCAAGCGTGAGGAAACCAAGAATTTTTGGGTGCAGGAGTGCGAATGCGTGAACTCACCGAAGGATTTACGCCGAGAATAACCCATTGGTGGTGGGGTGGGGGAAGCAGGTGGTTATAACCTGAACACTGTACTTAAAACCTGCAAGTGAATTGGCTCCCGGCTGCTGCTGGTCTGTTTATCCCACAGACTTGGCAGGCACAGGACACTTCCCAAATGGCAAGAGGGGTTGATAAAAGTTGTGGCTGGCCAGCTGCCAGCCCTCGAGGCTGTGGACTGGCTCCCAAACTGCGGACACTAATTAGCACTTTCCTTCTGTAAAAATTTATGTTGCAAGGTCTAGGGGATCATGGCTCTTTACGCTCTGTTTTTGTACAGCCCCCAGCATGACGAGACCACGCTCACGACGGAGGTCTTGCACACCGCTGCGATATAGAAATATGTTATGAAAACCTTTGTCTCCTTCATAGGTAACTGACCTTCACATAATTGCTCTAAGAGTAAGTGGACCTCGTGTTAGTCCAGAAAACAAGGTCTATACTTGCTCAAGGCAGCCCAAGTACTTGCTAAGTCCTTGTTATAACATTGTTTTTCCTTGCTTCTCTCCTGGGCTCAGATTTGCTTTGACTTACTCACTGGGAAGCAAGGAGGCTGTTTATTGCAGTACAGGAGTCCAGGCATAGAAACCGAAATGAATGGCCCAAGCAAAGGACCTCTATCATTCATATTTCTGAACAAAGATACAATGATAAATTGCTAGACAATGACGTTTGACCCATAAAAGTAATAAAAAGCTAAAATTGTTTTTTTCCTGGCATAGCTTTTCAATATCTTTTGAACATAGTCCAAGCAACCTTGAAGCAAAACTGAACAGGAACCGTGGCATAGACAGTTCAGTACCAACCGATACGGTCCATAATAATTAAACATTAATAGTCTTACGTAGACTCTCTGAAGATAAACTATATTTTGCCCCCTTGCTTTCATTTCTTGTCATTAGACCGGGTGGCTTGCCTTTCGGATCTCTGCACAGGCGTTTGAACTGAATGCAAAGTATGCCGAAATTACTGGCAGTAATTAGTTTATGTCGGGAGCAATTAATTAAGTGCAACTGTTTCCCTCTCTATAGATTAAAAGAGCGTATAAGTGATACCATCTTAAAAAGAGCAGATGTGCTATAAAAGGACCAGAGACTAATTATTCTCATCAGTCAGCATGGACAGAACAAGTATCGATGGGCTAAAACTGCCGAAGAGAAAAATTAAGTTAGCTCTTAGGAATAGCTTTGGGAATGCAAACGCAAGGAAAGGAACGCTGCGGGACAAAAGTCACGCGTCCCAACAGACGGAGGCACGCCAGGCTGAACGCGCTCGTCTTCCCAGCGTCATCGCCGGGAGGCTGGAAGAGGCAGTGGCCTGCAGAAGGGTCCCTGCTACCTGAGGAGTTTGACAGCTTGCAGACAACGTGGGTGACAGCAGCCGAGGCTGATGGCAGGGGGTGCAATTAGGCAGGGCTGGCAGGGCCTCCAGAGACATGCCGAGCATCCTCCATTCCCCGGGGGGAGCGAAGGCACTGCGCTGCTCTGCAGAGGAGCCCAGGGACGAGCGGCTGCTGAGCCCGGGGGATGCGGTGGAAGAGCTGGGGCAGTTTTTGCTTCCCCGTCACACCAGCTTGGGGAGGGGGGGACAACCTCTGTACATGGTTGCGACAGTCCTTTCCGTGCCGGTGCCTCTGCAGGTTGCTCACCTGCTAGAGGGGTAACGGCAGCTTGAATCGCCAGGTTTTGTCCCAAGTTCTATTACCAAACCCTGCTTTTTTCAGCCACCCTGACACTAACGAAGCCTTGTGAATCACCACTGCTAGTGCCAAACGCGCCCCTGTACAGCGTTGGTGTCTTCCGAGCAAGCTGTGGACGAGGACTTCTAAAGTAGCTGAGGTTGTGCTGGAACGGGCACGGATTTGGGAAGAAGGGACACGCTCCCCCTCCCCAGGGGCGGCTGTCACCGAAACCAGAACCTCAGCGCAGCTCCTGATAAACGGTGCACGGGACAAAGTCACCTCACGTGTAAAATGCCCCGGGACCCTTCTGGGGCTAAACGGGGGACGCTGCGGGGTTTGCCTTCGTTTTCTCTCCTTTCTCCCTGCGGGGCCGGGGGGGGGGGGGGGGGGGGGATGCTTTCCCTGCGCCAGCACCGGGGATGAAGGCTCCCTCGGCCAAACTGCGGTGTCCACCCGGCTCCGTGGGGGGGAGACCCGGCTCCGGGGGGGGGGGGTCGGCCCCTCTCTCCCCCCGGCGCGGGCGCCGAGGCCCGGCCCCGACCGCCGGGACATGCCCGCATCCCGGGGAGCGCCGCGGGGGGGGGACGACGACGACGACGACCACGCGATCCGGCGGCCGCCTCCCGCTCCGCCGCGGCCCGGGGGGGTGTGGGGGGGGTGGGGGGGGTGCGGGCGGGGGCCGGCAGCACGCGCCGCTGCCCGTGCGGCCCCGGTGCGGGGCTCGGGGGGGGGGGGGGCGCCGCTCCGCTCCGCGCCGCCGTCATTGGCGGCACCGGCGGCGCTGGGGCGCGGGGCGGGGAGGGAGCGCTCCCCCGCAGAGCCGCTGCTGCCGGGCCCGGCCATGTGCCGAGAGGGTGTCTGCTGCCGGCTCGCCTGCTCCGCACCGTGAGCTGGCGTCCGTCTTTTTCTTCTTCTTTTTTAATTTTAATTTTTATTATTTTTTTTTTTAAATTATTGCTATTATTTTAAATTGTTTATTTTTGCATTGATGCTCTCCGAGCTGGAGACTTCGGGAGACGCGGTCCTCACCTGAGAGATCCAGCACAATTCCCCCGTTTGCAGGTAAGCGGGGAGGGCAGGGCGGCGGAGCGGGGAGAGGGCACCGGCGCGGAGGCTCCGCCGCTCGCAGACGGACCTCCCCCGGCTTCGCCCGGGCTCCTTCTCCCCGGCCGTGCCCCGTCCTTCGCAACGTTGGGGTCTTTTGCGGTGCTTTTCCTCTGTTCACTTCTCTCCCCCCCACCCCGCCCTCCTCCCGGTGCATCCTAAACTGCCTTTCAGCAGCGGTGGGATTGCTGCTCCGGGGGAACCGGCAGCTAACCCCCGCGTCCTGGGGGAATGCCCGCAAGGAGGAAAGCAGGCAGAGGATAGCCCCGGCTGCGAGAGTTGGGGCTGGGAAGGGATTTGGAGGGGGGAGGCAGAGCGAATAGGGACGTGGAGAACTGCACAACATCTGCTCCCCGATAGCCTGTCTCAGGGGGACTGGTCAAGTCCCACTGCCTTAGACCAGGATGAAAAATACTGGGGTGCTCCAGGCTTGGTTTTCCCTGGTCCTACAGCATCTTCAGTTTCAAAGCCATGCCTGTGACGGAGGTCATGAAAGCATCTCTTAGGGATGGGGTGGGAAAGCTGCCCCCATCCCGTGCCTTGCCTGGGTTTGCGGGTCGTGTCCTTCTCTGCCCTGGGGGCAGCTCATCCTCCTTTGCACGCTCAGCGTGGGGCTGAAACTGGCCTCTCTCGGTAGCCTGTCTGGGCATCTCACCTGGAACCATGTGTCTAGGACAAAGGTTTGTTCCTATCTCGTGTCCTGGCCCCGAAGGACGTAGGAACCCCCCACTCCATCCAGATGAATTTGTAGAGACCACCCCAGCCCCAGGTTAGGCAGCAAACCAGCCCGCTAGCTCACACGCAACACAGCAATGGTGATGGAGGGGAATCCAGAGTTGACTACAGGGAAGGTGATAGCACAGTTATCTGTGGGTTGTTTTTGTCACTATTTGGTTAATACAGCAGCCGTCTAGGTATGCGCTCTCAGAAGCACACGGATGTTGTTCAATACGTTAAAGGTAGTCTGCAGGCTCGGGGGGGGCTGTGGGAGGGAGAGAGAAATCCCCCGAGGGAAGATGGCTTTTCATTTCCCCATATCGACTGGTTTCAGACAGGATTATTTATATTTGACATAACAGATCACCAAACTTGGAAGGTAGTGGGGGTGTGCTCATACTCATTAAGGTAGACAGTTTTCTGACAGAATAAATTAAAGGTAAGAGAAGACTGCACTTTGAGGTTCAACAGATTGTCTTCTAGCCTAAAAAGAGCAGTGAAATCAGCATAAAACCTAGATGGTAAAATCATGCGCTTCAGGCTTTCGTGATGGATGCCTGTCATTTTAGGAAACCTGGCGGATATCCCAATGTTTAGAGTGCAGAGAGTGCTCCTGGGTGACCTCATTTGAGCAAAAGTACCCAGAATGATGGGGGTTCTAGTCATTTTATCTTGTCTTCACTGAGTAAGCATGTAAATTATAATGCTGTTAAGGGAAAACAGTTTACATAAATTGTGCGTGAACTAAGTGCCTGAGCTATCTGCACACCTGTATTTAGGCTCTTGCCCCGTTGTGATGGCGTGTGAATAACGGAAGGTTGTTTGCAGCCTTTTGTGGTTGGTTTTCATCTTGTCTGAAATGAGCAGAAAGATGCATTACAGCTGTCAGTTGGTGAAAAGAGATTTCAAACACCTTAAAGACCGTGCAGCTGTAATTAGAAATGTAACCTCCTTCCCCTGCGTGTCAGGATTTCTGTGCAGAACGATGACAGGACTTCTTAAGGAATGGTGCTGGTGCTCAGTAGATATAAAGAACTTCAACAAAACCCCCTGTAAAGCGACTGATGATTTATCACCCCTCAGTACATTGGTTCTCACTTATGAAAGATGTGGGGATGTGAGGGGAGAGGAAGGAAACAGCATTTGTGCCTTTCTGTTTTCTTGTCAGTGACCACAGATTACAAATACACACAGTTCTTAAATACCTGTGCCTACCTGAGCACAAAAGAGTTGCAGAACGTTACCAGCGCCGTGGTTACTGGCTGTACCTCTACCGTGTTTCTCTCTGCTTTCCAGCAAAGCTTGGTAGATCGGTCTAGCTGTCACGTCTCCTCCTGATCCTTTTCCATTGCAACTGCAGCAGTCCCCAAGCCCTCACGTAGATGACACGAGGGTCAAGCCTGAAGGTTTGGCCTCACGGGCTTTGCAATCTAAGGAGAACATGTTCAGAAGTGGCCAAGTGACAGAGGGCCCGCTCGCTGTCAGTGGCATATTGACCCAAGTCTTTCTAAAGGTATTCCCATGTCTAAAGCTGAAGAACACCTGCTGACCCTACAGCCACACCTGAGCACCCCCCTTAGGATCCTTTAAAAGGTGTGCTGGGGGCCAGATGCAAAGAGGTAAAGGTACTTAATGCCCTCGGGCATTTATGTGCAGCCCAGAGAGCTTAGCTGCATCCTCGCAGGCTGAAGAAGTCTGTGCCACTGACCCCTGGGCATGTCAGGATATGTCCTCGGTGGCCAGCACGTGGGTCAGTGAGGGGTTTTGCAGCTGGCCGAGCAGTAAGGTATTTACGTAACTCGGATCTTTTCATTTGGCTGCGCAGTGCCTAGCTGTATTAGTGCCGGTGTAAGAAATGGGGATCACTTGGTAACTTCTCACTCGTCGTGTTCTGGTACCTGGCTGTCGTGTTGTCATGGATATGGATAAGGACATGGCTAGTGAAGAGGTGCTTGTTGCTCCAGGGCTCCGGCAGCCACGGCTTGTGATGCAGCTCGTAACATTGAAGAAGAGCACGGAAGGGACAGAGGAGAGGTGGCAGGTGTTGGGGTTGAACTTGCAACTTGTTCCCATTCTAATTTACACTTCTTCCCGTGCCGTTGTCTGTTATCTCCTTCTCTCCTCATGATCTAATTTATTACAGTAGGCAGGATTTGTTCACCTTTTGCCTGAGAAAAGCACCACAGATTGGCAGAGGGATGACAAATATGTTGGGTGATGGACTCTGACCCTCTTCAGACCTTCCAGCCCCATTCAGATCACAGCTGAGGCCAACCCGGACAAGGCTGGGACCTCAGGAACCTGTGAGCCCTGCGATGCCTGCGAGAACAGCCCTGGGCAGAGGTCAGCTGGAGAGGTTGGGGAACAAAATTAAAAGTCATAATAACATTTTGAAACATCCTTGGACCCATTTCTCCCTGGAAAGCTTAATAACAGCCATGACCCGTTAATAGCAGTTCAGGGCACCAGAGGGAGGACCTGGCTCCCATGGACTGTGCGGTTCTCAAGGTGCCTGTGTCAGAGGCAGCACGGAGTGGGGACGGGAGCGGAGCTGATTGAGGCCGAAATCTCAACACTGGTGATTTTGCCCCATCCTACATGGCCGGGAGTACAGATTTCTCACTGGAGTCGGGGGCGCAGCAGTGTAAGCTGCAGCCTGGGACACTGTCGGGAGATGCTGGCGTCTCCCTCGGCGTGCGCTGGTGCTCCTCTTGGCAGGCCACGGAGCGGAGACAAGAGATGAGGCAGGGGCTGGGGGAGTTTTGTTTACTTTCTCACTTGAGACAGAGTTTTATCTTGCTTGTTGAAACAAGCACCTGTGATGGGTCAGAGCTGGTGTTCAGCTTCATTCAGAGTAATGGCACAAGACGGGCCGAGACGTCTTCCCCAAGTTTGCCTGGCCACGGGGGCAGCTCAGCCCCTCCTCGCTGTCTCCAATGCTTCTCTCCCCATCTCTTAACCTCCAGGACAAAAGCCACCCGTAGCGACACACCACCCAGCCTGGCAGTTTGTGAGCTTGCCAAGCTTTGCTTGACCGCAACGCTAGTTTTCTCCCCAGCTGGAAAGCACGTGCCGCTTGTACCTGCCCATGAGCTACAGGGAAGGATGCAGCTCCTGTGCGGAGCTGAGTAGAAGGTGCATGCAGCTCTGCCGCCCTGGGAAACATCTCTCTGCTCCACTGCTTTTATCAAAGAGATGGAAACTTGTCACATTCTCTCTGCAACAATATCTGACATTATCCAAGCAATTTGCCCTTGGTGTGTTTCCAGAAATAGTTAGGCCTACAGTAGACACGGGTGACATCTGGATGCATTACTGTTGTTCAGAAACATACAGTAAACAAGACAGGATCTATTGTTTAAAGGTTATTTCAAAAGACTCCTAGTGAGTTATCTGGCCGTGCAATGGGGAAAGCCTTAATGGCACTGTGATAATTGCCTTTTTCTGAAGGACATTTTAGAGGCAAGTTACCAGAAACCCAAAAGCAAGTCTCAGCCCATCCCCGCCAGGCCAGGGACCTGATCCAACCTGAAAACATGAGGAGTTTTTCTCTTTACTTCAGTGCTGGTCGAATCAAGCCCGGGAAACGTGCGTCGGGCTGTGGGAAGAGCAGGCTGGGGGGCACAGACGGGGGATGCAGGGGAGACCACCACCGGTTCAACAGTAAAAAAAAGTCTCAGATCCGCATAACAGGGCAGCAGTGTTCACATCAGCAGGGAGGAGGAGAGAAAGAGTCCTCCCCGGGGCTTTGAAAGGAAAATAAATGTCTTTAGCAGTGGGTAAAGCAACCACTTCTGAGCACCTGAGATGAGGGTGGGAGGCTCTGCAGGGAGAGGGGGGCTGGCAAGGTCTGCCAGCGCTTGGAAGGCTCAGCGAGACCGCTGTAGGAGACACTCTGCAGCCCACATCTTTATTCATCATGTCCTTGTTCAGTTAATAGCCTCCTTATAAAGAAAAGAAAACGAAAGAAAAAGAAGGGCGAGTGAATTTTTGGCAGAAGCAAAGTGCCAGCCATCATCCCCTTCCCTCGCCTAGGTGACAAGGATGCTGCTCCCATGTGGCAGAAGGGAAGAGATGTGGCTTTGCTGTCACTCACACCGGCCTTACATCTGCACGCTCTCCTGGCAGAAATCACTCCTGGCTTCTTACCTTGGCCCCAGGGCAAACAGAATTGATTCTCATCATTAATTTCATGCCCCCCGGAGAGCCGTGATGGGGAGGAAATCACGTCACGGTCTCCCACATCTTTCTTTCGGTTTTGCCACTGATTTTCTCTGAGGGGAGGTGGGGGGGCGAGATCAGGGGGTGCCCACGGAGTCCTGGAGCCAACGGGAGCGCTCTGCCCGCAGCGGGACCATCCCATCCCGGGCGCTGGCTCCAGCCCTCCTCTTCCTCATCTGGTGCTGCCGTGAGGCTGTGTCAGCGCTGCAGAGGAGCCCTGGCAGCGGGTGCCGGCAGAGAGCTGTTCAGAGCTGTTCAGAGCCCACACAACCCAGCCTGCCGCTCCCTATCTGCCTTCTCCCTTCTGTTCAGCTGCTGGTGCTCCAGCCCTGCCCTCCCGCGGGTCAGTCACTGACAGATCAATTACAAAAACTTAGGTGGTGAGCTAACCATCGGAAGCTGCCAGCCTGAAAAACAGGCTTTGGTGAAAAAGCTTGTAGGGTTTTTTTTAAATTGCCACTGAACTCCAGCTTAGGCTCTTCTAAGGCTGCACTGGTTGGCCTCTCTTGGACAGGGGATAAAGGAGATGATCTTCTCACTAGGCGGGGGATGAAGCCCTCCGCACTGTCAGCTTTAGGCATGGCTTTGAGGCCACGCTCTGGCTTTTCTCTAGGTACAAGTTCATCAAAGGGTCTGAGCCACAGAAGCTCATAAGCTCATTATATTGGGGGAATTGCAAGCAGCGGGCGTGCCACACAGCTGGGATTTCCTTCCTTTCTGCTGGAGGGGACTCTTAGCAAACTGGAAGGAAAAGTCCTTTGTGGTTTCATTTTTTCCTGTGCAGAGCGGTCCCTTGTTCCTCAGCTGCCTGAAAATCTAGGCTGGACCATAATGGACAAAAGTGGCCTCTTGTAGCACTGCCCGTTCCGCTCGGACCTGCAGAGCTGGCATCAGTCAAAGCCAGACTGTCTCTTTACTCACTGAGAGTTTTTGACTGTTTGAGGTTAAAGGGGAAAACACATCAGCATTGATGAAAGGAAACTGGCTGCCTGGGGGAAGATAAATACCCCGATTGCTGGGTGATGTGGCTGCTTTGAAACCCCCTGGGGACCACCGCAGCCTTGTGACGGATTCAGAAGTCGTCGTCTCCCCTGACCTCTCCCCAGTTCGGGTCACTTCAACTAAAGCAGATCAAAATGTCTCGAGATTCAAAGACTTGTAAACCAGCACTGATCACAGCAGAGAGATGTCTTGGACTTTGTTGTAGAAGATGATATACGGGCTCCATCGAAGTGGGTATTTGCTGCGATGATGCAGGAGCGTGCCTGGAGACAGAGGGAGTTCACAGGCAAGTGCCAGACGAGTCCCCAAAGCGGCTGCATTACAGCGTGCAAATCGCAGGTCTGCTAAAGCGTCCACTTACAGGCACCGTTTCCCGTGAGAAAAATAACTTACCTGCAAATAGCTTTGCTCATTTTTATTCCCAATATTCCACCTTCGCCCCTCTGGGTTGTTTGGGTTTTTTCCCTAGGAAATAATACAGTATTTTCTGGGGTGAGGGGCAGGGACAGTGCAATCCCTGTACAGAGCTCCTGTTCTGAAGCCCGCGTTTGCCTCCCCATTTAAGCAGAGGATGTTGCTTGGGCTTTGCCATGCGGTTTACATCTGGATTCCCTTTGCTCTCAGTGTGGATTTGTTTTAAGACCCGTCGTGGGTCTTCCTGCCTGAGCTTTGGCAAACCATTAACTCTCTTCTTTTTTGTTGCCTGCCTTCATCGCTAGATTACAGCTTGCGCGGTGCAGGGAGGCTCTCCCTAACGGGTGTCTGCCTGCGTTGCCCCTGCAGGCAGTGATGCTCGTTCTTCCTCCTGGTTTCCCACCCTTGCATCCTCAGAACAATAGTGTGCACGTTGTCACTCTTTAGTTAACACACTATGCATGAGTTACGTGGCAAGGCATGATGCCTTTTGTGGCAATCCAAGCTAAACTCCCCCCTGGGCAGAAAATACAGTATGGAGGCTGCCAGAGGCTCAGTTTTGAGCAAGTGCTGCAGTGCCCCGGCTGCGGGAGGGTGGCCTAGGAAATGCACGGCCTTGCTGTTGGGGATCTCTGCCTGTCTCCCTCTACAAGCCAGTGCGAGCAGGGCTTTACAGGGATGCCATTTATAAGGCTCTCATGTGGAAGGAAAAGGAGGTGTCTTGGTTTGATTGGTGTCGCCTGCTGGGTAGCTAAGCCCTGGAAAGATTAGTAGTGGGATCTGGGGAAAAATAGCCGTGCTGCAAGAGTGGGAGCGGAGTTGGGAGGGGAAGGATAATAAGTGTTGATTTGGGTTTGCTGTTAGGAGAATTTTGTGGGTTTATTGTTATATTACACAGAGGAGGGGCTGGGGGAATAATTCAAACTTATGTCTGTCCCATGGGTTTCCTTTGCGACTCCTTTCCTTGTGCAAACAGGGACAGGCAAAAAGCCGCGTGGTTTGGCCGCTGCCCGTGGCCACAGCTCTCCCGAGAGCGTGCCCCTGGCAGAGAGCGGGGCCAGCCCCCCCTTCCCCACCCAAACGCATTAAAGCGCTTGAAAGGTGTTTCTCAAACCCCTCCAGGTGACCCCTCCGATCCAGCTGCCCCCAAAGCCATTTTTCTCAGCGATTGCGCCGGAGCCGAAGGTGTACCCAGAGAAGGGCAGCTCTGGTCTGCAGCGCCGGGCGCTGGCACTGCTGAGCTCGCTCTGGCTTGGGCAGAAGCTCTCAGGGCATTCGGCACCTCGGGGACACAAACCCCCTGTGCCTAATTCTGGGCTGTAAGGAGTGCCGGAGGTGCCTGCCGTGCAGGGCGTCGCAGAGCAGAGGAGCGGAGCGGGCTGAGCTGCAGCCGGGATTTCACCCCGGGGGCTGCCGCGTCTTCACGGCTGCTTCAATCCGGGTTCGTGAGCGGGAATGATCTTGGCTGCTCTTTGCAATGGAGGCCTGCTTGGTACCCCCTCTGGCCAGCGCTGGATGTGACATCCCATGGGCAGGCATAGCCCCCTGAGATAAAGACAAGCATAATATGTATGCAATTAATATTAGACAGTCCCAGCTTGCTTTTTCTGATTTGCAACAGTTTAGCGTTACTGTCTTCTCAAGAGTTATTCCTGATTCTCACGGTAGCTCGTGGGAGCAGATTCAGCCCACAGAAAGTGGGGTTTTCTTGGTTGCACATATTTTCCCTTGTGTTTCTGGCATCACATCTTTGTTTTTGTTGTATTTTTAAATCAAACAACATAGGTTATAGAAAACACAAGACTGTGATACTGGTTTCTGAGAAACCAAGCGCTGATCTTACTTGCTTTCTGGATACCTTTGTAAATATTATGTTATATTGTTGAATGTTAGGATTGGCAGACAAAGAATTGGTCTTTAAAATACTGTCTGACTTGATTGATAGTAAATATAAAGCACGAATATTGCTGGGCTATGGCAGTACTGTTGACTACAGAGGATTAGAGTTGCCCAGCCTCAGAAATGCGTAACACTGGCACGCTGTTGCTGTAGCCAGAGCTTGGGTTTTGCTCAAGAAGAGAAGATTTCCAAAATTCAATACAGATGTGAACGTTTGCAGGAACCTGAAAAGAAAAAGTGCATTGTTTGATACGAATGCTAACATTGCCACGTAACCCGAATATCACAATCTTGTGCAATTTCATGATATCCTAATTAAACCAACCAGAAGCGGAACTGAAGCATCCTGTGATCACAGCAGAAATTCCTGGGCTCCCACGCGCTGCCCGGTCTCTCCGCTGTCAAGCCCAGGAGCAGCGGCAGCCAGGTTGCAGGGTGTTTTATTAAAACAGGCCTGTGGTTTGAGACAGCAGTGAATGTATTCCCGGTTCCCAGAGGAGACCTGTGGTCTGTTTAACCTTGCGAGGGGCATCTCCTGCAGGCAGAGCTCCATCGCGAGTCGGGCGCCTGCGTTTCGATGAGCTGTGTGGTCTGCGAACCAGGCACAGGGCAGTGAAGATGCTCACATTTGCAGGTCTGGGGTTTGTAAGCCTTAAACTTATCTGTTAAGCAGGTTTCTGTATGGTTTACCATTGAGGCGTTAATGAAGTGCTCGTCGTGGTACTGCAGCGTCGGCGTGGCCAGGGTGATGTCTACATAGCTCAGACATCAGCGTAGGTTCAGTGAAAGGTTTTGCTACTTTGGTTATGGGTTCCCAGTTCATCACAACTGCAAGGTTAGCTCTGGGGCAGAAAGTAGTATTTAACAGCATAACATACCTACTTCCCAACGAGTTCAAGCAAACACGGTCAAGTGAAGTGAGCTCGCTCGCCGTGCAAGTGAAGAAAGGTGAAATTCAGCTGGGAGTCGGGAGGTGGAGTGGGGCAGCGCTGAGGTGTGAGTCTCCTCCTGCTTTCCAGGATGGATGGAAGCATTTCTGCATGCGCATCCCTAGGGGATTACACGACCTGACCCCCCGCCCCGGGGCTGCGGGAAGCACAGCCCATCCCACAGCAAGTACAGCTGCTGGTGGTGCCCTGGCCTGTCCGCCTGTCAGCAAGGCCAAGGAAGGGCTCACACACTCAGGGGTGATTCAGAGTGCTGGTCTAAGGCTTGGCTTTCAAAGAGAAGCTACTTGGCGTTTTCTAGTCCTTTGAGGTGCCACAAGTCAGGCATCATTTAAGTGAGGAAGGCAGAAACTGCAGCCTGCTCGGGAAGATGCCGGCACTGATCTGCTGCAAACACGAGGAGCTGGGGAGTGCAGAGCCTGATGCGTGCAGGCATCAAACACCAGCAGAAGTGGTGGGAGCGCCCTGCCCCGCCAGCCTTGCCTGCCTCAGTTTCCCGTGCCGTTCGGTGCCGGCGGTAGCATTGCTTTGGCTCCTGGCGATGGCGAGAAGATGGGAGAGCGAGCATGCGGGGGGAGCACAAAGCACCGCATCGCTCTCAAGGGCCTCTCTAGCATCAAGGAGTCATTTCAAAGGCAGGGGTTGTGTTGTCCTAATGCTGACGCTAGGCAAAAAGATCCATCACGTGTTTTGATTTCTGAAAGATGCTGTCCCTGGGAACAGTCGATATTGCAAACATTTGATCCCAGCAGCTCTGTTAAGCCCACATGGTTTTGAGTAGAGCAATTTGTGTGAAGGTTTTCTCTGTTTCTTTATTCGCCTCATGACAGTTGTCAGCTGAGCTGTATGAATTACTTTATCTTTTCCGCTTTTTTGCTTATGATTTTGTTGTTGTGGTTTTTTTTTTTTTCCTCTGAGTTAAATCTTTCCCTCTCTCATCTCCCAGGAAAAGCTGTAACAGAATTAAGGTGAGGAAAAAAGGAAAATTTACTGGAGCTGGTTCAGCCTAAGCTGCCAAGAATCTGAAAATTACCCTCTCAGACAGGTCTGTATTAATTCCCCTGATGCAGCAATGATAAATCCTTATTAAAAAGGATAACATAAGGAGATTTTACTGCCTGTAGGAAAACTCCTGGTCACAAGCAATGAGGAAGCCCATCACCCTCTTGTTCATCATCAGAGTGGTTTGCAAATGTGCGTGTCCTTCCGCACGAGCCGCGATGCGGGCACCAGCCTGAAGTGAATGACGTTACGTTGTTCAAGGCACGGATATGAAGCAAGGCAAGCCCCATGTCCCCACGTCCTGTGGACATTGACTCTGCATTGGCAGCAGCACTAAATCTCTGCAGATTCACTGCTTGCACCCCGTCTCTCTGGAAGTCCAGCCCTGGTAGCACCATGCAGACAGTAATTTAGATGAAGCAGGTTTTGGCCTCTGACCACGTCAAGTGGCATGAAGGTGCGTGTCTCACTCACCGTGCCGACGAGAGGGGGGCTGTGAGGGCTCCTTCCCTCCCCACCTGCAAATGCAACTCGTGCCCCACACAAGCGATGGGTCAGGCAGGGCAGGGAGCGCAGTGCTAGAGGCAGCCTCACATGCCAGTCCTTAACATTTAAGCGTTATCTCCAGAATCAGTGAGTTCTCTCTCTCCTCTTCACTTCTTTATTCATGCACCATGCTACCTTGCTGGGCTGGAGTGGGAAAAACACTCTGCTTGCTTCTTGTTACACAGGCTGAACCTGAGCCTTTGCCAGAGCAATGTAAAGCTGTAGCTATGGAAACTCCCTACCCTTTTCTGTGATTTTTTTTTTTTTTTTAAGGCAGCAACATATATCTCTTTGGAGATCCCAGGTGGGGCTGCTGGTGCCTGAGCGGTTGTTCAGGCAGCCCCGAGGGCTTGTCTCTGGGAGATGCTGGGTGGTCGCAGCCAGCACCCCGAGGAGTCACCCGGTGTCACGCAGCAGCAGGAGCTGGAAGCACAGACCCAGGTCACGCTGCAGGGAGTCTGTGTCACGAGGGCAGTGGAGCGGGGACTGATGAGGAAGAAGTGGGTTGCATGGAGAGCCGGAGCCCAGGGAAGCTCAGGAAGCGGCGTGTGACAGCGGGGTGCTGGGGGGACAGCGTGGGGCTGCCAGAGATGTCACCGGCTGTCAGCTACCCACCCACAGCCCGGGGGGGGGGGGGGAGAGGCAAGGACAGAGGGGTGCTGGTCCCCCTCCTGCCCATTACTGCAGCTGAATGGAGGGTGGTCCCTGCAGCTCTCAGGTTACTGCATTTAATGAGCACCAAGGAAATGGTTCTCCCTGCTGCCTCCACCCCAGCCTGTTGGGGTGGGTGAATTCTGAGCAAATGAGAGCGAGTTGTGCAGCTCACAAAGACTTTAATCTGCCAAGGATCTTCCCGTCCCGCGGAGCTGTGTTCATACCTCTTGGAAATGCAAAGCTGTTGGATTTACTGCTTACTGGAAATCTACACTGTACGTGTCCTTCCTTCCCCAGCCGCTGATCGATGGCTCATCTGCGTCTCAGGATCGATGGCTCATCTGTGTCTCAGGACATCTGCAGGGGCCACCGGGTCAGGTGTGGGGACTCATCCTTCCCAACCACCGGCGCAGGGGGTGGAAGGAGAGTGGAGCTGAGCCCAGCTCGCTGCTTACCCAGTGCCTGACCTGGGGGAAGCCACCTTAGTCTGGAAATGGGCTGATATTTGATAGCTTTCAGGCAACCTAGCTTCAAAAGCAGAGCCTTAACCAGCCCAGGGCTCAGTTTCCCTGTCTGTGAAATGGGTATTGGCATAGCGATGCTTTCCCTCTTGGGCACGGTACTGCTTCATTTGCCAGAGCCAGGGAGAAGCCGGGGCCAGGGCTTTAGCTCAGATGTTGCACAAAGGCTGAATGTGCAGCTGGGGCTGGCCGCTGGCTGCGTCGGCTGCTGCTCTTCTCGGTGCCGCGCAGGGGTCTGCGTGGCTTTGTGGTTGCCTAAGGCAAAAGCTAAAAGGTGCAAACACGAGCTTTGAAGCATGTAGCGTTTCTAATAGCACAGGGCTGAATCCCAGCAGGGCTGACTCAGTCCATCTCCCCCAGGCCAGTTGCTGCAATGCCTTTCCATAAGAATGAGGCTCCGTGCGGACACCACTGCACGGCCAGAGCCAACGAATCCCTGGAGCTAAAGCAGCCACTGTTGGGAGGGCCACCATGAGAACTGCTGCTCCTGTTGCTTTGCATGGCCATCAGAGGGTACCAAGACCTCGGTCTCCCTCTGCGCAGTGTCCCTGGCCCGTAAGAGCCTTGTCCTCCGGACGGTCGTGGATGGGAGTGCCGGACCCATCCCAGCTGCGGTGCCGGTGCCCCTGGGGCCAGGAGGCAGCTCCAGCTCCCAGCCAGGGTTGTAATCTGCTGAGAGCTCAGCCGGCAACTCTGTGTGAGTCTCTTCCCATCCGCATGCCCCAGCAGTCCCGTCTGAGCCAAAAAACCCTGCTCTCGAGGCATTTGCCGGGAGATGTGACAGTGGAAAAGCTGGTGTGAGCTATTGGTGTAAGGCACCGGGTCCCATGGGGCTCCCCTGGCTGCATCGGGCTCTCGGGGCAGCAGCAGCTGGTTTTCAGCCTGAAGAACTGTCAAAATCCAGGTGAACGGAGCAATTCTGGAAAGACTTGCTCTTTGGGAAGGACAAATTCCCTTTTTTTTCACCTTTGGCGCATCATTTCAGCAGCGTTTTCTGACCATTAAGGCTTTTTGATCTTTCCGCCGGTGCTGCCGCAGACTGTGCCTTGCTGGGGGGCTGAGGTGCGCTCTCCCGTGGGCCGGTGATGGAGAGGGAGCAATGTCTGCTCGGTGAATTGCAGGAAAAAGTGCTGATCAGGAAGAAGATTTATTGATAGTTCTCAGTAAGCTAACACAAGCCTTTCAGTTGGCCAGGGGACATTTCCAGCCTGCAAAACTGCCCTGCTAGAAGTCCCCAGGGTGGGTGGGTGCTCCCCACCCTCTGACTTATTTCCCACTTAGCAGTGATTGCGGTAGCTTATCTCAAGCTGCTAATACCAAAACCTGCTCTCTCTGATGCTAATATCTCAGGCTGACTAAACCATAATTCAAGAGGCGGTTGAATGATGCAGGGTGGAAAGACAGCCTGTCTTTCTTTCTTTTTTTCTTTTTTAAGGAGTTTAGGCTGCTTATGTGTGTTTGGGATTACGGCCTGCTTTCCAGCTGATGTATGGAAATAATTCCTGGTACTTAAGCAGAGTGCGATTGTTTGGGCAGTGAAAGGTGGGATTGGGGAGGGTAAAACCCTCTGGTGTGGTTTCACAGCAGGTCTCAAATCCTGACAGGGACCGGCTGGCCGCGAGCCCCTGCTGCGGCAGCTCACCGTGCGCGGGGTCAGACCCGGAGGCGAGTCTATCACGTCCGCACCGGTTCCTTCCTTGGGCCCGGTTTTTGGGTTTACCTCTCCTGGACTGATGCCAGCGTAGGGCTGGTGTGCGGGGATGCGCTGCTGGGCAGCGCCGAGTCACCAGCATCCCTATCGATGTCGCTAGCGTCCCTGTCCATGCTTTCGGGATGTGCTCTGTACAGTTCTACAGAGGACCAGAAGGGCAGAGCAGGGTGAATATACCCTGCTTTATCCCAGGCGATGCTGAAGTGTCCGCAGACACCTGCCCTCGTCCCTTTGGGACAGAGATAGCAGCACCTTTGGGATGGCCCCAGGGGCACTGGAAGGGGACGTTCCCGAGGGCAGCGCACACACTGTCCAGGTGATTCAGCGTTTTCCCCCATCCTTCCCCAGTGGCACCACTGCACTCCATTTAGCATCTGCAGTCATTTAAATTCATGCCTGGAGTTCTGCTTAGTAAGCCTCAATGCCGCTTTGATGAGCTGTGCAAATATTATTTTTCATTAGGCGTGATTTGGTTGTATTAAATGACATTATTGCCTCATTATTGCAGAGCACATATTCCCTCTCGTGCGCTGCTGGGGCAGGCGTCCCCTAGATCGATGCGCTTTGAAGGCAACCTGCTTAAGTGTGCTGAAAATTCAGATGGCTCACTAAGTGCCAATCTCTGTTTTAAAAACTAATAATGGTAGTTGGTGGGAGGGGTTCCCTCATTGTCCCGTGAACTTCTGCTTTTTTTAAGCTTCAGGAAAACCCGAAATTCGGAGTGGCTGTTGCTGTATGATCTATCTCCCGAATAGCCTGGGCCTCCTTTGCTGGGTTTCGTTGCCGATGGGCTGCTCTCGCACAAGGAGCACAGCCTGGCTGCTCTGGCAGTGCCACCGCTAGCAGGGACACCTGCAGGGTGACGAATACGGTGTGTCCTCAGCACATGGAAAAAGCTTATACAACTTAGCGGAAAAGCAGTGGCTTTTCTAGGAGTTTTTGGGCTGCTGTGCAATATTTAACAAAACACTTCGGATTATAAAATTCTGTTTTTTAATGATATATAATATCATTATTATATATCATTGTATCGGATGATAATAAGAGCAGACAGAAGGGGCGGGTCACTGTGACATTTGACTGTCCCCGTTCCCCGTCTCAGCCTGGCCATCGGCACTACTCCAGGAGCGCTGGAGGAGCATTTCTGGCTGTAAAGGGCTGAGCTGAGAATAGGCAGAGAGGAGAGGAACGGTCCCCGGCCCCTCCAGTCCCCTGGAGGAGTTTATCGTGGGTTATGATTGATGCAAATACAGGGGATACGTCCCTGTATCGTCCCGACGCTCATCTTGCATTAGCCTGATGTACCTCCAGGTTTAATTCTCACTGCCAGGGCACTAAAACCAGCACGAGAGAGCACCGAGTCGGTGCCTGCAGGCAGAGAGGGCTCTCTCGCACCCCAGCTCTCGTCACCTTTCCATGGCCATGGTGTTGTCCTCCTGCCCTCGGCCGTTCCCAGGCACCCCGTGAGCCCCTGGTCCCCAGCACAGCCTGCCCTGAGCTGCCATCCCAGCCCTGCCCAAGCCGTGCTGTGCAGCGCCGGAGCCTGGAGGTGGCCGGGATCCTCTTCTGCAGAGCTCAGCACTATTCCAGCCACGTCCTATCTGCTGAATAATTTATCAGGCACTGTGTATAGATTGCCTTTGAAATGTGTTGTTTCTGGTCTGGACATCAGTGGGAGCTGAAGTATCGGGGTCTGTCCCAGCAGGCAGGAGGACTAGGGGTGCGTTAGTGGGGAGGGAGGGGGAAGCCGCAGGGGTCACTGCAGGCTTAGCTGAACCACGAGTGACCTCTGTAAGGGTATTGGTGACCTCTGTAATTGGCTTCAAACCAGGTAACTGCTCTAAGGCCACCAGAAGGGGACATGCAGTTTCAGGTGGGTGTGAAATGTTCTGCTCCCTGTTCTGATTTGTCGTTTAAAAGCCCACGGCAGTGTTACAGCCTGCGCGTGCTGGCCCAGACCTGGCTGCATCTCCCAGGCGGTG
Organism: Aptenodytes patagonicus; assembly: GCF_965638725.1. Classification (NCBI taxonomy): domain Eukaryota; kingdom Metazoa; phylum Chordata; class Aves; order Sphenisciformes; family Spheniscidae; genus Aptenodytes; species Aptenodytes patagonicus. The sequence continues at coordinate 8,813,880 of NC_134966.1, read as the reverse complement.
GAGCCCCCTACGATGTGCCATAGACCCAATTCCAAAAAAATCTCTCTTATTCCAGGGACTATCAACAGTGGTGCAAACCCCCATTTTCAGGGTAGGGAAACCACCTCCCGAGCGCAGGAGCCGCTCTGCAAAGGGCCGGTGTCCGCGCAGAGATGGGGGCGAGCGCAGTCCTGGCAGGTGCAGATGGGAGGATGGGGCTGCTGGGATCTCTGAGCCATCTCCAGCACCCAGGAGGACCTGCCTGCTGTGGATCAGCCCGGGAAATTGTGAGTAGCATTCCCCAAACGGGACAGCAGGGAGTTAAGTACCCTCTGCTCATAAAATGTTCAGAAGAAACTTGGAGTATGGGGGGGCCTGGAGTTACAGGTGGGGGGGTCCCACACGGGAAGCACTTGTGCTGATACGGGGAAGCACTGATTGATGAGACGTGTCTCGTCTTGTCCTTGTGTTGAGGAGCGCTCAGATGGTCCAGCCGAAGCGATGGGTCTGCAGGCACCAAGCCCCCACATGCCTCTTCCCCAGCCCACCCGCGTCAGGCCTGGCTGTTTAAATCCCTGCTGTTTATGCAGAGCATCAGCCCCCAGGCCAGGAGTGCTGCTGTCAGGAGGAAGAGAGAGAAAGCAAACAAAAGTGATGCAGGCCTTCTGCTTAAAGTGTTTTTCATATGGAAAGCCACATTCTCCGCCTGTGTTTCTGGCAGCTGCCCTCTCCGCTGGCTCCGTAAATGCAAAGTCTTCTGCTGGCACGCTGCCCGGCTGTTCCTAGCAGCCCGGCTCTTATTCATTGACTGGGTAGGATTACAGGAACTGGGGGAAATGCAGAAATAAGGCTGTATTTGCCACCAAACTGTTTTTGGCTTCTAACTTATTTGCTGCTTTCCCACCTCCCAGGCTGGTGGCTGCTGGCCGGGCAGTGGGCTTTCCATCACCCCGATGCTCTCCGGGGTTTACCCTTGGGCAGAGCCATGGCGCTTATGTGGCACCGGGGTGACAACAGGGGAGTGTAAGCCAGGCTCACCCTGAAGCTTTGCAGCATCAAGGGCCCAGATCCAGTCTCCCGGCCAGTTTATTATAGTGTGATTTCTTGTTATTCTGGGCCAAGGTCCTGGGCCCCGAATGCTGCCTGCACCCAGCTCCAGGGCAGAAAGCAGCAGCAGCAGCAGCAAGACCCAGCGGCTCGGGGAAGCGGCATCTCAGAGAGCCGGCATCACTCGCGTGCTCTCCTGTTTCCCCGGCCTCTTGCTGAGCCTTTTTCCTTTCTTCTGAAGTGGGGCTTGGTCAGAAGTGTCGGCATCAGGGTTCGTTGTGCATCGATGAGCTGGGAAATGGCTGCATTACCCACCCAGGACAAGACCTGCGGAGCTCATGACCCTCCACCACAGGGGGTTAGACTCATGGCCCCCCGCAGTACACAGCTGCTTAACCCCCAGTTTCCACATAGGACTTAATCTTCCCAACCTGAACGTCCTCCCCGTTGAGGTCCCTCCCTTGGGTCTTCTCCCCAGAGCGATGCAAACTAGCTGACCCACCACCAGCCACCGCTCGCGATACTCGGAGGAGGGTCAGTGCCAGCAGCATGGGGACCCTGCCCGGGGGGCCGTGATGGTGTGCAGGGTCGCTCCCCCCTTGGAGGCCCTTCCCGGGTGCGGGAGGACACCCACGCACGGCAGCAGGGCTCGGCGCAGAAACAACTCGGCCAAGCACACAGCACGGCCAGGGATGTGCTAGTGCAGAGCAGAGCCAAGGCAAGGCAGGATGGTGTTACTTCAGGACACAGTGCTGGCCTCCTCCGCTCCCTGGGAAGGGTGGGGTGAGTTTTTCTCCTTTTTTCTCTCCTTTTTCCATCTTGGCCATTTGGAAGTGCAGGGCAGAGCTGATCCCCGCTCCCCTCTGCACATGTGAGACCACCGTTGTGATCGGCAGAACAGCTAGGACGAGGGCCAGAGGTCTCATGCAGAAGGTTTGAGCTGAGTGTCGTTCGAGCGTGGGGTGTTTCTGGCTGTGTGTTTATTCCTGTGTGTTTATTATAGTGGGGGTCCAAGCTCCTGTCTGCTCCGGTGCTGGGGTACCAGGCGTGAGCAATCCTGCCAGCACTCATGGCTGTGCTGCCAGTTGTTGTTTCGTACCTTGTTTGGCTACTTTGTTTAAATCTCCAGCCTCTGGAGTCAGGTGAATAAGGGCAATTCCCAACTTCCTCGTTAAAGAGGGCTGTGCTGCTTCTGGCTGCGGAGCAAGTAGGTCCCAGGGCTGCTGTGGGATGAAGACAGTGCTACAGTAGGACAAACCGTGGGCTACAGCTCTTTGCAGGTAAGACACGGTCTCCTTGTGCAGGCACAGTTTCAGTGGGACAAGGACTCCCTTTTTTTTGGTGCTTGGCGTGACAGCACTTCCAGCTAGTGCAAAGGGCTTTGGGGTGACTGTCTTGCCCTGGGGATGGGCGTAGGGATGGGATGGGATGGGATGGGATGGGATGGGATGGGATGGGCGGAAGCCCCATTCATTTCAAGGTCTGGCCTGAAGATTGCTCTTAACACCTGCGAATCCTAGAAGCTGGCTTAACTGCGCACTTGAGGGTCTCTTAAAGAAACCTTGGAGCGGTCTCCTTAGCAGTCCCCAGGTCTCCTTCTCCCACAGCTTCGGCAGGCAGGGTCCGGTCAGTCCACAGGAGCTGGCCGTGGCTGGAGTGCTCCAGCACCTGGAGCTCAGTGTTTCGGAGCCATGGCTAGCCGGGTGTTAGCTGGAGCCCTCAGATGGGCTGAGCTCAGCCCCCTCGGCTGCTCTGAAGCCTTCCTCCCACGCAGGCTCCCGAGAGGCGCTGGCTGCACAGCCGGTCTGCCCCGTCTCCGCAGAGCCGGCCCAGGAGCGCAGCTGTGAGCAGCTTCTCCCTGCGCTGGGCACCCTCGGTGGTCCAGGGGCCGCATTCAAGATGCTGGCGGGGGGGTGGGACTTGGGATGATTTCTCATCCCCCCCCCCCCCTTCCCCTTTCTGCATTGTCAAGTGCAATTCTGTGCTGTGCCGTTCTCTGTTGCTCATGGGAAGCTGCCCCCGCCCCCCCTCCAGGCCCCGGGGTTGGGCTGCAGCTGGTTGGGAAGGTCCGTCAGTCCCTCGTGGCAGTGCCCAAGCGAGGTGGGGAGCAGAGGCTGACACAGACCTGGCTCCTAGTGAGCAACGCAACCTCAAAGCCCTCGTCCTCAGCCACAGCAGGGATGTGCAGGGGGTGTCAGCGAGGAAAGGAGCCACCGCTCCGGGACTGGAGCCGATGGGACCTCTGCTTGTGTCTTCTCCAGGCTGCAAGGATTAGAAAAGACCATTTTTCTCACACGCTGGGACTTCCCAGCTGCCGCAGGACTGCAGGGCTGGTGCTGCTGTAGCTGCAGCAATAGATGTCCTGGCAAAAGCAGGCAAGCGGCACAGGATTGTCTAAAACCAAACAGCTCATCCAGGAGCAGCCTGTAACAACCATGCAGCGATGTGTCTTCGGTTTGTTGCAGCACGACCTGTCCTTTGCGTGCTGGGAAAGTAAAGCAGGGTGCCGGGGAAGGGGGGAGTGTTGCACCCAAGCTCCCGTCTGCCCACAGTAACCTCAAGAGGCACCATCCCCTGTCACCCCCGGGGCGCTGGGGACCGCTTTCCTACAGCAAAGGGCTCCTGGGCTGGGGGCAAACAGCCTGTGTGGAGTTAACATCCCCCCCGCAGCCCCTTCCCTGCTGTCTGGCAGCGATGGAAGATGTGCTGGGGGCTGGATTTGGATGGGGCAGAGGGGCGGGGGGGGGGGGGGGGGGGGGGGGGGGGGGTGGTGTTCAGGCATCCTCGGTAGCTCGAGGGGTCCTAATGTTACCGAGGGGCGAGGAAGGAGCCAAGCGACCGTCTGCTGGGACCACGTCTCTCGGTGCCTGCGTTCCTAATACCAGGGCTCCTGCATACTTTCTCCAAGACCACAGCGGAGCTGCAAAGCACTTCCTTTTACCAGGATATTTATTACTAAATATATGAATCTGGGAGCCTGTGGAGCGTGAAATTAGGAACAAATGTATAAAGGAGGTCTAGACAGGAATTGTTCTGCTTATGGGCCTCCACATGCTCTGCTTTCCTCCCCCTTTGCACACTGGAGAGTTTAATGGTTCCAGGTACGCAGCTTTAATCAGACAAGTATGTTATGGGAGGAAAAAAAAGAGCGAAATGCAAATGGTCTTGCTCTGGATGGAGTGGTGGCTGCGATGCCACGTCTGGCTGGCTGTGGCTGGACAGAAACTGTGAAAATTGGCTCTGTGCGACCCTCGCTGCCCCCCAGGTTAGGCGGCCGTTTAATTAACCGGCGAGGAAGCCATGGAGCCCTCCCTGCCCGAGCCCTGCCTGCCACCTTTCATCTTGGGCTGGCAAGGAGCTTGCTAAGATGCTGGTCGTCTCTGATGGGTGCAGCGCCTGTCCCTGAGAAGCTGCAGGGCTGAGCCCGGCCACCCCAGAGCCAGGTCCCCTGCCCTGGGCTCCGTGGCAGCACAGTGATTGCAAATGGGAGCAGCGACGGACCCACGGACGAGCATTTCCAGCCAGCTCTGCCAGGCCGGTGCATGCACCCACAGCACCCGGAGCAGCCCGAGGTCTGCAGCCGAGCGCCTCCATCCCTCTTTAAACAGGAACCAAAGTTTCTAAATCACTAATGCATTTTTTGCAAAACCTTCCCCTGACTGTGTTCCTCCCCCCCCCCCCGAGCCTCCTCAGAGTATTTTGCCCAAGGAATGAGGGCAGGATTTGGCCCGGCGCTTGCCCCGTGGCCACGCGGTGCGAGAAGGTGCTCAGATGTCGCTATAAATTACCTTCCCTCCTACAGCGCTGCTCAGCAGCAACATAAAATGTGATACTGCTTTATCCATTCAGCACTTACCCAACTTTAGCAGGACATTAAGCGCCTGAAAATATGCCACAGATTTATTTTCTTTGGAAGCGGGTTAAATCCCTGACAGATACGGTTGCTTTTCCTCGGGTGCTGAAGTAATTTGGGGCTGGGGTGACTGGGGTTTTGTTTTAACCTGATAGCGTGAGCTGGAGGCCAGCTTTGTTAAAGCGCTTGTAGAGTAGGTGGTCAGGGTACAATTTCTCGCTTAATTTATGTTGCTTCTCCTGTTCCCAGCCCGACACTTGCGGCATTAAAGGGCTGCTGGAGCCTTAGCTGCAGAGTGATGCTGGTGTTAGTGCCGCTGTCTGCATAGCTGCTAGCAGGTGTGTGCAGGCAGGTACGTGTCTCCCCAGCATCCTTTTTGTGGCAAAGAGTTTGGTCTTATTCTGTGCGGGACGGAGGGAAGTTCAAGCCTTCCTGTGAGCTCTCGGAGCAGAGATGCTCAGAGCAAGACCCGTGCTGGCGTTGCAGGGCTCGCGCACTGCGCTTGATGCACAGCATCCGCCTTCTGGGTGAGCCCGGCGGTGCAAGAAGCAGGGACCTTCCACCGCTACCAGTTCTGTTTCAGCACCCAGATTCCTCTAAGGGGAACTCCAGGGAGAGAAGGGTGCTGCTGGTACCCCAAAACGCAAGCGTGGGGCCAAGCTGAGCCACGGCATCTCCGTGATGTCCCCCACGCTTGGTCCCAGCTGCAGCATTTGCTGTGGTGGGAATGAACAGCTTGGCCGAGGCTGTCAGAAGCATCGTCCCGGGGTGCCCCCGCAGCCTCCCCAATACTGTGGCTTGGCTGTGGCGAAGGCGAGGAGCTCGGTGCCTCCTGCGGCGGGCAGACACATCCCATACCCCAGCTCACTGCTCAGGGAGGGGAGAGCGCCTGTCCCTGCAGTCATTAAAAGCTCACTTAGCAGCTCCAGTTATTCCAAATTAAAATACCACATTGTTTTCACGGGGGAAAATGGATTATAGGCTCGGAGAAAAATGCGTACGGCTCAGAAATCCTTACTGCAAAGCTCCTTCTCCCATCACTGAAGCTCTCTGCCACCGGGCAGGAGCCAGGAGGGTGCCCTGAGTGCCACGGGCACTGGGCAGAAGGTTTTATTTCCCTTGGGTCCCCCCTCCCGCAAGCAGAACAGCCCAGTGTGACCCCAGAGCTGCTGCTCACTAAGTCTCTCACCCATCGCATGAAGCTTTCTTTATCCCTCTGCACCTGCAAGGTGGCATTTAGGGGGGACAGGGACTCCCTGATGGCTTTCACAGGCAGCCAGTGCCAGGATCTGGCCCGATCCTGCCCACCACCTCCCACAGAGCCCTCCTGGTTTCTAGCCCCCTGCAAACAGGGGTGAGCTGAGGGTTTGGGGACCTGCTGCCCAGTGCATCGCCCAGCGCCAGCCTCACCCCGACCCCCACCACACCCCGTCACCCCATGTGCTCTCTTTTGCAGGCTGTTAATGGAGAAGAGGGCGGATGACAGCCGGGACTGTGGTCATCACAGGTGGAATATTAGCGACTGTCATTCTACTTTGTATCATCGCCGTCCTCTGCTACTGTAGGCTCCAGGTAAGGCTGGGGGGGACGCGGCCCGAAAGGGTGCTGCGATGGGGAGGGGAGCTGCGGGCAGCCCGGCGTCCCCTGCCTGCCAGTCCCCAGGGCTGGCGTGCACGGAGCAGCCCCTCAATGACAGGGTGGGCAGTTTGGGGTGCCGGCTGAGCCCCGGCCCCGTGGGGCCATCCCATTTCAGTACTACTGCTGCAAGAAGGATGAGTCCGAGGAGGACGAGGAGGAGCCCGACTTCGCTGTGCACTCCCACATCCCGCCGCTCCACTGCAACCGCAACGTAGTGCTGACCAACGGCCCGTCCCTCTACGCCTCGTCACCCTTCGGCAAGAAGCCGGCACCGAGCCGGCCCGGCTGCCCCGGCTGCGCGCCGTACGAGCCCCCCACCTTCTTCCTGCAGGAGCCCCCCGAGGAGCTGCACAATGGGGGCGACCGGGTGAGCTACAAGACGGTGAGCCAGGAAGATCTCGACCTGCCGGTGAGCGTGGCCAACCTGCAGGCGCTCAACCCCAACCGGCTCTCGGCCATGCGGGAAGCTTTCTCCCGCAGCCGCAGCATAAGCACCGACGTGTGAGGCGCTGGCTGCCCGCCCAGCCCGGAGCATCACATCGCGCCTCGCCGCTACCGATGGGGGTTTTTAACAGCGGGGAGAACTTTTTGAAATTCGTGGAAGCGTTTTGAAAAAGAAAGAAGAAAAAAAAAATCGAATGTATTTCTACGTTCTGTAGGCAGAGACGTGCTAAATGGCAATATAAAGGGGTAGCAAAAAAATAACCAAAAGGGGAGCGAGGGGGAGGACGGCTGCAGCTGGGACGCAAGGTTTTCTAGCACTGCGTTGTGGTTTTTTTTTTTATAAGGAGGATTTTGATATTGTGCATCCTTTTATACAGAGTAAACACCTCCTCCTCAACATTCGGCTGGAGCGCTGAGTGAGGACAAGCAGGTAATGGGGCACAGGGTTGGCTGCAAAATGGCTCGTGCTGCAAGTCAGCGGGCATCTGCTGCCGTGTCGTGGGGGCACGCTGCAGCCGACTGCTCCGGGCCCTAGTGCGCGCACACGCGCACAGGCACACACACGCACGCACTCCATGGTCCCATAGCAAAGCAGGGCTGCTACTGCCCACCCTTCCGCCACCCCCTCCCGCACCGCTCCATACTGCAGCTGTGCACGCGCGTGTGTGTGTGTGTCTCTGTGCGCACAGCCCTGCCCTATTCCCAGACTGTCTCGCTCCTCAAGTTGGTCATTTATTCCCGGGTGACAGGCGCGATTCCCCTCAGGGTTAGGATGGTCGGTGGGTACACAGCCTGTCCCTGCCACTGGAGCCCCCGGAGCGGCCCCACGGCCCCCGCCCCCGATGGAGATGGGCTGGGGGGGTTTGCAAACCCATTGTATTACCTGGCCATGGAAATAACGCACGGCATGGTTTCGGATGGAGGAATATACCTGTAGCCGCCCCTCTCCGACTAATGAGTGGCCCCGCTCCAAATAATGCCATACACGATTTCTAATCGAGGGCTCTGCAAGCTGGGCGAGCAAGAGCATGACCGTGTACGTGCCCGCCCACCCCCTGCATGCACATTTTAACATGCATTTGGGTTTTTTTAATTAAAAAAAAAAAAAAAAAAAAAGCCATGACATTTTCTCCCTATCCAGGAATGTGTCAAAACACTTTAGATTTCGGCAAAGCCACCTTTTTTGCATTTTTCACCGTGCCGTTTCCCACGGCCGGGCAGCCTGGCCGGGGCTGGGGCACCGGCTCTGCCCCAGCTCTGCCGGCCGCCCTAGATCCGTCCAGGACTGCGCTGGCAGAGCAGCAGGCGTGGAGCTGGCCGGGGAGCGTGTCCCTCTGCACTAAACATGCTGCAAAGGAGCTGTTTTGTTAATTCAGTGCACTGGGAGGAGGAATCACTCATCGCAGTGGTGCCTATGTGGGGACTCTCATGCTCTGGTTTCTCCCGGCTGTCTCTATTCCTCCCCTCCAACCTTGCAATACTCACAGTTTGTCTGACAAAACACCGTCTTTCTCCTGGATTGTCCATTATTCAGGTTAAAAGCATCGCGCTGGACTTGGGGACGGCTGGCTCAGCCGCAGCGGAGGATGGACTGGCTGCAAAGAGACTCTAATGGCCTCAGTGCTGTGCTCCGGGTCAGCTTTCCTTTTTAAAAGATGCGATGGGAAGAAAAAGCCATTGCTTCAGCCCCATCGGCTCACAAACACTGTTTGCAGCCCAGCTGGATATTTTACTTTTAACTGCGAGGGCTTTTAATTCCACAGGAAATCTTTTGAAGTACAAGTCAGTCTTTGCAAATGAGTATCTTTGACTTTCTTGGGGGTTTCTGTTTGGGGTGGGGGTGGGGGGGTGGTTTCGTACATGTTTATTATCCTGGGCACGGTCCCTGCAGCGCCGCGTCCTGGGAGCACGATGCCTCTGCTCCGGGGGGGACGGCAGCTGCTGCGGCCACGCTCCTGTGTACAGTTCTCACCGGGGTTTGTTTCCACGCATCGAGCCCTCCTCTTCTTTGCGTCTGTCGTGACCGTACTTCTCTCGCCAGCCTTCCTTTCGTCCTTTTTTTCTTTTTCATTTTTCCTTCCCGTGTAGCTTGGAAATTAAGCAAACGGTTGGCTCTACACTAACCTTCACCTGGTGATCTGTTGTACAGGACTTTGGGAATCACGGGGTGGGGGGGGGGGAAGCGGGGAGGAAAAAAAAAAAGAAGAAATAAACTATAAACTACTTTGACATGCGTTCTGAGGCTGACCTTTTTGTCCCTGCATCTTCAAACACAGGGCACTGTTTGCAAAGCTTTGACCTCGGCGCAGGAGTTTCCCTGCTGCTGAGGGGAGCAATGCAGCAGTAATTGGGGTGCACACAACTAGTACAGGGAACGTTAAAGAGTCTTTGGCCCGGCCTCGGGGAGTCATGCCCGCAGAAACATGGAGCAATAACGGCCCTTGGGAGCATGGAAAGGCCCTTTTCTTGCTGGCACCGTATCAAACCTCTTTCCTTGCAAACTCCTGAGAAGCTTCAGGGTTGCAGTTCCTAAAGCCACACGCATAAGCCCAAAAGGGCCCCTAACCCAGAGCAACCATCCCAAAATCCCCAGCTCCCCCCCGCTGCTGGGACTTTTCCTTGCACCACTGTCCGAGCGGCCGCGATTCCCTGACTTAGAGCTGCTCTGCTCCCCCCCAGGCACCAGCAAGTTCATAGCCCCGACTCCAGTGTTCCCAGCACACGGGGCGAACACCCGCTACAAACTGGAGAATAAAACAAGATACCACCATAAATATGACAACTTTATTAAAATATACATATGAGTACAAATTAATGATTATATGGATAAAGTTCACTGTCTGTAAACAAATATATTAAAAAAGAGCACGTCTTTTTTGTGATATAAAGTGCAGTTATGTTTCCATATTATATACAATATGTCAGCATTACGGGGGGGATTGTAAGGACTATGGAACTAACATTTGATTATAAGATAAAATTCTCTGAAAAAGTATACACCTACATATTACAAAAAAAGGGCTGGGGCTTGAGTTCATTTAGCAAACAAAAACCAGCTTCCCACCACGTTAAATGCAGCTAATGAGAGATCGCAGGTCTCGGGGATAAATTAGGAGAGAGGTACTAACCCCCTTTGCGAAGGGAAACTTGCACTTCACAGAGTTCACGCCTTCCCATCGTCAACCCCAAACTTGCACAGAGGAAAGAAACCAAAGGACAAGACCTTGTGAAACACGTGCGTGTGTCTGCTGTTCGGGGGAATCAAATATACACGACTTTATGTACAGCTCTGATAATGAGGGCTACCAATGTACAGCGGTAACGGCTTTGCAACCGAGCCGTGCCGGCACCGTTCCTCTACACAGGAGAGGGACAAGGATAGTAGTTCTGCATCGGTGGAGAAAACAAAACAAAACAAAACACAAAAACCAACCCAAAAGCATCCTTAACACCAGTCTGTGGGATGTGTAGCGCTTACTAAATGGTATACAGAGCCCTTGCTAAGGGAGGCGCAGCCCAGGGGTGCCGGCCCGGCGCGTGCCACGGGTGCTGGGTGCTGCCGGGCACTAGGAGTGGGGCGCGCGGCAGGAGCGGCAGCAGGCTTTGCTGTAGTACCAGTGGCTGCACAGGTTGACTTTGATGGCCAAAGCGCAGTTGGTTCCTGCCTGGTCCTGGCAGCTGTCGTCTGGGGGAGAGGAGGCAAAAGGCACCGATATGGAAAAGAAAGAAAATAAACCATTGCAAGTTCATGAGCTCATTTTCCCCCCATACGCAGCCTGCCCTAAACACCACGGGCTGGGCAACAAATCACCCCGGCTGCAACTGCCACCTCCCCGCTATCTGGCAGAGCATCCTCTGGAAAACGCCATGGAGCTTCTCCATAACTATCATTGTCAACCTAAGCAAAGGCATGAGAAGGTTGACCCATTTCATCACACCTGGCCTAGCCCGGGGAGTCTTTATTTGGTCCCAGCCATGAAACTCAAGCTCTTCCCTGCAAAACAGAGCTGCCCAGGGATTGCTGGAGCCACCAAGGGAGCCTGGCACTGAGCTGCCCCCAAGCCAAGGGCCTCCCATGGTAGGGCACAGGGTGACCACCACACACTCACAATTTCTGCCCCAAAAAGGCTATGTGAGAAAGGGAACGGGAATCCAGCAGCGTTACAGCAGGAGTTTGGGGCAAGTGAGCTGCTGGAGAGAGGGAGGAGGGCGGACACCGCTATGACGCTCTCCCAGCTCCCTTCAAAGCAATACTTCGCTTCAAACCCATAGGATTTACAGTTTTATATATATATATATATTGCTTAAAATCCATAGGATGCATGAAACCAGGCTGCTCCTAGGGCAGGCAGCTTGCTATGAGGGGGGCCACGAGGCACCTCGCAAGCACTGTGCTGCATCCCGACCCTGAAGGAGAGACCAGCCAAGGGCACCCAGCGGGTCCTGAGCCGAGCCAGGAGCCAGCCCCAAATCTGTCTCCCATTTTCATGCTTTTCTCCCACACCGTCCTTATTCCCAAATCCTATTAAAGAATTAGAACCGCATGTTCACTAAAGATCACAGGGGCTTTGAGCCAGCAGACGAGTCAGATAACGAGATAGTTACAAATCCCGCAGGACATTTGGAGACCAAAAGTCATTAAAATAATGGCACAGACAAAACTTCCTAGTTATCAGCTGGAATCACACAGAAGCAGCACCCGAATCAGCTCTCCAAAGCTCGCTTTTATCTTAAGGTCAGAGCATGCTTCTTTTGAACTCTGCCCTTAATTTAACGGGGTTACCTCCAGAAATAGCCAATGCACAGTGCCCCATTACTTGGGCACAGAGGGAGAGCTGTTCCCTTTACATCCTCCCTGGGCTGACTATCAAATTGGGCGTTGGTGGAAGCGAAGATGCTAGGCGGTGCTGCCTGGGGGGGGAAGTCGGTGGAAAATCAATGCTGGGGGGTGCTGCCGGCAGCGGGGCTCACCTGGGGGCTCCGTAGGGCAGGGCTGCAGGTCACAGGTCTGTTTGCCCACTGGCTTCACCAGCGGGTCGCAGCCCCGGACGATGTCCTTCCCTTGGTAGCACTTCACATCCCGCATCCTCACACCGATGCCGCAGGTTTTTGTGCACTGGGGAACAGAGAGAGGGGGTGAGGCGAGACCCTGCCGTCGCGGGGGTCTGTGCTAAGCCAGAACCTGCTAAAAAAAAAATGTGCTCGCTGAAGATGTCAGGGCAGAGGGGTGAACTCTTCCCCTAGCTGAATGTCATGTCTCAGCCCCACACCGCTGGCCTCTTGCTCCGTCTTTGCTGCCAGCAACATCAGCCGCCTGCAGCAGCCTCTGACCGGGGATATGTGGATGTGCTCCCATCCCCTGGCACTGCGATCCTCCCTCCTCCTGCTGCCCTTTGCAAAGGCCCACGAGCTGGCCCAGTCCATACGCTGCTCCATTGCACCAGGGTGGCTGCAGCCCCTCGAGGCCGAGGGACCCCTCAGCAGCACCCCAGGCGTGGGCTTGCAGAGCCGCTCCCAGGCCTGGCGCTCGCTGCCTGCTGCCCTTTGGACGCCTCGTCAGGCTGGGATTACAGCAGGGCTGCTTTGGCTAATTATAGGCTGCAACGACGGTTTGCAAGACTAAACAAAACGAGGCGCCTGGAGCACGGAACGAGGAGGGCTGCATCAGGGAGGACTTGCCGGGAGCTGGCCGCAGCCCTTCACAGCTCCTCGCCCACGCTCGCTGGGCTCGTCCCCACAGCCACTGAGCCCTGGCTGCCTTTGCAGACCATGCAAGGTGCTCGGGCAAACTGCATCCCCAGCCTCTGCATCCCCAGGGCAGTCATCCCGCGGGCTCCATGCGCACCCCACTAGTGGCTGCAGGGTAAGGGGTGAAGAAGAAGGGAGGGGGGGGGGGAAGAAAAAAGCCAAAGCTGACCCCAAACACATCCTCTCATTCTTGTTCTCCCTGAGCACGGCCAGCCCCGATTGCACTGTGGCAGGGCAGGCTCTCTGCCCCGAGCTGCCAATGCAGTGAAAGGGCCCCCTTGGGTGCTCCCTCTGGGGCTGCATCCTGCAGAGCTTCGCCCATCTCCTTGGGTTATTTTGCAGGTGCTGTGGCCTGCAGGGACGGGGCACGACACGCTCAGGACAAGCGCATGTTGAAGGAAGGGTATTTTCCCCCCTATCTCCCCGAGGCTGCCCTCGGCTCTCCCCCTGCTCACCTCTGACCAGGGGGTCGTGTACCACTTGAAGCATGGCCGCTCAAAGCACGTTGTCTCCTCCACAGGCTTCTTGGCGACATCGCAGTCGGCAGGGTTGCGGGTCTTGATCTTGCCGTTGACGATCTCCAAGCAGAGCACGATCCTCTTCTTCACGCCCCGGCCGCACGTGGTGTTGCACTGCAGGGGTGCAAGCGGGGCCGGCTGAGACTCGCGCACCCCAGTCCGATGTCACTGCAGGGCATCCCTCCTCCATCACCCCCCCCCCCCCCCCCCAAAACCAAGCCCTCGCTCCAAGCACCCCCCGGCCCGGGGAGGGCTGCACTTACCCGCTCCCAGTCCTGCGCCAGCCAGTGCGAGGGGCAGTTCTTGTCCCCGCAGGGATGGATGGCCAGCGGCTTCGTCTCCAGGTTGCACTGCGACTCCGGCACCACCCGCCCGTCACTGGTTTTGCAGTACACGTGCCGGATCATCCTGCCCTGCCCGCAGCCGCCGCTGCACTGAAACCGCACCAGGCACGGTGGGCAGTCAGCGGCGGGGAAGGCAGCATGGCTCCATCCCCGTCCCCATCCATGCGATGGGGACCGAGACACCTCCGTGGGGCTCAGCTGCCTCCCCAACCCCACCTTCCCCAAATCATGGAGGGATCACTGGGGCTCAGCTTAAAATAGCTGCAGGGAAGCTCAGCGCATCCTTCCCTGGGCAGCCCTGCCGCAGCCAACCCATCCTGCGGCCCCATCATGCTGGTGCTGAGCAAAACTCAGCATCTCCTCGGGCCAGGCAGGATGGGAAGCACTGCAAGCAGAGAACCCCGGGGTGGCTCTCAAAGAGCTCAAGGCAAAGGGGACCAAGCAAGTGGCTGCAAATATTCCCCCCCCTCCCCTGCAAAGGGGCAGGCAGGCACTGCCCCGAGCGCCGGTGGATGCAGCGAGCGCTCCCCGGTTCTTTTGGGGCCACTCTCGCAGAGACATACGGTGTTTCACAGCGCCGCTGCTGCCATGGAAACTACTTATTTTTAGCTGATGCTAATGTATCAAAACCTGGGTAAAAATAGCTTGGGATGGAGGGGGTCTCTGTAACAGAATTGTGCAGGAAGGGAAAAGGGGGGGGGGGGGGGGGAAGGGAAAGGGGTGGGGAAAGGAAAAGGTTCATTTTCTGGGCATGAAGCATCAGCATTGCCAAGGTACGCCACGCAGCAGACAGACAAGGGGATTCTGACACCCACTAAGGCCCTCAGCCAGGTCTCTCGGGGTTTAACCCCCTCCCGCACCCCATTCCCCGCAAGGGAGGAGCCCCAGGGAGAACCTGCCGGGAAGCCGTCAGACCCCCTGGGATGCTGGATCACCCCCAGTGCTGGAGCCCATCTGGCAGCTCATCCCTGCCCTGCGCAAGGAGGAGCCTCGTGAAGAGGAGGGCTCAGCGCTCACAAACACCATCAAACCCCAGTGCTGCCACGGGCACAGAACCGGGGCGGTCGGTCAGGGTGACCGAGGGCAGACGCGCTGGCAGGCAAGTCCTGGTGACGAGACGGAGACTTGAGGTGACACGGGGACTAGGAGAGCCAAAGCAGCCGAATCATTTGGAGGTCGGCTGCGGGTGCGGGCTGCCTGCGGGTCTGTCAGAGCTGGGAGCTGCTGGGGAGGATGAGTCCGACCCCAAAACTCCCAGCACTGGAGACACAAGCAAGCCTGCAAGCAGGGCCAGCTGCAACGGGTTGCGATGGCCACTCGGCTGGCCACCCCGGGGGTCTCACCGGTCCCCAGTCGGAGACGGTCCACTGCCGGTCGCAAGGAGGTCCGGTGCAGTTCTTCTCGGCCAGGGGCCGGGCGCTGGCGTCGCACAGCTTCTCGTCCTCCGAGCAGCGGATGTCCCGTGTCACCACGCTCCGCTCTCCGCACCGGGCTGAGCACTGCCGGGAGGGGACGGTGGGCACGGCGTCAGCAGGGGCTCCCGCTACGGCGGGAACTGGGAGCTGCTTTCTGGTTTTGTTTGGTTTGGTTTTTTTTTACATTTTTAACATGAAACTCTCAAAACACACACTGACACTGCATAGGCAACTGTCTGTAAAACAATCCGCAGCAAAGCTGCCCCTCTTTCCCAAAACCCCTCAACAGCTTCAGCAGTCAGGTTAAGGTGCAGGAGGGCTGTATCCTGCCCGGGTGCTGTGCAAGCTCTCCACCGGGTGATGCCAGATGGCAGAGGGTGAAAACCCAAGGCACCAAAAATGCCTGATCAGAGCTGAAAAGTTTTAGCTGTCACTTGGAGACAGGGTGAGATCTCCCTCGCCTCCTTCCCAGGAACAGCCAGCGCCTTTCCACCTCTTTGGAGAATGTTTTCCCCAAACCGCACAACTGAGATTTTTTTTTATGCTGTGGATAAATTTGGCACCGCGCAGCCCCGTGACATTATTTAGAACTGGATTTGAGTTACTACAGTCTCACATACGCACATTTGCTCCATGCATAACGTAAAGCAGGGAAAAGTGTCAACAGCACAGCGCTCAGACGCACCGTGCTGATATGTTAATCCTCAGATCCCTGAAATGTACTTTTTTTTTTAATGCCTATTTCCCCAAGCCAACTTGGCACCCTGCTTCAGATGGGATCCAAATGAGATTAGCTTTGCTGCTGGCTAAGAACGAACTACTCCAGGACTGTCTCAAGCAATCTGTCCCTGACACATGCTGGAGGAGAATATGGATTTCTGTAAAATAAGCCACTCTGCTTTGCTACGCCAGTCAAAATAACGCGCCAGCACGTGCACTGGGAGCTCCTCTCTACCCAGCTGGGAAAGTCAAAACATCCTGCAACACCAAGGAACACACCAGCCACTCCATCGGCTCGAGGGAAACGACTCACCCCAGCTTGAAGAGGAAGAGAGATATTTAAATTATGACCACGAAGTGTTTTGGGAGTCTACCAGGAGGAAGAGTCTGATCCCTCGTGGTGTAAACCGTGGGGCAGGTTTGCACCCGCAGACAGCTTGGCTCAGAGCTCAGTCTGCTCTTGCTTAGAAGGGGTCTGGGCTTGATTTGGGCAGCAGGAATGACATTTGCTCCTTTGCAGAGTGCCAATGAGCGTGCGGGCTCCAGGGCACAAATGCCACGCTCCGCGCGCAGCCGTCACCATCCCGGCAGGCTGGCGGTGGCACCCTGGGCGAGCTCAGAGATGGACGCAGACCCGAAATCTCACTCTCCCCATGCACGCCCGCTTCCAGAAGACATTGAAGAGGCAGGGCTGTTTCCTAGCAATGCATGGGGGCACACTTGTACCCCTCCATGTGCTTTATACGTTCGCTGCGAACCATGCTGGGTCCCCCTCCCTGCACCACGAGCGTCAATCCAGTGCAACACCAGTGGCAGCCAGGGGACTGGCTCCTGAGCCACCCCAGCTCAGACACTGGCCCCGGCTCCCTGAGGGAGCGGCACTGGTTTGGTCGTTTCCATGGGTTTATGTTTGCAAGTGACATGCCGGAGCACTGGCTGCGTCTGGAAATGAATTCAGGGGCACAAACCCTTTCACAGGTTGTTTTCCCAAGCAAACCGATGAGCTAAAACGGGAGCAGCACTGCACCGCCCCAAACCATCTTCCAACGGCTTTAGGGATCTGCTTAAGGCACAGCTAGGAAAAGGTTTAATTCTCCATGTGGTGCAGAGAAATGGGAGGTGAGGAAGGGAAGTTTATAGGAACGTAATTCACTTGTGAGGTGGGATCTCCTCCCTGGCACCTTGCGGGTTGAAAAGGCTGCCAAGCAATAGTGGTGGGAGGATCTCCTGCCCTATCTCAGCGGGCAATGCCAGCACCTTATGTGCGGTCAAAGACTGCGAGCGACCAGTGGTGGTGGCCTCCCCATCCTGGAGGGGACCCAAGGCTTCATTTTAGGGGAAAAAAAAAAAAATTACTGGTGCATGCTGGTCCACATGCAACGACTGCAGCCAGTGTCCTAAAAGGCAGAGTCCCTGATGGCCACGGATGAGTTTCACTTGGAAGAGGAACGAAGAAGCGCAGGCACATGTGCTCGCCCTCAGCACTGCCAGGCCAGCAGTCCCCGGGGACTTACCTCGGACCACTCCGACATCTCCCACTGGGGCCCGCAGGCCGGGTTCTTGCAGACCTTGCGCTCGTCCGGGCGGGTGATGTCAGCGGACTCGCAGAGGTCACTGTAGACAGAGCTGTCGAATCCCGGAGAGATCATCTTCCAGCAGCGGACGATGCGGAACTGGTAGCCCTCCCCGCAGGTGCGGGAGCACTCGCTCCAGCTGCTCGTCTCCCACCTGCGGAGGCAAGAGAGGCCATCGTGCTGGGCACAGCTGGACCCGGGCTGGAGCATCCCACGGGAAAACCCTGCCTGCTCTCGGCTGGAGGGAGACGGCTGCAATAGGAATGAGCTGTAGTCAGGCTGCCAGCTTGCGAGAGGTTTTCCCACGGGATGGGATGTACTAACAGACAGTGGTTTCACCCAGCAGACCTGAGCTCACGCCCGCAGCGGCGGATGCTAAAATCAGATTGATGAGAGGAAGGAGGCGCCTGCGCGGTGAGGCACGGACCGGTGCACTCGCTGCCGAGCGTTTGTCGCCCGCAGGCTGCACGCTCCCCGGCTGCAACCCCACATGTGCCAGCACATTTCTCTGCCATGCTTTTCGCCCACATTCGACCGCTCTTTTTCGCCTGATCAGCTAAAGGACAGAGAGGACACGACCATCCATCACCTTGCAAATTCCAGCAATAATGTCACGCAAAGCTGCTTGTGCCCCGGTGGGACAGACGTTCATGTACCACCATCAGTCTAACTCTGCTAACCTCATGCGATGGGCTGGAAGAGCTGGGATCTGCCCCAAGACGCTGCCTGCCCCTTACTGTCCCCTGCCACTACTGTCCCGACATTGCAAGAGGAGAGCAGATTGTAAACCAAGACATAAAAATTCAATATTTTTACAGTACAGTAACATTATAATAATTCTGAATTATAGAATAATCTAAAAAATATAAAAATCTAAATGAATCGGAAATCACAACTCCTCTGGACATGCGGCTGCCCATCCATCTCCCAGGACCACCCGCTGCTGCCGCTCTCCGAGCGGGAGAGCCACATCCCCCGGCTGCACGCCGGCCTCGTGCCCCGCATGGGGCTCCAGGCACAACAAGCAGCTGTAGGGAGATGTCACACATGTAGAGGTGCCACCTAAAAACAGAAGGGAGATGAAACCAAGGTCTTTCCCATCCAGGTAAGGCAAAATTCTCTTGGCGCTTTCTGTTGGAAAAGCATTGCCAGCCCAAGCAGCATTCCCGTCTGCCTGTGCGCCAGTGAATGTGCCCGGCTGCCCCGTCTGAGTTCCCAGCAGCTCCTTGGTTTACCCACCGCCGAGCTGCAATCACCGGTAAATCACAGAGCAGCTCTTCTCTCTCACAGTGCAAACCCATGGAGCTGGAACAGCACAACTATAAAGAGGGGCGGCTTTATAAAAGACCAGTGGGATAATCTAAGCATGAAAATAGCCCTAATGCTCGTGCTAAAAAATTACAAAGTTAACGCAAATAGAGATTAAAGCCCCCATGGTGTCTACAGGGCAGGTATCTTCCCAGCAGTAGCACCATCCACTTCCCCACACTTCTCTTCCCTCAATTGCAGCCTGCCCTGGCTTTCAGCCTTAACGTGCAAGGTTCGATGAGATCTTACGCTGCAAAGGGCACGTGCTTTCCTCCCCCGTCCTCCTTCACAATTACCCGAGGCAAAAGCAAGCACTCTCCAGGGACCAGGTGCCATACCTGGTCCCCAGCATCACTCTAGTCTCGCTTTGCACTGTTCACAAGTGACGCCATAGGGCACGCACCAGACAGCTTTTCTTCTCCCTTTGCCCTGTCCGTAGTCTGACACCACCACAGTTGTCCTCCCTTTGACAGACACGGGTCTGTCCTGCCCGTAATTCCTGTTACTCGCAAACCTTCCAACAAGCACGCCCCGTGTTACAAACCAGCAGCGGAGGTGCACGGAGCCGTACAGCCTGGCTCCGGACCGCAGTCATGCTTTTCGGTTAGAGAGCTGCATCAGAAGGGAAACCTTCTGAAGGACTTCCAGCACGGGTTCCCCTCTGCACCAGCTCTTGCCCTGATACAAGCAAACCTCAGCGATGTTTAGGATGCAGAAGGGACCAGAGGGCTGGATCCGTGGCACAGTTTGCAAGCCCGGCCCCCCCACCCCCAATTCACACACACATTCCTCCACACGCTGGCCAGGGCAGGATACTGCCTGTATCGTTAGAAGCTGGACTTGATGGGAGCTGCAGATGCAAACTCTGCCAGGATTTATGGAAGTTTTGACCTGGCAGCTTGAGCTAAAGCACTCAGGAGGACAGTCTTGCCGAATCCTGGTGCAGTCCGGGCAGATGCAACTGGGGGAGGAGGGACGGGGGTGCTACGGGCCATCCCTGCTGCCCCCCCCACCAAATCCACGCCGACCCCCTCCCCCAAATACATCCACGGCAGAGAAAGCGCGGAGCCGCCCAGGAGCGCCCTGTCGAGGTGGTACCTTGGCTGGCACTCTCTCCCAGCACAGAACTCATGGACGGGCTCGGGACGGGTCATGGCATCACAGTACGTATCATCCACTTCGATCCCATCATAGCGAACACACATAGCATATGTGGACATCACTCCTAGTTTCAAAGAGAATACATACACACAACAGAGGACGCTTGGTGATTTTGACATCCAAACTCTGCTCTTTTTTTCTTTTTCTTTTTTTTTTTTTTAGGGGGTGGGGGGGTTTGGTTTTTTGAGCTGCATTTTCCAAAACTTCCTCCCGATGGAAAGCAGCAAGCCGGACTTTCTGGCCTGGAGGGCGGATGCTGCCGGGAGAGGAGGACCGCGGTGGCCACCCAGCCAACACGGGCAGCGCGGCTGAGTTTGGCCAGCTCCAAAGGCGGGCACGGCCACCCCTGCCAGGGCTTGCCACCAAGATCAATATATGACTAACACATTTTTATAGGAAACGCTTGGGGCAACGAGTCTGCTGGGCAGCTCCCTCTGCCTCGCAGCCATCAGCTCCCACCCTGCCGGACTCGTGGGTGGAGGTGACAGAAAATAGTCCCCAACCCACTCCATCCACCCACTCTCTCTATAGGCATTACACCCCGTTTGTACCCGGGTGCCCCCCAGGTGCACCCAGCGCTCCAGGCCAAGGAAGGGCTCCCAGGGGTTTTGCAAGGAGGCACCTGTCCCTCTTGCTCCCCTGCCGAAAGCACAGGCAGCCAGTGTCACCAGACCGAGACCTTTTCCCCCGCAGCCTGCCGTGCCAGAGTAAATGTTGTGAAGTCCATTCTGGGACCTGGCTGGGGACCAGGAGGCTGCTCTGGCTACAGGTAACAAGAATTGCAGCTCTCGGGAACATATGGTTTACGTGAAACTAAAAAAGATCTACAGCTCTTGACATGGTATTGCTTCTCTGCGATATGTCATTAAGAAAAGGCAAAGAGAAAGGAGAAATTTAAGTAAAACCTCTCTCTGCTAGCTGCAAACCAGGGCAGAGCAGCCTGGCACGGTCAAGGGGGAAATTTGTTCGGAGGGGATCAAAGAAGTTAAAAACGTCCCAGAACACGTGGCTGATGAGATCCCGGGGAAAGGGACGGCTTGTGAAGCTCCTGCTGCCAGCACGCTGCGGTATGTGTCTGCTGGACAAGAACAAATGCTTAAAAAGTCAAATCCTTGCATTTGCTCTTTTAAGAGATGTCCCTTAGATTGCAGTCTCCTCTCTCCCCCTTTTTTCCTTCTTTCTAATTCCAGAAGCACCATAGGATCTGGATTATTTCAGGGATGGTGCCGTTGGGGAGGGGTGCAAGCGAGTGCATGACCCACACGCGTGCTTCATCGCAAGTGATGGGCTCATGGGGGCCAGGACCCCCTGACCAAGGAGTAAAGGAGGAGAGAGATCAGGTGGCTTGAAGCTTTTTGGGGGGTGCAAAAAGGGGGAATTTATGCAAAAAGAACACACGCTCGGTTTTGATATCCCTGGCATCTATACGTTGCTGTTCCAGATTTACACCCTCGCAGCCGAGATCAGGCTCCAGGGTAGAAGGAGTGGGAGAAACAAAACAAAAATCAAAAAGCCAAATGCTATTTTGTTTCCTGCCAGAGCTGAACAATCTTCAAAATTTCACTCTGTGGGGAAGCAGCTGAGCTTTTCAAACCCCTCTGAACGGTCAAAAAGGGGAGGAAGGAAAAAAAAAAAAGAAAAAAAGAAAAAAAAGAGGCAGTATGCTGAGACTCAGCACAGGTTTGGGGATCCTGCCGAGCCCCAGCGCGTCCCCGCTGGGCTGGGAAGCGAAGGCGACGTTCAGAGCTCCCCGAGGGAGAGTGTTTTGCAGGATGATGGACCCGCTGGGCACCAACGCCCGGCCCCTGACGTGCCCGCATGGTTGGTGGGCTTTGCACGCCGTGCACCCCAGCTCCTCTCCCCGTGTTTGCACCCGGGTGGAGCGGATTCGGGGTTGTGCTAAACCAGCTCCAGAGATCGCGAGATCCCCTACACATCACCAGGTCCTTCCCATCCCTAACAGACATAAAAGTGACTCACACACCAGGTGATTTCAGCGGTTGTGCAGAATTTGGCTGCTTCTTATAACTACCTGTGGTACATGTAGAGCTGCAGGGTTCATGGGAGGAAAGCTTCCACCTGTACATGTCAGCAGCACTCACACCTTGGCCCTTTCTTAACAACTTCAATCTGTTTCTAGCGATAAGCAAACGAGAAAACAAAACAAAACAAAACAAAAAAAGGCATTTACAAGGCGAGCGGTGATAGGCCACGTCAGACACACACATCTGCCAGCAGGCTGCAGTTCGGTTGGGTTCGGGTTTGGGAGGGGATTTGCTTTGTTTGGCGGTTGGGTTTGGTTTTTCTGATTTTTTGGGGTTTGTTTGTTTGTTTTAATTGGTTTGTTTTGTTTCACAACATACCTGTCCTGAGCCCCAAGTAGAATCCCCAGCCCGGTTAGAGGCAGAGCTTCCACTGTCTAGAAATAGAGAGAATGGGATAAAAATACCCACAAGAAGAAACAATTCAGAATTTAACAAAGTTTGCATTTTCTGCTCAAATACACCTGGCCCTCGGCATACAGCGACTAAAGGTGCAGTATCTCCTCCCCTGCATCTCCAGGGCCGGGCACGCCGACTCGTGCTGCTCAACGCGGCAGAGCTTTCGGCTGCTCAAATCTCAGCAGCTCACTCCTTCCGAAAGCCTACACGTGGCACAGGAGTTTATAAGCTTGCTTCTCAAAGCACACGTTGCTTTTAAACACCAAGGCATGCCATTTGCCTACCCGCTGCTTTTGCCACTCTTGTTTTGTTTTGGTTTATTTTAGATAGGTAATTTGCATCTCTCACATCCACGCTGTGCTCAAACACGTAATGCCATCGGGAAAGGAGTAACGGAGTCAGCCTGGTGTACGAAAAAGCATTTGTCAAAGCAAGAATAACAGCCTCTCCCAGTTCAGTGCATCCTATATGCTGTAAGGTTGTAACACATCAGGGATACTGCACCTTTACAACGAAAGGCTTCAATTCTGTTCTCATACCTTCGTTCAAACCCTTGAAACGGCTACACTGAAATAGCGTACAAGGTTGTATCCTGACATCCAGTTGTCTCTGGCCTGGCGAGATATGC
Source organism: Aptenodytes patagonicus (assembly GCF_965638725.1). NCBI lineage: Eukaryota > Metazoa > Chordata > Aves > Sphenisciformes > Spheniscidae > Aptenodytes > Aptenodytes patagonicus. Next base: position 8,791,062 of record NC_134966.1, on the reverse strand, counting down.
AGCTTGTATGATTTCTAGGCAGCAGAAGCTCTGAAATTGCCTTATTTAGTTGTTCGTAAGAAAAAGTTGAGGTCCAGTCTATCAAATCAACCTTTAGAAGGACACTGTTGAGAATCCAGCCGTTTCCTTTTGGACCCACCCTCCTTCCACCGCCAGCACTGAGCCTCCAGAAGGATTAAAAACAACAACAATCTCATTTTCCCTGTTGATTTTGCCTCTGTCAGTTTGGCAAATGGTCGCTTCCTGCGTTTGAAATGGAACTGAAATGAATGTGACTATTTTTTGCGGAAAAATAACAACCTCGGCTCACTATAAATAGTGCTTTATCTTGCCAAAACAGCTCTGCCTGGGGACCCACATCAGCCCCTGATTCCGGCTCAGCCCCGGCTGCTGTCAGTGTGCTGCCTGCTGCCACCCAGCCAGGAGAGGGCTCACAAGATGACAGTTTTCAGTAAGATCCATTAAAACAGTCAACATCTGGGTTTTGTACTTTAATTTGCCTGGAAAACAGGGTATTACCTAGATCCTTCGGTCTATACCCTGCTCTTGGAGGCACCAAATAAACACCAAGTTATCCTGTGACCGGGACTCCTCTCCCTTGAAAGGAGAAAATAAGCTTCAAATTAAACTTTATACTACATCTGAGGACAGAAAATCTTTCAGCAGTGTTCCTTTAATGTATGTGATCCTAAATAAAGAGCTGCTTCTATGCGTAACAAGTTCTTTCCAGATAAATCAGACATTTGGTCATAGGGCAGTGTTTAGCTCTCTCACCATTTCAAGCAAAGACAAAACTGTCATTTTGTTCTCCTCTAAATGCAAACAGCAGCACACTGTCCTACAAAGCTGGTGGGTTTTTCCTCTTTTATTTTTTTCCTCTTCATTATGAGCTTTATTATAAAGTCAAGTATTTTCTTCCCTGCCTGCACTTTGCTTCTGCTTTTCAAGCAAGCAACTGCACCGAAAATTAGCATCGGTCCCTCACCCCCAGCTGAGGTCTGGGCTGCCTGTCTTCCCGAAACAGTCCCCGTAGCAGAAGAATGATCCCAACGTGCACACGAACACCACAGATCAACATCCAGCTCACATTTCTGTGTTTTATTTCAGTTTTTATTTTTAAGTAAAGGGGGAAACTCATGACTCCTATTGCAGGATCAGCCCTGGCTGCACACCGCAGCAGGGCACAGGGTGAAGGACAAAGGGTACCTGGATCTGCCCCAGCATGCCACGGAAAGGCTTTAACTGCTCCAGGGGAGGAGAAGCATCACAGCACCCCTACTATGGCACAAGAGCCACCCACCCGTCCCCATCTCAGCGGGACTTGTTCCCAGAGAGGAAATATAACACGCCACGCTGGTGCAAGGTGCTCGTATACCTGATAACTCCATCCACACTAACAACTACAACAGTTTAGAAAGAAGTAAAATGCCCCACCTCTAGCCAACACCGTCCTGGGTGTACAGACTGGCTGGTTACAGTCTGCAGAGATGATCCCCCCCGTGTTTCCTCATTTACAGGGAATGAAAATGAGCCAAAAGCCACCGTCCATCCCAGACCGAGCCTGGGAAGGATTTAGGTGGTCTCAGGTCCAAGCTCCTGCCCAAAACTAGGCTGACCTCAATAACAGACTGGGTCCCACAGGGCCTTGCACAGTCCAGTTTTGCCCCTCTCCAAGGATGGGGATCCCCCACCCTGCCCCACTGCCCTTTTCTTCAGTGCAGCTTCTGGCTGTCCCCTCCACCGCCCTTCCTCCTGGAGGAACAAGTCCAATCCCCAAACTCTTCACATGCCTCGTGCTCCAGCACCCTGCCCGTGACACGCCAAACCCCAAACCACATCCTGCCGTCAGTATGGGCTTTATCCTGCCGTGTTGGGTGCCAGCAGGAGCTTTAATCCTGGCCTCAGTGAGCTGAGCTGGGGCTCCTCATCCATCATTCCCACCCAGGAGATACACATTAGTGATTAGTGTTACGATTGCAACTAGGCTTGAAGTAATAAAGAGTTGGGGGAGCAATAAAGGCCTGGGCACAAGCAGGCTGTCCCACCACAATCCCTTCTGCCCCATTCCCTGGAAGTGAGGATTGCCCATCCCTGCGATGGTGGCAGAACAGCCGGACCCCGAGCCCGCAAACATGCCCGTCTCTCCCTCCTCCACAAGCGCCCACACATGCAGATGCTCTGTCAATGACATTGTGGGATTTTCTGAACTGCCGGGGTGGAGAGCAATGCCTCCATGCAGTGGGTGAAGCCCCTTGAAATGAGGTGCAGGTTGTTTTGTTGCCTTTCCCCCCCACACTAATTTTATTTTTTTTTATTTAAATGAAATGACATGCCTCCAAACAGCATGTGTCCTGCACCCCAGCTGCCCCACCTCTGCCTCCACCGGCCTTTCAGCCACCCTCCACGGCCCCTCGAGCCCAGCCTGCCACAGCCAGGGAGGAGCTGAGCATCTCTCAGCCCAGACTACAGCCCCAGCTGGGCCTGGATGCAGCCTTTTGGCTAGGGCAAAGCTTGAACTAAACACCTTTTTTTGGTTATTAACGTTTAGATCTGAAAAGTTCATATTTTATTCTAGAGTGGGGGGAATAAGAGGGAACACTGTAGAACAACCAAGGGAAGAATGTGGGGGAAAAAGAAAGGCAATGCTGGGCATCCTTCCTGAAGGGGTTTAAATCCCTGCCCTGCGTCTTCAATAGAGGGGCAGCCAGGGATAGTGCAAGGAGCTTTTTAGTACCACAAAAAAAACCTGCAGTGGAGCCACTGACAGTCTTTTGTGATTATCCTGTAATAGCCAAGCTGCTCTGAAGTCTAAAGCATGTAAAGGTCCCTGTATTCCCAGGAGGTAGGAAAGCGTTAGACCCTTTTAACAGCTCCTGCGAGAGAGGTGTGGGTTCAGGGTGCCAGGCAAGGCCACCCAGGGAGCGTGGTGGGGACCAGGCGAGCCCCAAGGGCCAGGGCAGCCCCCTTCCTCACCCCCAAGGCACGGTCGGGCAGGGGAGCCGACAGCCCTGCCCTCGCCTGTCAGAGTGCTAATGAAATGCCTGCTTTGGCAGCTGAAGGCAAAGTTTCCAAGCCAAGCCACAAGAAGAGACGATAGACTCAAGCCCTTGGCAATGTTTTAATGTTCTTATCATTAAGAAGTTTGTTGATACATTTGGCTGCATGGACATTTTCTTTAGCATAA